>NC_091630.1:81228109-81554258 GCF_027580195.1 Bos mutus | reverse complement strand
CTCCATTGCAGGCAGATTTTTTATCATCTTAACCACAGGGAAATCTAGATACAGTAGGGGCAGGGGTGTTTCTCTGTGAGGCCTTGGTGATCATCCTAATTGATCAAATGACCTGGTTTTAACTCTGCAGCTCCTATTTCTCTCAATAATAGCTCAAATAAATGCACAGAATGACCGTAACTTCTGCTTTTTTCAGCTCTCTTTGGAACCTGATCTGTGAGAGGCTTCAAGCCCCAAAAGAACCCAAGCCAGGCCTTCCTCCTTTTCATTTTCTGTTTACTTCTTCCCTCTTTTTAAAATTTCTTCCCTTGTGAAGTATTGCTGAGAACACAAAGACTGAACAAGTTGTTACATAATTACATTAAATGCTCTTAATGTCTGTAATAGAGATTATTTGATAGTGCATAGTGAGAGGCACTAGGATTAGAGGAGTCCTCCCCAGGGAGACTTGAAGGTTAAGAAGACTTTATTAGAAGTGCAGCCACACCCTGCAGTAGGAAAGGAGTGTGGCATTTTTGAGAAAGTGCTTTAAAATAGCTGGAGTCTAGAGATGGAGGAGGAAAGATAGTGAAAGTTGTGTCTGACTCTTTGCAACCCCACAGACTGTAGCCCACCAGCCTCCTCCATCCATGGGATTTTCCAGGCAAGAATACTGGAGTGGGATCTTCCTGACCCATGGATCAAACCTGAGATGGAGGAGGAGATGTACCCAGTTACAATGGTGAGTTAGGTTGATGTCAGATCATGAAGGGCTGTTGCAAGCTGTGTGAATTTTTATCTTTGTTCTTAAGAGTGTTGAAGAGACATGAAAGTATTTTAAGGAAGAAGTTACATTTTTTAAATGTCAGATTTAGAAGTTTTTATCCTTGTAACTAGTCAGGGGAACAGACTGGAGGGAGGCTAGAGAAACTGTGTGGGGGGTCAAGTTAGGTGGCTGTTGTTACAGGAACAAGATGGCTTGGATTAAGTTGGTGGCATGGGAGAAGTGGAGTGATTTGAGAGAAATAGATTCAACCTGCTAATTAATTGGAGGTAAGGCCCAGGGAGAAGGAGATGCCAGTTTTAAGTTCCAGTTTTCTGGCTTGAGTAGTTGGATGATGGTGCCAGCTACTGAGCTCAGAATGTAAGGAAAAGGAGCAGATAGAAGGACCAAAACCTGATATTCTGTGTCTTGCTCATATTTACCTGTTCCAAGGTTTGACGCATAGACAGATCTTCTGGAGGTCATCATTAAACCCACTACAGTTTCCCTAGAGAATTCCTAACTATCTTTCAACACCCACTCAAAAGTCTTCCTGCAGTGAAACCTCTGGACCTCATCAGACCACGAAGCCACAGAGCCTTCTCCCATCATTGGTGCCAGTGCTGTTCTTGTAGAGTTGTCTGTTACAGCACTTGCCATATTTGACTGCAATTTTTGTTTTTCTGTCAGTCTCTCTATAGGCTTTGAGCTCCATGAGAGCAGAACCTCATCTTTTTTTTCTCCGTGGTCCCAAACCAGCCATTGCATATGCTCAGTTAGTACTGAATCAGATGATAAGAGAGGGGGTGGTGGGCATTGGTGTCTAGAAGCTATGCTCTCAGGCAAGAGTTAAATCTCTTGTGTAGAAACCTCACTGGGGATGAGTCATATTTATACTTTTTGTACTCAGTACCTGAATTTGTCATTGTAGTCAGACAATCAGAGGTTTGAGAAGAGGTCTCCCTGGAATCCTCAGTGATTAACAAAAAAGCATTAGTTCATCTTCAGTCACTGTATTGCCTGGAGGAAGTCATTCATTATCATCTCAGTTTTTCTATTTAAAAAATGGAGAAAAAAACTTTTTTTTTTTTTTTTTTTAAACTTAGCTCTTTGTATCCTAAGAGCTTTATTAAACAGTCTTGACTACCTACTATATCACACAGCCAGGAAGTGACAAAGCCAGACCTTGAATCCAGAGCTATCTGATTCCAGCCACTAAACTGTATGGATTATTTTCACTCATGGTCTAGCAAACATAACAATGAAGACATCTAGTGGACGAGATAGTTGAAATGCAGCTCAAGAAGAGCAAGTAGAGACCACCAGCAGAGTCATAGACTCACATAATACAGAGTATGCTGAAGGAACAATGAGTTAAAAAAAAAAAAAAGAAAATCATCAGGAAATGTTCTATCCAATCAACCCTTGAATTTGGCATTTCACGTTTGTGTCTAACAGATTTGCCTGGATTCTATTTTCGAGTACCCTGGGAACACTGGGGCTTCTTGCCTTGAAGGGCATTACAATGATTTCTGGTTATGTTATTTGTTTCTCACTGTTCAGGTATGATCTGGCCATGTGCTTCTGTGGAATTATAGCATCACATCTGATTACAGGAAGGTAAGTTCTCAGTCAGGCACTGTGTACAATGAGCTCAATTTGTTTTTATTCAATAATTATTGCTTTTGATTTCCATAGGCTCAATTGTCAGACGTGACTGAGTGAGCACACACGCACCACGGCAGGAGCAGGTGATGGTACGGCAGGGCAGCAAAGGGAGGGGAGGCTATATGGGTGTATGATTTGCCTTGAAATTTGCTTTGCTTTCTGAGTTTAGGTGTCTAGTCAGTCTAAATTTCAGGGCATAATTGATGGCACCATGAGTAATAGGGAGATAATTTCTTAACACCAGCACAAAGGTATTAGCAAACAGCAAGGACAAAAATAAAGCAAAGGGGACCGAAAAAAACTTCAGACTATGTCTATTTTGGAAAATTCAAGTTGCTTTGTAAAACCCCTGATGCTATGCTATGCTAAGTCACTTCAGTCGTGTCCGACTTTGTGTGACCCCATGGACGGCAGCCACCAGGCTCCCCTGTCCCTGGGATTCTCCAGGCAAGAACACTGGAGTGGGTTGCCATTTCCTTCTCCAATGCATGAAAGTGAAAAGTGAAAGCGAAGTCGCTCAGTCGTGTCCGACTCTTAGCGACCCCATGGACTGCAGCCTACCAGGCTCCTCCATCCATGGGATTTTCCAGGCAAAAGTACTGGAGTGGGGTGCCATTGCCTTCTCCGAAACCCCTGATGATATACTTTCAATTTTAGGCTAGAATAACCTCCTAAAGGGCTTCCCTGAGAGTTCAGTTGGTAAAGAATCCACCTGCAATGCAGGAGACCCCAGTTCAATTCCTGGGTCAGAAAGATCTGCTGGAGAAGGATTAGACTACCCACTCCAATATTCTTGGGCTTCCCTGATAGCTCAGTTGGTAAAGAATCTGCCTGCAATGCAGGAGACCCTGGTTTGCTTCCTGGGTTGGGAAGATCCACTGGAGAAAGGATAGGCTACCCACTCCATTATACTTAGGCTTCCCTTGTGGCTCAGCTGGTAAAGAATCCACCTGCAATGCGGGAGACCTGGGTTCAATCCCTGGGTTGGGAGAATACCCTGGAGAAGGGAAATACCCACTCCAGTATTCTGACCTGGAGAATTCCTTGGGGTAGCAAAGAGTCAGAGATGACTGAGTGACTTTCACTTCACCCTCCTAAAAGTGAAAGCAATAAAAGTCAATAGAGTCATAGATTTTGAAAGGAAAAAATGTTTATTTATTGACTTCTCCAAAAATCATACAAGTATTTTGGAATGTGTTCTGAGATTGTCACTGTATATGACACTTTGAATACATTGTATTCAAATGTATGGGAAGGCATTTGAAAATATGTACAAATGCATCTAGAAAAAGGTGGGTCTCTGCTTCTGGGAAGTGTTTACAATGTGTTTTTTTTGCACATTCTGATACTTTAAAATTGAGGTAGTATTAATAATATACATACATGGGCTTTCCTGGTGGCTCAGTGTTAAAGAATCCACCTGCAATGCAGGAGAAGCAGATTCAATCCCTGGGTCAGGAAGGTCCCCTGGAGGAGGGCATGGCAACCCACTCCAGTATTCTTGCCTAGGAAATCCCATGGACAGAGGAGCCTGGTGGGCTACACTCCATGGGGTCAGGAGAATGTATATTGGACAGTATCAACAGCAGATGTTTGTGAAAGCTGGAGCACTGGAATTGGAAACTGGATCTGTTTGATACAAAGAACGATGACCTTTCCATTATTCTGGGCTGCCCACAGTAACTGGATCCCCTAAGATTAACTATCTACTCTAGAGTTGGACACTCCTGTAGCTATACCTCCTGATTATTTTTCCTTTCCTAGAATAGCAAACACACCAAATCACCTGGACCAGGTTATGAATCTGCCCCCAGAAAATCCAGGTCAGTACCTTTGTAGGATGACACAGAGACATCACTTATAAACCTAGGTAGGTGAGTAAATCTTGCCTATTTCTTTCTCAACAGTTAATGACTAACCAAGCAGCATCCCCAACCAAATGTTGGTGTGACACTCCCTGTCTTTCAGGATTCTCAGGGACTTAAGGGTACGCACAGGATCAGAAGAAATGAATGTATAGTGCAGACTTTTTTATACTACACTGTAATTTTCATTTATTTATTTATTCACTCATTTATTCAGCTAGTATATATGGAGCACATATTATGAACCAGAAATGGCTCACATTTATTCAGATAAATTAACATCAAAGCAACATTATATAAAATCATAGTATATAAAAATTAATTTTAATATATACTTTTAATGACATAATATACTTTATAATGAGGCTTCCCTGGTGGCTCAGATGGTAAAGCATCTGCCTGCAATGTGGGAGACCCAGGTTCGATTCCTGGGTTGGGAAGATCCCCTGGAGAAGGAAATGGCAATCCACTCCAGCACTCTTGCCTGGAAGATCCCATGGATGGAGGAGCCTGATAGGCTACCTATTATGAACCAGAAATGGCTCACATTTATTCAGATAAATTAACATTAAGGCAACATTATATAAAATCATACTATATAAAAATTAATTTTAATATATACTTTTAATGACATAATATACTTTATAATAGTTATATAATATTTACCTATATACTTAACTTCTTATAAACAAGCATTGACTTTAAGCTCTATTTATCGCTAATGCACAGGTGGCATGTACACACTTTATCACTAAATGTATTTTTATTATTATCTCCATCTTACAGACAAGGACACTGAGGTTCATGGACTGTAAGTCGATTTCCTGATCAAGCTATTATTGTTGACTAAATTCTTTTTTTTTTTTTTTTTTTTTTTTACTAAAGTTTGTCAGTCATATCCTTATCTGAGGTCTATAAAGTTTAACACTGAACAAAACCCTAGAGCTGTCTAATTCTAAAACAGCCCTAAAAATGCCCTTCAGTCAAGAAGTGGCCGTCCAGTCTCCAAGTTCAGGCTGTTGTATAATTCTCCTTCTCTCTCCCTCATTTATTCTTTTCTTTCTTTTCCTCTTTCCTCTTACTCTAACTTCCTAGGTGGCACAGTGGTAAAGAAGCCACCTGCAAATACAGGAGACACAAGAGACAGGGGTTTGATCCCTGGGTCGGGAAGATCCCCTGGAGGAGTAAGTGTCAACCCTCTCCAGTATTCTTGCCTGAGAAATCCCATGGACAGAGGAGACTGGCAGGCTATCATCCATAGCGTCTCAAAGAGTCAGACACGACGGAAGCAACTTTGCATGCACACACACTCTAGCAGGTTTGTTGATATTCAGAGTCCCCAGAAGTTCCAAGGCAGATTTTATTTCTGTTAATGAAGCAGTCTGGAGTTTGAAATGATTTAAAAGATAGCTCATCAGCAGGTTTGTTCATTTCAGATAGAGTTGTCTTTAAAAGATAAAACAGCAGTTCCAAGGCAGATTTTATTTCTGTTAATGAAGCAGTCTGGAGTTTGAAATGATTTAAAAGATAGCTGGCATCTTGCACAGAGAGTGTAAGAGGATAAAAACATCTGGGATGCCCAGTGACATAAAGTGGAAAAACTCGATTTTGATTTCAAGTTCACTGTGTTTAAGGAGGACAGTAGTTGTCAAACATCCACTTCCTGTCATTAGCTGTTGTTGCCCAGTGACATAATTCAGTGGCTACCATCAGGCACAAGTTAAGTTCCCAGAAGAGAATCAGTGGCTTGAATGACAACACTGTAGTTCAGGGGTTGGCAATTTTTTTTTTCTGTAAAGGGTGAGATACAAAATATTTTGGTCTTTGTAGGCCATGCAGTTTCTCTCAACCCCTCAGCTCTGCCACTAGAGCTCAGAAGCAGTCACAGAGGGTGTGGGAAAGTGTCTTATTTCCGCAGAGAACGTCAGAGGAGGCCAACGTGCCAGGAACAGGGCTGTAGTGGGTGGTTTTGATGGGTAATGCATCTAAAGAAGTACGCGTTGGATTACAGGAGATTTTAAAGGAGAGTTTGGGTAAGAAATGTTTACATTTTCTTTGAAGCAATGGGAAGCTAGTCCCAAGGTTTTTAAGCAGCTATGTGACATAATTGGGTTTGCATTTTAAAGTAGTTATAGATTTGATTGCACTTGGTGAGTATGGATTAGACCAGAGAAGGGGTAGACTCTCAGTGAGGGCAGGGCCAAGGCCTGTTAGTAGCTTGTCTAGATTGTGGTGAAGATGGGATGCCAGATTGAAAAAAAAAAAAAGGTAAATTCAAGAAGGGGGGTACAATGAGCTGATCAATTCAATAGTGGAAGCTTTTGCTTGGATTTGAGATACTGTGAGTGGATTCCTGAGTCAGGTGTAAGGTGATTCAGAGGTATATTCAGTGCTAAAGGCCAGGAAATTTCTGACCAGTCAAACTAGATTGTATTTGGTTAGGGATTAGAGAGATATTAAAAAGAGATTTCAGGTGGGAAATAATATGCTGATCAAGAGAATAGTGGACATTTGGCTTGCTTTTGCCACATTTGAGATACTAAGTGAGTGTGCTCCTGAGTCAGGTGTAAGTCTAGTATTCAGAGGTATATTCTATGCTAAAGATAGAAATTTGCCAGTCATTGGCATGTATTTGGTTAGGGAACCGAGATATTGATAGATGGAATTTCTTGGGGAAATAATATAGAGAGGAGAATATACACATTTGTTCTTCTCTAAACAGGGTACAAGGACCCCAGAGGAATATCCTCTGTGTCCAAAAATGCTCAAGAAAGGTAAGCAGATTTCTCATTGTAGGAACCACTCAAATTCCTAGGCAAAAATTTCAGTTCCCCATCTTTGGGTGTGAGAAATAACCAGCCAGTGGGGTTGGATCACAAATAGCACAGACATCAAACAGCAAAAGAAGGTAATTTTTCCTTTGTGTTTACAGTTATTGATTTAAAGGCTAAAAAGAAGTTCCCAGCCCAGGGTGTGAGAAATAACCAGCCAAGAAAGTTGACTCACAAAAAATTAAACAGCTGCACTTTCTTTAGATGATACAGTTATTGATTGAAACCCTGGAATGCAAATGGATGTTGTAATCCAAATGACTCAAAAATAGTTAAACTGAAATAGATCCCAGCGACAACAATTGAGGAAACCTTTCTCCCCATTTAGGGTCAAGTTTTTTCCCCATGAGAGATGGGAGACCTTTTGAAACCCTGGCCTTTCTCCCAAATGGAATTAGTGATTGCTCCAGACTTTTCACAAGTGAATTGAAATGTAGGATCCAGTGATTCAACATTGAGGGCATCTTTCTCCCCATTTGCAGCTTTCTTGTCCAGACTTTTTGAAATCTGAATTCTATTTGTTACCTGCAAATGGTCTTCTTGAAAGTCCGCCCGTTAATGAATTCTCTACTATGTGCCCCAGGATGTTTGTTGAGGGCAGGTGTCATTCACAACAGGAGAGGCCTTTTGAATGTGAAGTGCCCTTTGTTGTTGTTCAGTCGCTCAGTCGTGTCCAGCTCTGCAGCCCGATGGAGTGCAGCAGGCCATGCTTCCCTGTCCTTCATCATTTCCCTGGGTGTGCTCAAACTCATGTCCATTGAGTTGATGATGCCATCCAACCATCTGGTCTTCTGTTGTCCCCTTCTCCTCCTGCCTTCAATCTTTCCCAGCATCAGGGTCTTTTCTAATGAGTCAGCTTTTCGCATCAGGTGTCCAAAGTATTGGAGTTTCAGCTTCAGCATCAGTCTTTCCAAGGAATATTCAGGACTGATTTCCTTTCGGATTGACTGGTTTGATCTCCTTGCAGTCCAAAGGACTCTCAAGAGTCTCCAACACAACAGTTCAAAAGCATCAATTCTTCAGCATTCAGCATTTTTTATGGTCCAACTCTCACATCCATACATGGCTACTGGAAAAATCATAGCTTTGACTAGAAGGACCCTTGTAGGCAAAGTAATGTCTGCTTTTTAACATGCTATCTAGGTTTCTCATAGCTTTTCTTCCAAGGAGCGGCTTTTAATTTCATGGCTGCAGTCACTGTCTGCAGTGATTTTGGAGCCCAGGAGAATAAAGACTGTCACTGTTTCCATGAAGTGATGGGATCGGACGCCATGATCTTAATTTTTCAATGTTGAGTTTTAAGCCAACTTTTTCACTCTCTTCTTTCACTTTCATCAAGAGGCTCTTGAGTTCCTCTTTGTTTTCTGCCCCAGGGGTGGTGTCAACTGCATATCTGAACTTATTGATATTTCTCCCGGCAGTCTTGATTCCAGCTTGTGCTTCATTCAGCCCGGCATTGCACATGATGTATTCTGCATATAAGTTAAATAAGCAGAGTGACTGACAGTTAAATAAGCAGAAATGCCATTAGGCACTGGTTTTCATGGTGTAGTTATGCCAAGCAGCCACAAGGCAGCAGGATTTCCTCATGCCCCACCCAGCTTGCTAGGGTAAGCAGAGCCTTGGTGAAATTCCGCCTTCTGGCTTGTAAAGGAGAGCTGAATGTGCCAGAACAAAACGCCAAGCCCTGGTGTCCCATTTCTCCCTCCCCCGTATTTTTTACCCCATTGGAGAAATCCCAAACCCTGCAGAAGCTCTGCTGAGGGTGCTGTGTTCCGTCTGAAGTTTGGGCAACTCTAAGGAAGGAAGCGGGAGGTGAGAGCCCCAGCACCAGGAGACCTGGGGACCAGCTGGCTCCTCCACCTTGGTTTAGTTGTAGGAGGTTCTGCATATTCTGGACACTGTCATCCAGTCCACAGGGGACCAGGCATTACAGGTCCAAGGGGATCTCACTTGCTGGCACATCCTTCAAAGCTTCTTCAGCCACATGATAGTCCAGACTTGGGAACCAAGGCTATTCAGGCACCAGGAATGTGAACGAGCCTGGGACACTGAAGACTGAAGGGAATATACTAGGCATTCCAATGTTTAAAGTCAATTTTTAGGTAATATTGGAGTATAGTGGATTTATTCTGTTATGTTTGTTTAAAGTGTACAGCAGGTTGTTAAGTTATATGCAGACATAGCTGTACTTGTTTTCAGTTATTTTTTTATGTAGGTTACTACTGTGTTGTGTCTAGGTCCCTCTGATATATAGTAGGTCCTTGACGATTATTCATTATATGTATATATATATATATATTTGTGGGTACGTCTCAATTCCATCCTCCTGACGCATCCTTGGCTTCCTCCTTTCCCCTTTGGTTAGAATAAGTTTGTTTTCTAAATCTGTAAGTGTATTTCTGTTAAGAAAATGTACTCCATTTCCATCAATGTTTAGTTTCCACCTGTCAGTCACAATCGGGCTTCCCAGGTGGCACCAGTGGTAAAGAACCTGCCTGCCAGTGCAGATGATGTAGGAGACATGAGTTCAGTCCCTGAGTCTGGAAGATCCCTGGAGGAGGAAATGGCAACCCACTCCAGTATTCTTGCCTGGAGAATCCCATGGACAGAGGAGCCTGGTGGGCTACAGTCCATGGAGTTGCAAAGAGTGGGAAATGACTGAAGCCACTTAGCACAGCACAGCGTATCAGTCACATCACAGGGTGTTTGTCTTTTTCTGAACTGCATCACTTCGTGAGATCATCTCCGAGTCCATTTCTGTTGCTGCAGATGTCAGTACTGCATCCTGTTTTCTGGCTCAATCATATTCCCTCCCATATATGCACTGCATCATCTTTATCCATCTGTCCATGGACACTTTAATTATGTGTATGTTCAGGTATTGTAAGTATTGTTGAATGAAGGTTGCATTTGTCATTGAGAGTTAGCATTTTCTTCAGATATACATCGAGGAGTGGGATTAGGGGATCATTTTGCAGGTTTTTTGTTTTTTTAAATAACTTACATATGTATTAGTGGCTCTCCAGTTTACTTTCCCACCAGCAGTATGGGAAGTTTCTCTTTTATTTACACTGTCTCCAGCATTTGTTATTTGTAGTGTTTTTCATGATGGCCATTCTGATGTGTATGAACGGATACCTTCTTGTCATTTTGATTTGCATTTCTCTCATACTGTGTGATGTTGAGAATTCTTTTTTATATGAGCTGCATGAACTGTTTGTATCTTTTGAGACTGATCTATTGTTGGTCACAAGTTTTGGAAGTGTTTTTTCCCGTTCTATAAATTGCCTTTTAATTGGTTTAATATTTTTAAAATTTTATTGATAAAAAGAATAAAATCAAGGGGAGTCATCTCTTTTTCCTCACTTAACTGATTAAGCATGTTCACTGTGATCATCAGTGGAGTGCGTCTATATATCATATGTTTATAAAAACTGGAAAGAAAATACCAAACTGAATAATTATTATTTGTGATTGTGGAAATGTGGGTGAATTTCCTTTACCTTTGTACTTTTCTGTAGTTAAAAGAAATGTTCTTTAGTAAACACATAATGCCTTTGAAATCCCAAAAAAAAATGTTTACAAAATAACGTATAGGTTCTTTTTGCACCATTGGAGGGCACGTTTATCCCTTTTCCCTGACCTCAATCTCCTCTCCTGGCTCCTCAGTTTCTATAATTTCGTGTATCTTGTACAAAGCATAGTTTTATATGACTTGGATTTTTAAAGAAGAATTATACTGTAATATTTTTCTTACTTCTCAGTTATAAGTGATAAGAATGCTAATAGTTTCAAGTCAGGAAGGTTGATTCCTCCAGCTCCATTTTTCTTTCTCAAGATGGCTTTGGCTATTTGTGTTTCCATATAAACTGAATTTTTTTGTTCTAGTTCTGTGCAAATTACTATTGGTAGTTTGGTAGAGGTTGCATTGAATCTGTAGATTGCTTTGGGGAGTACAGTCATTTGCTAAGCTTCTGTTTGATCCCACAACCGTGGCTAGTAGCAGAGCTCTAGGGTCCAGCTAAGGGAAAATCAGATCTTCTGTATGAGTTTAGGAATAAAACCACCGTTTATCGCAATGCCTGGCACACAGCACAGCAGACACTGAATCAGTGTTTACTGGATAAATAACATTTTTCTGTAAAGTTCTAAGCTGTCCAGCCATACTTCCCCCATTGCACTCCATATCATCTATAATCTCTTATAGATTATAGATGAACTGACTCCTCACTATTCCCCATGCTTACTGCCTCCAACCCCACACTTTCCTTCTCTTGAAACAATTTCTTCCTTGCCTCCTCATAGCTAAGTTCAAATGTCACCTCTTCCATGAAGCTCTCCCTGATCCCTCCAATTAGTAACAGTCCCTGACTCTGAGACCACTTTACAATGCTTTTAAAGTAATTCTGTACATATCTTGTATCTTCCCTAATGGCTCAGACAGCAAAGAATCTGCCTGCAATTTGGGAGACCCGGGTTTGATCCCTGGGTCAGGAAATCCTCTGGAGAAGGGAATGGCATCCCACTCCAGTATTCTTGCCTGGAGAATTCCATGGACAGAGGAGCCTGGTGGGCTACAGTCCATGGTGTCACAAAGAATCAGAGTTATTGTTATCACAGTCACATTCACCTCATTTGCCAAAGCAAAAGTTCCCCAGTGAATTGCCACTGATCTTTTTGTCTGAACATCAATGTCAGTCTTTACAGCCTCTTCTGGGACTACATGTTGGTATTTCATAAACCACCTGATGAAACATAGTAATTAATTTATTAAATATGGCCTTTGAAATATACACTAAATTCTAATTACTGCATTTAATCAGCCTTTAAGATTCTGCAAAGGAATAAGCCACAGAAAGGAAAACCATCTCCCTCAATCCACTCTTCTGCTGGAAAAAAATAAGAAAAATCTTTCTCATATAAACTGCTATCTAGTAGATAAGTCTCAAGCAAAACTCATATAACAACCCTATGAAATATATTCTATTATCATCCATATTTTCCAGATGGCTGAGACACGGGGAGGTTAAGTGTCCAAGGTCACACTATTATATGTCAGATCCAGGACTTGAACCCAGAATATCTGGTTCCAGGGTGTATTCTCTTAACTATACCAAGCAGTATCCACGTTGGTCATCCTATGAGGTCAGCCCCCTCTGGATAACTCAGGATCAGACTCTCTTCCCAGAAGGAAAGAAGGGCAAGACAGTTCTCTACCAGCTAAGTGTTATTGCCACTGCCCCACCCCCTTAACAATCTCCATTTACAAGGAGTATGTTTATGCTCCTCTCTCTAGTCTGCTTCTTTTTTTTTTTAATTTTATTTTATTTTTAAACTTTACATAATTGTATTAGTTTTGCCAAATATCCAAAATGAATCCACCACAGGTATACATGTGTTCCCCCTCCTAAACCCTCCTCCCTCCTCCCTCCCCATACCATCCCTCTGGGTCGTCCCAGTGCACCAGCCCCAAGCATCCAGTATCGTGCATCAAACCTGGACTGGCATCTTGTTTCATACATGATATTTTACAAGTTTCAATGCCATTCTCCCAAATCTTCCCACCCTCTCCCTCTCCCATAGAGTCCATAAGACTGTTCTATACATCAGTGTCTCTTTTGCTGTCTCGTACACAGGGTTATTGTTACCATCTTTCTAAATTCCATATATATGTGTTATTATACTGTATTGGTGTGTTTCCTTCTGGATTACTTCACTCTGTATAATAGGCTCCAGTTTCATCCACCTCATTAGAACTGATTCAAATGTTTTCTTTTTAATGGCTGAGTAATACTCCATTGTGTATATGTACCATGGCTTTCTTATCCATTCATCTGCTGATGGACATCTAGGTTGCTTCCATGTCCTGGCTATTATAAACAGTGCTGGGATGAACATTGGGGTACACGTGTCTCTTTCCCTTCTGGTTTCCTCAGTGTGTATGCCCAGCAGTGGGATTGCTGGATCATAAGGCAGTTCTATTTCCAGTTTTTTAAGGAATCTCCACACTGGTCTCCATAGTGGCTGTACTAGTTTGCATTCCCACCAACAGTGTAAGAGGGTTCCCTTTTCTCCACACCCTCTCCAGCATTTATTATTTGTAGACTTTTGGATCGCAGCCATTCTGACTGGCGTGAAATGGTACCTGATAGTGGTTTTGATTTGCATTTCTCTGATAATGAGTGATGTTGAGCATCTTTTCATATGTTTGTTAGCCATCTGTATGTCTTCTTTGGAGAAATGTCTATTTAGTTCTTTGGCCCATTTTTTGACTGGGTCATTTATTTTTCTGGAGTTGAGCTGTAGGAGCTGCTTGTATATTTTTGAGATTAGTTGTTTGTCAGTTTCTTCATTTGCTATTGTTTTCTCCCATTCTGAAGGCTGTCTTTTCACCTTGCTAATAGTTTCCTTTGATGTGCAGAAGCTTTTAAGGTTAATTAGGTCCCATTTGTTTATTTTTGCTTTTATTTCCAATATTCTGGGAGGTGGGTCATAGAGGATCCTGCTGTGATGTATGTCAGAGAGTGTTTTGCCTATGTTCTCCTCTAGGAGTTTTATAGTTTCTGGTCTTATGTTTAGATCTTTAATCCATTTTGAGTTTATTTTTGTGTATGGTGTTAGAAAGTGTTCTTTTGTGTGTGTGTGTGTGTATTTATTTTTTTTTAATTTTATTTTATTTTTAAACTTTACATAATTGTATTAGTTTTGCCAAATATAGTTTCATTCTTTTACAAGTGGTTGACCAGATTTCCCAGCACCACTTGTTAAAGAGATTGTCTTTAATCCATTGTATATTCTGGCCTCCTTTGTCAAAGATAAGGTGTGCATATGTGTGTGGATTTATCTCTGGGCTTTCTATTTTGTTCCATTGATCAATATTTCTGTCTTTGTGCCAGTACCATACTGTCTTGATAACTGTGGCTTTGTAGTAGAGCCTGAAGTCAGGTAGGTTGATTCCTCCAGTTCCATTCTTCTTTCTCAAGATCGCTTTGGCTATTCGAGGTTTTTTGTATTTCCATACAAATTGTGAAATTATTTGTTCTAGCTCTGTGAAGAATACTGTTGGTAGCTTGATAGGGATTGCATTGAATCTATAAATTGCTTTGGGTAGTATACTCATTTTCACTATATTGATTCTTCCAATCCATGAACATGGTATATTTCTCCATCTATTAGTGTCCTCTTTGATTTCTTTCACCAGTGTTTTATAGTTTTCTATATATAGGTCTTTAGTTTCTTTAGGTAGATATATTCCTAAGTATTTTATTCTTTTCGTTGCAATGGTGAATGGAATTGTTTCCTTAATTTCACTTTCTGTTTTCTCATTATTAGTGTATAGGAATGCAAGGGATTTCTGTGTGTTGATTTTATATTCTGCAACTTTACTATAGTCATTGATTAGTTCTAGTAATTTTCTGGTGGAGTCTTTAGGGTTTTCTATGTAGAGGATCATGTCATCTGCAAATAGTGAGAGTTTTACTTCTTCTTTTCCAATTTGGATTCCTTTTATTTCTTTTTCTGCTCTGATTGCTGTGGCCAAAACTTCCAAAACTATTTTGAATAGTAATGGTGAAAGTGGGCACCCTTGTCTTGTTCCTGACTTTAGAGGAAATGCTTTCAATTTTTCACCATTGAGGATAATGTTTGGAGTGGGTTTGTCATATATAGCTTTTATTATGTTGAGGTATGTTCCTTCTATTCTTGCTTTCTGGAGAGTTTTTATCATAATTGGGTGTTGAATTTTGTCAAAGGCTTTCTCTGCATCTATTGAGATAATCCTATGGTTTTTATTTTTCAATTTGTTAATGTGGTGTATTACATTGATTGATTTGCAGATATTGAAGAACCTTGCATCCCTGGGATAAAGCCCACTTGGTCATGGTGTACGATCTTTTTAATGTGTTGTTGGATTCTGATTGCTAGAATTTTGTTAAGGATTTTTGCATCTATGTTCATCAGTGATATTGGCCTGTAGTTTTCTTTTTTTGTGGGATCTTTGTCAGATTTTGGTATTAGGGTGATGGTGGCCTCATAGAATGAGTTTGGAAGTTTACCTTCCTCTGCAATTTTCTGGAAGAGTTTGAGCAGGATAGGTGTTAGCTCTTCTCTAAATTTTTGGTAGAATTCAGCTGTGAAGCCGTCTGGACCAGGGCTTTTGTTTGCTGGAAGATTTTTGATTACAGTTTCAATTTCCGTGCTTGTGATGGGTCTGTTAAGATTTTCTATTTCTTCCTGGTCGAGTTTTGGAAAGTTGTACTTTTCTAAGAATTTGTCCATTTCTTCCACATTGTCCATTTTATTGGCATATAATTGTTGATAGTAGTCTCTTATGATCCTTTGTATTTCTGTGTTGTCTGTTGTGATCTCTTCATTTTCGTTTCTAATTTTATTGATCTGATTTTTCTCCCTTTGTTTCTTGATGAGTCTGGCTAATGGTTTGTCAATTTTATTTATCCTTTCAAAGAACCAGCTTTTGGTTTTGTTGATTTTTGCTATGGTCTCTTTTGTTTCTTTTGCATTTATTTCTGCTCTAATTTTTAAGATTTCTTTCCTTCTACTAACCCTGGGGTTCTTCATTTCATCCTTTTCTAGTTGCTTCAGGTGTCGGGTTAGGTTATTTATTTGACTTTTTTCTTGTTTCTTGAGGTGTGCGTGTATTGCTATGAACTTTCCCCTTAGGACTGCTTTTACTGTGTCCCATAGGTTTTGGGTTGTTGTGTTTTCATTTTCATTCGTTTCTATGCAAATTTTGATTTCTTTCTTGATTTCTTCTGTGATTTGTTGGTTATTCAGCAGTGTGTTGTTCCGCCTGCATATGTTGGAATTTTTAATAGTTTTTCTTCTGTAGTTGAGATCTAATCTTACTGCATTGTGGTCAGAAAAGATGCTTGGAATGATTTCTATTTTTTTGAATTTACCAAGGCTAGCTTTATGGCCCAGGATGTGATCTATCCTGGAGAAGGTTCCATGTGCGCTTGAGAAAAAGGTGAAATTTATTGTTTTGGGATGAAATGTCCTATAGATATCAATTAGGTCTAACTGGTGTATTGTATCGTTTAAAGTTTGTGTTTCCTTGTTAATTTTCTGTTTAGTTGATCTATCCATAGGTGTGAGTGGGGTATTAAAGTCTCCCACTATTATTGTGTTATTGTTAATGTCTCCTTTCATACTTGTTAGCATTTGTCTTACATACTGCGGTGCTCCCGTGTTGGGTGCATATATATTTATAATTGTTATATCTTCTTCTTGGATTGATCCTTTGATCATTATGTAGTGACCATCTTTGTCTCTTTTCACAGCCTTTGCTTTAAAGTCTATTTTATCTGATATGAGTATTGCTACTCCTGCTTTCTTTTGGTCCCTATTTGCATGGGAAATCTTTTTCCAGCCCTTCACTTTCAGTCTGTATGTGTCCCCTGTTTTGAGGTGGGTCTCTTGTAGACAACATATGTAGGGGTCTTGTTTTTGTATCCATTCAGCCAGTCTTTGTCTTTTGGTTGGGGCATTCAACCCATTTACGTTTAATGTAATTACTGATACATATGATCCCGTTGCCATTTACTTTATTGTTTTGGGTTCGAATTTATACACCGTTTTTGTGTTTCCTGTCTAGAGAATATCCTTTAGTATTTGTTGGAGAGCTGGTTTGGTGGTGCAGAATTCTCTCAGCTTTTGCTTGTCTGAAAAGCTTTTGATTTCTCCTTCATAGTTGAATGAGATCTTTGCTGGGTACAATAATCTGGGCTGTAGGTTATTTTCTTTCATCATTTTACATATGTCTTGCCATTCCCTCCTGGCTTGAAGAGTTTCTATTGAAAGATCAGCTGTTATCCTAATGGGAATTCCTTGCTGCTTTTAATATTTGTTCTTTGTGTTTGGTCTTTGTGAATTTGATTAATATGTGTCTTGGGGTGTTTCGCCTTGGGTTTATCCTCTTTGGGACTCTCTGGGTTTCTTGGACTTGGGTGATTATTTCCTTCCCCATTTTAGGGAAGTTTTCAACTATTATCTCCTCAAGTATTTTCTCATGGTCTTTCTTTTTGTCTTCTTCTTCTGGAACCCCTATGATTCAAATGTTGTAGTGTTTAATATTGTCCTGGAGGTCTCTGAGATTGTCTTCATTTCTTTGAATTCGTTTTTCTTTTATCCTCTCTGATTCATTTATTTCTAGCACTCTATCTTCTAATTCACTAATCCTATCTTCTGCCTCTGTTATTCTACTATTTGTTGCCTCCAGAGTGTTTTTAATTTCATTTATTGCATTATTCATTATATATTGACTCTTTTCTATTTCTTCTAGGTCCTTGTTAAACCTTTCTTGCATCTTCTCAATCCTTGTCTCCAGGCTATTTATCTGTGAATCCATTTTAATTTCAAGATTTTGGATCAATTTCACTATCATTATTCGGAATTCTTTATCAGTAGATTCCCTATCTCTTCCTCTTTTGTTTGGTTTGGTGGGCATTTATCCTGTTCCTTTATCTGCTGGGTATTCCTCTGTCTCTTCATCTTGTTTAAATTGTTGAGTTTAGGGTGTCCTTTCTGTATTCTGGCAGTTTGTGGAGTTCTCTTTATTGTGGCGTTTCCTCACTGTGTGTGGGTTTGTACAGGTGGCTTGTCAAGGTTTCCTGGTTAGGGAAGCTTGTGTCGGTGTTCTGGTGGGTGGAGCTGTATTTCTTTTCTCTGGAGTGCAACGAAATGTCCAGTAATGAGTTATGAGATGTCTATGGTTTTGGGGTGACTTTGGGCAGCCTGTATCTTGAAGCTCAGGGCTGTGTTCCTTTGGTGCTGGAGAATTTGCTTGGTATGTCTTGCCCTGGAACTTGTTGGCCCTTGTGTGGTGCTTGGTTTCAGTGTCGGTATGGAGGCGTTTGATGAGCTCCTGTCAATTAATGTTCCTTGGAGTCAGGAGTTCCCTGGAATCAGGGTTTGGACTTAAGCCTCCTGCTTCCAGTTATCGTTCTTATTTTTACAGTAGTTTCAAAACTTCTCCTTCTATACAGCACCATTGATAAAACATCTACATTAAAGATGAAAAGTTTCTCTACTGTGAGTGTCACTCAGAGAGGTTCACAGCGTTACATGGAGAAGAGAAGAGGGAGGAGGGAGTTAGCGGTGACCCAAATGAGATGAGGTGGAATCAATAGTGGAGAGAGTGGGCTAGCCAGTGGTCACTCCCTTATGTGCACTCCACAACTGGACCACTCAGAGATGTTCACGGAGTTAAACAGAGAAGAGAAGAAGGAGGAAGGAGACAGAGGTGGCCAGAAGGGTAAAAGGGGGGAATGAAAAGGAGGGAGACAGATCCAGCCAGTAATCAGTTCCCTAAGTGTTCTCCACCGTCTGGAACACACAGAAATTCACAGAGTTGGGTAGAGTAGAGAGGGGTTAGGGAGGAGACACAGGCGACCTGGTGGAGAAAAAGGAGAGTCCAAAGGGAGAGAGAGCAGTCAAGCCAGTAATCTAGTGAAAAATGGGTCCTGAAGATTGGGTTCTTAAAGGTACAAAATTGGTAACAAATACATAGAAGCAAAAATTAAAAATCTAGAGTAGAGTATGGAATTTCAAAAATATGATGTTAAAGAAAAGAAGAAGGAAAAGAAAGAGAGAAAAAACAAACAAAGAAAAACAAACAAGGTCACGAAAATTATAAAGAAAATATAGGTACAAAATCGATAACTAATACCAAACAGCAAAAATTAAAAATCTAGAGTAGAGTTTGGAATTTCAAAAATACAATGTTAAAAAAAAGGAAGAAGAAAAATAAAGAGAGAAAACAAACAAACAAACAAAAACAAACAATGTTGCAAAAACTTTAAAGAAAATACAGGTACAAAATTGATATCAAATACCAAAAAGCATAAATTAAAAATCTAGAGTAGAGTTTGGAATTTCAGATATACAATGTTATATAAAAGAAGAAGAGAAAGAAACAGAGAAAAAAAAAGTTACAGAAATTATAAAAAAAACTATAGGTACAAAATTGATAACATATACCAAAAAGCTAAAATTAAAAATCTAGAGTAGAGTTTGGAATTTCAAAAATACAATGTTAAAGAAAAGAAAAGAAAAAAAAAAAAAAAAAAGGTCAAAAAATTATAAAATATATATATATGAAGTTTGCTGAAGAAAAAAAAAATAGGTTTTTTTTTTTTTTTGCAAAGTAATAGGTTATAAAAGTGAAAATTAAAGGAACAATAGAGGACTTAAAATTTTTTAAAAAATTTAAAAAAAAAAAGAAAGAAAGAATGATTGTAAAAATAGTAAAAATATATCTAGGACTTTCTCTGGTTTTGTTGTGAGTATTGTGGGTTCAGTTCATTTTTGGCTAGTTCCTTGGTCCGACTTATATTTCTCAAGATCTATAGGCCCCTTCCTATGTAGTCCGTAGTAACCACAGGGTTTTAATCTCCGAGGCATTTCCCTCTGTTATAACTTCTTCTGTTTGCTGGTCTCTTCAGTGTCTGGTTTCTGCCCTGACACAAAGGGCACGGTGGAGGACACTTTTTTTTTTTTTTTTTAGGCTCACTTGTTCAGTCGCGCTGTGGGGAAGGAGGGAGGGATGCTGCAAACAAGTAACACTGGCGTGCGCTCGCAATGCCTTAGCCACCCTGGGTCTGCCCCCGCTCACGGCGCGTGTAGCCTCCCTGCCCACACTGCTCAGGCTCTAGGTTGCTCCACCGGGAACAATCCGAGGCCGGCCCTGGGCTGCATGTACCTCCCAGGTCCAAGCCGCTCAGGTTCAGGCACTCGGGTAGTCCTCAGAGGCGCAGACTCAGTTGGGCCTGCGTTTTGTGCTCTTCCCAGGTCCGAGCAGCTCAGGTGATGAGGTGTTTGGCGAGCGCCAATGCTGCGACTTATCGCCTCCCCACCACTCAGTTATCTGGGTGTAAAACCGGCACACCTTCTCAGGCAGATGTTGACCGTCCAGACCCCCAAGAAGTTTTAGTTAGCAAAGAAGCCTGCTTACAGTTTTATAGATAATGTCTCTCTGGGGCTGTGATTGCCCCCTTCCGGTTCTGGCTGCCTGTCACCAGAGGGGGAAGGTCTGCAGCCGGCTATCTCTGTTCAGTCCTTTGTTCCGTGAGCGGGCCTGGGGGTGTCTTAGGTTAGGGCTGGCTTTTCGCATGGTAGATATCCCACAGTCTGGTTTGCTAGCCCAAATTATTTCGCTCAGATAGCACTCAGGGTATTCAGGCCAGATTCTTACTCTAAGCCATGCAGCCCGCGCGGCGCCTCCCTGCCCAGCCCCCGCTTGCCAATGGCGTGTGCAGGCATCTGCACTGCTTCTCTGCTGGGGGAGTTACCGTAGGGCTCGCAATCTGCGAGTTTTAATTGTTTATTTATTTTTTCTCCCTGTTAAGTTGCCCTCTGTGCTTCCGAAGCTCGGCACATATTCAGCACTGAGAAGGTTTTCTGGTGTTTGGAAACTTCTCTCTTTTTAAGACTCCCTTCCTGGGACGGAACTCCATCCCTCCCTCTTTTGTCTCTTTTTTTGTCTTTTATATTTTTCCTACCTCCATTCGAAGAGTTGGGTTGCTTTTCTGGGTGCCTGATGTCCTCTGCCAGCATTCAGAAGTTGTTTTGTGGAATTTACTCGACGTTTAAATGCTCTTTTGATGAATTTGTGGGGGAGAAAGTGTTCTCCCCGTCCTACTCCTCCACCATCTTCTCTAGTCTGCTTCTTGTGTTCTCAGTAGTTACAGTTCCACAACGCCATACCTTATACCTACTGCATGGAAAACCTCAAACAAAATGAGAAAGAAAAGCATGGCTTTGGATATGAAAGCCAATTCAGCAATTGTCATATGACACAACATGAGGCTTCCAGTGATGGTGGGTAATTTTCTGGGCGGAGCGAGGAGAAAAGACTAGGAGCCTATGGACACCACCTGGCTGTGTCCTTAGAACAAGACCTTTCTCAGAGGAAGACCAAAGCCTAATCAAGGTGCATTGTCAAGATTCCGACAAGCAGCTTCTGTATCAGGTTGTTGCAAAAGAAGTGAATTGTTTTCTGCTGCCTCCTGGCACTTGACTCTGGGCTAAGGTGGCACATTAACAGACTGTTGACAGATAGCAGGCATTCACCTTCTGCTGCCAGTGCTCCCACTTCAGGCTCCTTTCCCACCCCAATATGCACATTAGCCCTCTCATGTATAAATTTGATTCCAATCACATAAAACTGTAATTCCTAAAAGCAACTGCTGTGAAGAGCAGAGACACAAAGCTGCCCCCTATGCGATGAAATAGCAGAAGTGGACATCAAAGATACTCATCTGGAGCCAGGTAACAGCAGGTTCAAGAGTTTTTTTTAAGGCACTACTTTCATAAATCTAATTCAAAAGACAATAGGGAATTTATGCCGGATCCAAAAATGATGTTCTTGAGGCGTGTTCTTCAATCAGGACAAAGTCAAGATGATATGGTTCAAATTCAAATTGTGATAACAGTCAGTCTATAGCTATAAGTACGTCTGTTGACACTCAGTTCAGTTCAGTTCAGTCGCTCAGTCATGTCCGACTGTTTGCGACCCCATGAATCGCAGCACACCAGGCCTCCCTGTCCATCACCAACTCCCAGAGTTCACTCAGACTCACGTCCATCGAGTCAGTGATGCCATCCAGCCATCTCATCCTCTGTCGTCCCCTTCTCCTCCTGCCTCCAATCCCTCCCAGCATCAGAGTCTTTTCCAATGAGTCAACTCTTCCCATGCACTGGAGATTCAGCTTTAGCATCATTCCTTCCAAAGAAATCCCAAGGCTGATCTCCTTCAGAATGGACTGGTTGGATCTCCTTGCAGTCCAAGGGACTCTCAAGAGTCTTCTCCAACACCACAGTTCAAAAGCATCAATTCTTCGGCACTCAGCTTTCTTCACAGTCCAACTCTCAACATCCATACATGACCACAGGAAAAACCATAGCCTTGACTAGACGGACCTTTGTTGGCAAAGTAATGTCTCTGCTTTTGAATATGCTATCTAGGTTGCTCATAACTTTTCTTCCAAGGAGTAAGCGTCTTTTAATTTCATGGCTGCAGTCACCATCTGC
Organism: Bos mutus; assembly: GCF_027580195.1. Taxonomy (NCBI): domain Eukaryota; kingdom Metazoa; phylum Chordata; class Mammalia; order Artiodactyla; family Bovidae; genus Bos; species Bos mutus. The sequence continues at coordinate 81,532,101 of NC_091630.1, read as the reverse complement.
AGTTGACTCTAGAGTTAGAGTTTTCTGAGTTTGTCAAGACTGTGGCAACAGCCACTTAATAAGTTTCTTATCAAGACTCTTGTTTCAACCACATTTTCCACCTACTTTAAGCTTGTACAGTACAGTTAAAAATAAAAACATTATAGAGTGGTGATATATGTATCCTTAAGGCTAATTCATGTTGTTGTATGGCAGAAACCAATACAACACTGTAAATCAATTACCCTCCAATTAAAAATCAAGTACAGAGTGGTGAAAGTATTCGGCATGATCCTATGTGACATTGTCATTTATGAAACCTGACAGTAGGCCTTGGTAAAACCCATAGAACTGTTCCACACAATGAGGAAATTGAAATGTGAACTTTGGACCTTAGCGATGATAGTGATCAATAGTAGTTTATAGATTATAAAAAATGCACCGCATAGTGCAGGAAGTTACTAGCAGGGGAAAGTGTGGGGAAGGAGGGAACCAGGGATTTAAAGGAATCTGCTCTACTTTCTGTGGGATTTTTCTGTAAGCCTAGAAACTGCTCTAACAGATACCACTCCCCTTTGCAAATTAAACACTCAAGTAACCTTCCCCCAGAACAGCTTGACATCAGGGTCCTACCAGAGGCTTTTTGACCTTGTCCTTTTGGGGGCTATGGCTCCAACTTGGGGAGCTTCAGCTCCATTTGGGGCTTTGGCTCCAATTTGGAGTGTTCTTTCTGTGAAGGGAAACTCTGTATATAAGGCACTTCAGACAAGGGTCACAGGTCTAGTAGGACTTGGAGGTCACATTTGGGGCCATTTGCCATTGACTTTGAAGGTGACTTTCTGGTTGGTGAGGTTTTGGTTCGATTTGATTACTTTGGTTTGATTGGGCTCCCAGGTGGTGCTAGTGGTAAAGAACCCACTTGCCAATACAGATGCATGAGATGCGGGTTTGATCCCTGGGTGGGGAAGATGCCCTGGAGAAGGCCATGGCAACCCACTCCAGTACTCTTGCCTGGGCAATCCCATGGACAGAGGAGCCTGATGGGCTACAGTCCATGGGGTCGCAAAGAGTCGGCCACGACTGAAGTGGCTTAGCGCAAAACTGCTCTAAAAAACTAGTCTGTTCACTTAAAAAACTGATTATATTCCTTCTCTGCATAACATTCTTCAGTAGTCTCCCACTGTTCTGAGAATAAAGCCTGTCTGGAAGAGGTCCTGTCCTGGTGGTCCAGCCCTTGCCCACACCTCCAGGCTCATTTCTCACTCTTCACCACCCTGATGGTGTCTCTGACCATAGGAGCCTTAGCTCTGTTCCTCAGAAGCAGCCAAGATCTTCAACCTGTGCCGGGCACCTGACATTTCTCTGACTGGGCGTTTTATCTCCCTTAAGTCACCTAACTAACCCTCATCCCCTCAAACTTTGGCTTTCAGATTCAATGACACTTCTTCCAGAGAGGTGTTTCCTCACCATTCAATGAATAAAATCACTCCACAGCCTCATTCTTTTCTCTCACATCCCCCTAATCCATTCTATCATAATATTTATCATGATCTAATGAGGCACAGCGTCTATCTTATTCCCTCTCCAGTACTCAGCACTTCTTGTGGGGTTGGAATATGCAGATGCATGGGGGGAAATGACAGTAAAAGTAACACTGACCTAGTGTTCACAGTGTGCCAGGCACAGTGTTAGTCATCTTATCTACAGCTCATTAAATCCTCTTTGCAACTTAATGAAATAGACACATTATCATGCCTGCCTGACATGAGTAACCTGAAGCCAGAGAGCTTAAGGAACTTGCCAAAGGCTTCACAGCTTGGCTCTGGTGGAATGGAATTCGATTCTAGTTCTCTGGCTACAGTGTCTACACTTTGAACCACTATGCCATGCTACCATTGTCAAGTGAATTAAGAAACGAATGAACTAGTGAACTTTGGTACGTCTGACTCAAGACTGTGAAGTGAACGTCACTTAGTCATGTCTGACTCTTTGCGACCCCATGGACTATACAGTCCATGGAATTCTCCAGGCCAGAATTACTGGAGTGGGTATCCTTTCCCTTCTCCAGGGAAATCTTTCCAACTTAGGGATCAAACCCAGGTCTCCCGCGTTGCAGGAGGATTCTTTACCAGCTGAGCCATAAGGGAAGCCCAAGAATAATGGAGTGGGTAGTCTATCCCTTCTCCAGTGGAGCTTTCCAAGCCAGGAATCGAACCGGGATCTCCTGCATTGCAGGCAGATTCTTCACCAACTGAGATATCAGGGAAGCCCAAGGCTGTATCAGGGCCATGAAAGTGAAGTCGCTCAGTCGTGTCCGACTCTCTGCGACCCCGTGGACTATAGCCCACCAGGCTCCTCTGTCCATGGGATTCGCCAGGCAAGAATACTGGAGTGGGTTGCCATTTCCTTCTCCTGGGGATCGTCCCAACCCAGGGATCGATCCCAGGTCTCCTGCATTGCGGGCAGATGCTTTAACCTCTGAGCCACCAGGGAAGCATTACACTGTTTTTGTACTATACTTCCTGTTCCCTGATAGTCACCAAAACTTTCTTCACCATTTCTTTTTTTTTTTTTTTTCTCTCTCTCTCATTTATTACTTCTCTTCTGAGTTCACAAAACTGAAGTGTCTTCATTATCATCACTTCAAATCTTCATCTTATCTTCTTTTCAATTTTTTCAAAGGGCAGGTGCTTTTCAGGTTGTTTGGTTAAGTGCTAATAAAGATAATACTTTTTTGTCAGCAAAGAGTGGGTGGTGTTCTGATTTTAGAAGTGATCAGTTGACTTTAGAAAGTACTGAAAGAAAATTCAGTGTGTCCCTCATTCAACTACTCTCTTAGTGGGTTTTTAGTGAAAGATCCAGCTGGATTAATGAGGGAAAATCCTCTCTAGAGAAATACTGCTGTGTTATCACATTTTGAGTCAATGGAATGCATTCTGCATTTGTTAGCTTTGGGGCTTTCTGCTCATAGTCTGGACCTGACAATGTGGGCAAAAAGAGAGAACAGAAATAATCAAGAAGATATACAAGAGTTGGTATAGTACTATTGCAAAGACTCCTCTATAAATTTAGTTGTGGAAACACAGGCAGTAGCATTCGGAGAGATATCAACTGACTCAGAATATGATCCATGGGCTTAACTCAGAACTTTGCCAGAGGGAAGTCATACACTTAAGTGGCTGCTGAATAGTCATGATTTGAATCGTTGTTCTGCTCTGGGGGCCCAGATGACTTTAAAAAGAAACTGCAGTTCCTTTCCATTAGCTTACAGCATAGCAGCAACTGCTTCTTTAAAAGATATATCTAAATAAGATGCCAAGATGACACATGCTTTTCAAGGAATGTCGGTAGAATGTTCAACACAGCTATGGCTCTGTCTGGCACAATTCAATAGAAGTTCTCAATTTTCTTTGAAGGGAAATATTCCATATGCAAAAAGCCCACACTCTATAGAAATGACAAGTGCAGTTGTCAGATTGAAGCAATGTTTTTAGTTATGGTTTTAGGATGTTAATTTAGCTTTTCAGTGGTGGGATTACTCTTCTGGTTAGTTCATTAAGCTTGCATTGTTAGGATGTAGACTTATTGTCTGAATTTCCCTTTGGGCATCTGTGCAATGAAGATGAAGAAGGGAAGGTCAAACACAAGCACATTGGGGTTAATATTTTTTAAAAGAAAATGGACAGGGAAGTAGGAGCTCTGAGCTGTAATCTTGGTACTAATCAGTGAGCTGTTTGATCTTAAATAAGTGACAACTTTTCTAGCCGTCATTTTCATAATTTGTAAATAATGAAAAATGACCTCTATTGTTGATTGGATTTAATAAAGTTCAGTTCAGTTCAGTTCAGTCGCTCAGTCGTGTCCGACTCTTTGTGGCCCCATGGACTGCAGCACGCCAGGCCTCCCTGTCCATTACCAACTCCCAGAGTTTACCCAAACACATGTCCATTGAGTCGGTGATGCCATCCAACCATCTCATCCTCTGTCATCCTCTTCTCCTTCTGCCTTCAATCTTTCCCAGCATCAGGGTCTTTTCCAATGAGTCAGCTCTTCACATCAGGTGGCCAAAGTAGTGGAGTTTCAGCTTCAACATCAGTCCTTCCAATGAACACTCAGGACTGATCTCCTTTAGAATGGACTGGTTGGATCTCCTTGCAGTCCAAGGAACTCTCAAGTGTCTTCTCCAACACCACAGTTCAAAAGCATCAGTTCTTCAGCACTCAGCTTTCTTTATAGTCCAACTCTCACATCCATACATGACTACTGGAAAAACCATAGCCTTGACTAGATGGACCTTTGTTGGCAAAGTTAATAAAGTTATATATATTATATATATATATATATTTTTTATAATATTTGTTAATAAAGTTACATATATATAAACTATATATATATAAAAAACTGTGTAACTTTGATATCAGGGATATAATAGTGAGCAAAGAAATACATAATAAGTCCTATTATTGTGCTTACAGTCCTTTAGGGTGAAAAATCTTAAACGACTAATCCTGCTGTGTGTGTGTGTGCTCAGTTGCTTTAGTCATGTCCAACTTTTTGTGATCCTATACACTGTAGCCCCAAGGCTCTTCTGTCCATGGGGATTCTCCAGGCAAGAATACTAGAGTGGGCTGCCATGCCCTCCTCCAGGGAATCTTTCTGACCTAGAGATCAAACCTCCACCTGCCAGCCTCTCTTGCATTGAAGGCATATTCTTTACCCACTGAGCCACCTAGGAAGCCCTAATCCTTGTAATAAAGGTGTAACTATATTCTGAGCTCAGGGCTTGACAGTAAAGGAGTGTGGTCCTATGAAGCATAACTAAGGGTACTGACTGGTACAGGGAAGGCAGGGAGAGCTTGTCTACAAAGCTATCCTTTAGTTGAGATCTAAAAGAGATAGCAAAGTGAGAGAGAAACAATGTCCAACTGAGGAAACAGTCTGTGCAAATATCCTGGGGTCTGAAGAATGGTGGCTTTGGTAAACTGGAAGAAGGCCAGGGTGACTGGAACAAGAGAATGAATTGGAGCAAGTTTCTGGAGGCAAAAAGAGAGGAAAGCAAAGCCAGGATAAACAGTTTTACAGCATATTTTCAGAGTTTTTGTTTTCTTCCCAGTGACAGGAGGAACTCAGTTTTTTCAGTTAGATGTTGTGAATATTAAATGGGACACTGTATGCAAAATGCACATTTATGGACATAGAATAAATGTTCATTAAATGAGACCTAATTGTAATCATTTCAGGAGAGTCCCTATCTAAAGGATTTAGACAATGGGGGAACTATCGTAAGTGGAAATACTGCCTTGATAAAAAATGTTCAGAATAGGTCTAGAATCATGAAAGAATCAAGCCAATGTAGGTATTTATTATCTGCTGCTGCTAAGTCACTTCAGTCATGTCCAACTCTGTGCGACCCCATAGATGGCAGCCCACCAGGCTCCCCCGTCCCTGGGATTCTCCAGGCAAGAACACAGGAGTGGGTTGCCATTTCCTTCTCCAATGCATGAAAGTGAAAAGTGAAAGTGAAGTCGCTCAGTCGTGTCTGACTCTTAGCGACCCCATGAACTGCAGCCTACCAGGCTCCTCCATCCGTGGGATTTTCCAGGCAAGAGTACTGGAGTGGGGTGCATTGCCTTCTCTGATTTACTGTCTATCACAACCCATAACTTGTAAGCAGGTTTGACCCATCCAAGGATCATGTCCTTGATAAATAATGAAGTCAATACATGGAAGCTTGAGCATCGTAGTTACCCTGGGCCCCTGACGCTCTCCTCCTGGCTTTACACCTGTACTGTCCTGTCCTACTTATGTGTTCACCCTTGGCATTCTCTCGTGATTTCTGAAACTCTTTTGCTCTTTGGGTTTGCACATTGATTTTGATTTTTACAAATTGACCCTTGCTGTTTTCTGTGCCTAAAACTGCAATTTTCTCTGCAAGTCTCTTCACTGCCCAGTCACCTTGTCTAGGGTCCTGTCCTTTATTTTTAGCCTACCACATCTAAAACTCGAAAGAGATTCAGATAGTCATTGTGCTGAGCATATATGGGGCATTCAATACGTAGATATTGATTGGCATATTGGCTGCAGATTGGAATCATGGTAATCAGTGGAAGCCTAATAATAAATTAATGCAACAAGGTCATTGGAGTGACCCTCAGAAAACTATTTGCTTGCTGCATCATTGATTACAGAGGGGAATTATAACTGCCCCAGGGTAGCTGTGAAGGGCTAATTCGTGTAATACTGTCTGTCACAGTTCTCTGACTCTCCTGCTCATCGACAATATTCAATCAAAATTCTTGCTGCACTACATGCTGATGCCAACAAGACCTCTGAGTTGTCACAGAGCTCTCCTGTGAATACAGGGAACTCGGTTACCTGGCGTCCATCACTACTCAAGTGACCTACAAACAGATGGAACTTAACATGTCCAGGGTACAACTTATTACCATATCCTAACCATTTCTCCTGTGTTTCCTAACTCCTGTCAGAAACCTGGGTATCATCTTTGATACTTCCCAACACTCACCTACCACGTTCAATCAATCTCCAAGACCTGCCTGTCTTATCAACTAGTCTCTTTAGAATTTGCCTACTTCTCTCCCTATCCACTCAGTTTTCTTAGAATGCATAGTTTCTAGTCTATAATTAACACACAAGACTTCCAACTGACATGCTGTTTTTTTAACTTGATCGCTTCATCCCCACCCATGCATTCTCCATCCTATATGTATTCCAGGAGGTCTTTCTAAATTTTATACTTGATCATGTCACTTTCCTGCTGAAAAATGCTCACATAGTTCCTTCTTGCTATTTGAATGAATTCAGGCTATTTAACATGGACTATAAATTCTTTCATGACTTTTCCCTCAGGGGGTTCATCACTCCTAAACTTTTCCTTGCCAACCATTCTGAAATATTTGCTTTTCCATGAATATGTCATTTTCTCTTCCATTTCTGGACCTTTGCTTATACTCTGACTTCCCCCAAAGCAGTCTCCCTCTCATTAAACCTTTTCTAGGCTGGCCTGGCCCCAGTTATCCTCAGATTTCCATGTCAATGTCAGCTCCTCCAGGAGGGGGCTAGTTATCCTCCCCTTCTACTAGTATCCTGTACTTACTCCATCCAACCAGTTGTTGACTTTGTTGACATTACTTGTTTACTTGTCTTATCTCTCTCTCTCAAATACAAACTGGTTAAGAGTGGAGATAATCTATGTTATTTTCATTTTATTACCAGCATCAAATACGACACATGGCCAAGTACTAACTTAAAAACACATTTGTTGAATAAATCAGTAAGTGCATGGAAAGTTAATCAAAGGTGTGCTTATAGAAAGACATCCATAAATGCCATTTTATTCTAAGATGATTGTATACTAGATACCAAACCAAAAGCATCTCTGGATTTAAAAAATACACACTTAATTCAAATTTGTCCCAGAAGAGACAGATAATCTGGCAAATGCTAGATGCTAATGGGCTGCTTTGAAGTAAATACCACATTCCAGGCAAGTCATGTTTTCTGCATGTCATGTAGAGAGGACATCGCTGACCCAATAGCATTTATTTTATTCTTTCCACAGATGTTTACTGTTTTCAACAACAACAACAAATCCAAAGATTATAAAATTGAGTTGTTTCCCATTTCTTGAAAGGCACTGTTGACTTATACTTGGAGTTATTTTTGCTATCTCAGTATCTAGTGGCTAATAGGTAGCTAGGTTAAATAAGAATGTAACTATAAATGTATGTTAAAATGTATTTGATTTGGAATCAAATGACTGGGCTTTGCCACTTACTAGCTAAAGAATATTCTATCAATTCCATCACCAAAAGACATCTTTAAATCCTTTTTACTTCTCCTATCTTTCTGTTACTAAGTCCAGACCAACATTATCTATCACTTAGTCTCCTCAGTAGCCTCAGTTCCAGTTTTTTTTTTTGCTTTTTTTTTTTGTTTGTCTTATGTCAATGCATTCTCCATGTTTCAGATGGCCAGGACTCTCTTTTCAGAGGACACACTTGGTTCTGCTCTCTCTCTGCTTAAAACCCTTCAGTGACTTCCCAGTGATTTCAGGATAAATTCGAACTCCTTATCATCATCTAGAAGGGTTTGCCTGATTTGGCCTCTGCTTACACTTTCCCACCATTTTTCTTCCATGTGATACCACATTTCCTCCAGCTCTTTTTATTTTTTTATTACCCCCACTACAGTGGCTTTTCTTGGGAAGTCATTTGAGCAATGCTCAGAGTCATTAACATCCCCTGTTGTTTGTGAACAGGTCAAACCCCTTGCTATATAGTCCACTGTCTTCTCCAGGCAGGACTTGGAGCTTCTGCTGCTCTCAGAACAAGGCCTATTTCACCCTGGGAACATGGTGAATTGTAGAATGCACAGCTCTGAACACAGACAGGCCTGGGTTCAAATAGCCAAGTAAATCACGATTTAATAATAAGAATAAAAATGTTCACTTATTATTAGTGTAGATACCATATTAAGTTGGTTTTCATGTATCACCTCTTTTAGGCTTCAAAAAATCATACCATATCATTATTCCAATTTATGCATAAAAAAGTTAATTTTTAAATACTGTTTTCTCAAGTCTTAAGTGGGGATTTAAAGCAAAGTCTGGAGACTTTAGAACCAGAACTTAGCTTCTGTCATATACATCATATACAGAAATATGATATAGTCAGTACTTAGCACAGCGCCTAGCATATGTTAACCTTTTATGATAAATAACTTTCTTTGTTATTTCTCCTTTAGAGGAGGAATCACCCTTTCCCCTCTCTGTCTAACCATATTCTTTTCTGTTCTTCAGCACTAGGTTCAGTCATGCTTTTCTCAACCGCTGGTGTGCCCTGAATCCACCACTCGTTTTGACTTTTCTCACTCACTGTGCAGGATCATAAACTCCTGCAGGGCACCGGTTGTTTTCCATGTTTTTGTGGCATTCCTCTCAGCACCTTGCACAGTGCAATGTAATTGTAGGCCAGTCAATAAATGCTTGTTGAATGAATGCATTAAACCTCATGATCGATCTTCTGACCTTGAACTCACTACAATGTCCTAAAGAGCTGAGCTAACTTCTTAGGCCAAGCACAATTAAAAATCATATGTATATATGCATTTCTTAAAGGAGAACTTTGTGATACCAAATTATTGGCGAACCCAGTGGTTCTTGACTGGGGAGATTTCTCCCCAGAAGACATTTGGCAATGTCTGGAAACGTTTTTGGTTGTCGCAATTGTGGGGTGTACAACTGGCTTTCAGTGTGGAGGGATCCAGGATGCTGTTAAATATTCTACAATACACATCAGCTTCCCACACAAAGAATTATCCGGCCCCAAATGTCAACCGTGCCAAGACTGAGGAAACCTGGGTTAGATAAGATATCAAAAGAGATTATAGAATTTACATAGAATTTATCGAACACTTTATAAATATGTACTATGCATCTATGTTGCATGTGATTTTGGATCGTGTATAAATGCATGAGGGCTGCTCTGGTGCCTCAGTGGTAAATAATCCTCCTGCAATGAAAGAGACATGGGTTTGATCCCTGGATTGGGAAGACCCCTTGGAGAAGGAAATGGCAATCTACTCCAGTATTCTTGCCTGGGAAATGCCATGGACAGAGGAGCCTAGTGGCTACAGTCCATGGGATCCCAAGAGTTAGATGTGACTTAGCAACTACACCACCACCACCATAAATGCATGGTGGAACGAAAAGAAATGATATATGGAACTTATTTTACAAAATAGAGACTAGGACTACTTCCTGTTCCCTGATAGTCACCAAACCTTAATTTCTTTTTTTTTCTCTCTTACTATTGTTGTCTTCATTATCATATATTGGAACATCTTATCTTCTTTTCAATTTTTTCAAAGGGCAGGTGCTTTTTAGGTTGGGTTAAGTGCCACAAAGATAATACTTTTTGTCAAAGCAAAGAGTGGTGGGTGTTCTGATTTTAGAAGTGGGATCAGTTGACTTAGAAAGTACTGAAAGAAAAATTCATGTGTCCTCATTCAATCACTTCTAGTGGGTTTTAGAAAGATCCAGCTGGAGGGAAAACTTTCTAGAGAAACGCCTGTGTTATCACATTTTGAGTCAATGGAATGCATTCTGCATTTTTAGCTGGGGCTTTCTGCTCATAGTCTGGACCTGACAATGTGGGCAAAAGAGAGAACAGAAATAATCAAGAAGATATACAAGAGTTGGTATAGTACTATTGCAAAGACTCTATAAATTTAGTTGTGGGAAACACAGGCAGTAGCATTCGGAGAGATATCAACTGACTCAGAATATGATCCATGGGGCTTAACCCAGAACTTGCCAGAGGGAAGTCATACAATTTAAGTGGCTGAATAGTAGCTGAGGATTTGAATCGTTGTTCTGCTCTGGGGCCAGATGAGAGAAGAAACTGCAGTTCCTTCCATTAGCTAGCAGCACTGCTTCTTTAAAAGATATCTAACAGATGCAAGAACATGCTTTAAATTTTTTTAAAAACTCTGTCTGGCACAATTCAATGTTCTCAATTTTCTTTGAAAGGAAATATTCCATATGATTTAAAAATGACAAGTGCAGTTGTCAGATTGAAGCAATGTTTTGTTATGGTTTTAGGATGTTTAATTTAGCTTTTCAGTGGTGGGATTACTCTTCTGGTTAGTTCAGAAAGGATGTAGACTTATTGTCTGAATTTCCCTTTGGGCATCTGTGCAAAAGAGAAGGGAAGTTTTGTAAGCACATTGGGGTTAATATTTTTTAAAGAAATGGACAGGAGGTAGGAGCTCTGCTTCAATTTACTAATCAATGATTGTTTTGATCTTAGATTATGATTCTAGCCTTCATTTTAATTTATAAATAATGAAAATGGCCTCTATTGTGATTTGATTTAATAAAGTTCAGTTCCAGTTCAGTCGCTCAGTCATGTCCAAATCTTTTAGATCCCATGGACTGCAGCACAGGCCTCTGTCCATTATCAACTCCCGAGGTTACCAAACTCATGTCCATTGAGAGGTGATATCCAACCATCTCATCCTCTGTCATCCTCTTCTCCTTCTGCTTCAATCTTCCAGCATCAGGGTCTTTTCAAATGAGTCAGCTCTTCACATCAGGGTGGCAAAGTAGTGGATTTTCAGTTTCAACATCAGTCCTTCCAATGAACACTCAGGACTGATCTCCTTTAAATGGACTGGATTGATCTTCAGTCCAAGGAACTCTCAAGTGTCTTCTCCAACACACAGTTCAAAGCAAAGCACTCAGCTTTTTATAGTCCAACTCTCACATCCATACATGACTCTGAAAACCATAGCCTTGATCTAGAGATGGACCTTTGTTGGCAAAGTTAATAAAGTTGTATATTATATATATATATATAATATAGTTACATATATATATATTTATATATATATATATATATATATATATATAATATATATACATATACAAAAAACTTTGTAAAATCTTTGATATCAGGGATATAATAGTATAAAAGAAATACGTAAGTCCTATTATTGTGCTTACAGTCCTTTAGGAGTGAAAAATCTTAAGCGACTTTTTTGTGTTTATCAGTTTGCTTTAGTCGGCATGATCCTTGTAGCCCAAGGCTCTTCTGTCCACAGGATTTGATAGTGGGACTGCCATGCCCTCCTCAGAACTGACTAAGTCAAACCCCAGCACTAGCCTCTTTCATTTGATCTGAGCCACCTAGAAGCCCTAATCCAGTTACTCATCAAACAGTACTTGGTTAGGGAGACTGGTACAGGGAAGGCAGGAGAGCTTATTCACAAAGCTATCCTTTAGTTGAGATCTAAAAGAGATAGCAAAGTGAGAGAGAAACAATGTCCAACTGAGGAAACAGTCTGTGCAAATATCCTGGGGTCTGAAGAATGGTGGCTTTGGTTAACTGGAAGAAGGCCAGGGTGACTGGAACAAGAGAATGAATTGGAGCAAGTTTCTGGAGGACAAAAGAGAGGAAAGCAAAGCCAGGATAAACAGTTTTACAGCATATTTTCAGAGTTTTTGTTTTCTTCCCAGTGACAGGAGGAACTCAGTTTTTTCAGTTAGATGTTGTGAATATTAAATGGGACACTGTATGCAAAATGCACATTTATGGACATAGAATAAATGTTCATTAAATGAGACCTAATTGTAATCATTTCAGGAGAGTCCCTATCTAAAGGATTTAGACAATGGGGAACTATTGTAAGTGGAAATACTGCCTTGATAAAAATGTTCAGAATAGGTCTAGAATCATGATGGAGGCAAAAGAGAGGAAAGCAAAGCCAGGATAAACAGTTTTACAGCATATTTTCAGAGTTTTTGTTTTCTTCCCAGTGACAGGAGGAACTCAGTTTTTTCAGTTAGATGTTGTGAAGATTAAATGGGACACTGTATGCAAAATGCACATTTATGGACATAGAATAAATGTTCATTAAATGAGACCTAATTGTAATCATTTCAGGAGAATCTTTATCTAAAAAATTTAGACAATGGAGGAACTATTGTAAGTGGAAATACTGCCTTGATAAAAAATGTTCAGAATAGGTCTAGAATCATGAAAGAATCAAGCCAATGTAGGTATTTACTATCTGCTGCTGCAAAGTCACTTCAGTCGTGTCCAACTCTGTGCAACCCCATAGATGGCAGCCCACCAGGCTCCTCTGTCCATGGGGATTCTCCAGGCAAGAATACTAGAGTGGGCTGCCATGCCCTCCTCCAGGGAATCTTTCTGACCTAGAGATCAAACCTCCATCTGCTAGTGAAGAGATGTGCTAACCATCCAGAAGTGGAACAGCAGTGGAAAAGTTCTAGAGCATAACTGGTATGGCTTTAAAGTACAGGGAAGCAGGAGGAAGCTTGTCCAGATCATCTAAAAGAAGGGTGTGAAAACAATGTCCAACTGAGAAACAGTGCAGCCGCAAATATAGTGAGGTCTAGAAAGGTGCTGGTTAACTGGTAAGGCCAGGGTGACTGGAGACAAGAGAATATGGAGCAAGTAGGAAAAGATAAGCAAAGCCAGGAACAGTTTACAGCTCTTAGAGTTTTGTTTTCTTCCCAGTGACAGGAGATGATTATTTTTAAAATGGGACACTGTATGTCCTTGAATCTTTCTGACCTAGAGATCAAACCTCCACCTGCCAGCCTCTCTTGCATTGAAGGCATATTCTTTACCCACTGAGCCACCTAGGAAGCCCTAATCCTTGTAATAAAGGTGTAACTATATTCTGAGCTCAGGGCTTGACAGTAAAGGAGTGTGGTCCTATGAAGCATAAACTAGTGTATCCTTGTAATAAAGGTGTAACTATATTCTGAGCTCAGGGCTTGACAGTAAAGGAGTGTGGTCCTATGAAGCATAACTAAGGGTACTGACTGGTACAGGGAAGGCAGGGAGAGCTTGTCTACAAAGCTATCCTTTAGTTGAGATCTAAAAGAGATAGCAAAGTGAGAGAGAAACAATGTCCAACTGAGGAAACAGTCTGTGCAAATATCCTGGGGTCTGAAGAATGGTGGCTTTGGTAAACTGGAAGAAGGCCAGGGTGACTGGAACAAGAGAATGAATTGGAGCAAGTTTCTGGAGGCAAAAAGAGAGGAAAGCAAAGCCAGGATAAACAGTTTTACAGCATATTTTCAGAGTTTTTGTTTTCTTCCCAGTGACAGGAGGAACTCAGTTTTTTCAGTTAGATGTTGGGAAGATTAAATGGGACACTGTATGCAAAATGCACATTTATGGACATAGAATAAATGTTCATTAAATGAGACCTAATTGTAATCATTTCAGGAGAATCTTTATCTAAAAAATTTAGACAATGGAGGAACTATTGTAAGTGGAAATACTGCCTTGATAAAAAATGTTCAGAATAGGTCTAGAATCATGAAAGAATCAAGCCAATGTAGGTATTTACTATCTGCTGCTGCAAAGTCACTTCAGTCGTGTCCAACTCTGTGCAACCCCATAGATGGCAGCCCACCAGGCTCCCCCGTCCCTGGGATTCTCCAGGCAAGAACACTGGAGTGGGTTGCCATTTCCTTCTCCAATGCATGAAAGTGAAAAGTGAAAGTGAAGTCGCTCAGTCGTGTCCGACTCTTAGCGACCCCATGAACTGCAGCCTACCAGTCTCCTCCATCCGTGGGATTTTCCAGGCAAGAGTACTGGAGTGGGGTGCATTGCCTTCTCCGATTTATCTATCACAACCCATAACTTGTAAGCAGGTTTTACCCATCCAAGGATCATGTCCTTGATAAATAATGAAGTCAATACATGGAAGCTTGAGCATCGTAGTTACCCTGGGCCCCTGACGCTCTCCTCCTGGCTTTACACCTGTACTGTCCTGTCCTACTTATGTGTTCACCCTTGGCATTCTCTCGTGATTTCTGAAACTCTTTTGCTCTTTGGGTTTGCACATTGATTTTGATTTTTACAAATTGACCCTTGCTGTTTTCTGTGCCTAAAACTGCAATTTTCTCTGCAAGTCTCTTCACTGCCCAGTCACCTTGTCTAGGGTCCTGTCCTTTATTTTTAGCCTACCACATCTAAAACTCGAAAGAGATTCAGATAGTCATTGTGCTGAGCATATATGGGGCATTCAATACGTAGATATTGATTGGCATATTGGCTGCAGATTGGAATCATGGTAATCAGTGGAAGCCTAATAATAAATTAGTGCAACAAGGTCATTGGAGTGACCCTCAGAAAACTATTTGCTTGCTGCAGCATTGATTACAGAGGGGAATTATAACCGCCCCAGGATAGCTGTGAAGGGCTAATTCACGTAATACTGTCACAGTTCTCTGACTCTCCTGCTCATCGACAATATTCAATCAAAATTCTTGCTGCACTACATGCTGATGCCAACAAGACCTGTGAGTTGTCACAGAGCTCTCCTGTGAATACAGGGAACTCGGTTACCTGGCGTCCATCACTACTCAAGTGACCTACAAACAGATGGAACTTAACATGTCCAGGGTACAACTTATTACCATATCCTAACCATTTCTCCTGTGTTTCCTAACTCCTGTCAGAAACCTGGGTATCATCTTTGATACTTCCCAACACTCACCTACCACATTCAATCAATCTCCAAGACCTGCCTGTCTTATCAACTAGTCTCTTTAGAATTTGCCTACTTCTCTCCCTATCCACTCAGTTTTCTTAGAATGCATAGTTTCTAGTCTATAATTAACACACAAGACTTCCAACTGACATGCTTGTTTTTTAACTTGATCGCTTCATCCCCACCCATGCATTCTCCATCCTATATGTATTCCAGGAGGTCTTTCTAAATTTTATACTTGATCATGTCACTTTCCTGCTGAAAAATGCTCACATAGTTCCTTTTTGCTATTTGAATGAATTCAGGCTATTTAACATGGACTATAAATTCTTTCATGACTTTTCCCTCAGGGGGTTCATCACTCCTAAACTTTTCCTTGCCAACCATTCTGAAATATTTGCTTTTCCATGAATATGTCATTTTCTCTTCCATTTCTGGACCTTTGCTTATACTCTGACTTCCCCCAAAGCAGTCTCCCTCTCATTAAACCTTTTCTAGGCTGGCCTGGCCCCAGTTATCCTCAGATTTCCATGTCAATGTCAGCTCCTCCAGGAGGGGGATAGTTATCCTCCCCTTCTACTAGTATCCTGTACTTACTCCATCCAACCAGTTGTTGACTTTGTTGACATTACTTGTTTACTTGTCTTATCTCTCTCTCTCAAATACAAACTGGTTAAGAGTGGAGATAATCTATGTTATTTTCATTTTATTACCAGCATCAAATACGACGCATGGCCAAGTACTAACTTAAAAACACATTTGTTGAATAAATCAGTAAGTGCATGGAAAGTTAATCAAAGGTGTGCTTATAGAAAGACATCCATAAATGCCATTTTATTCTAAGATGATTGTATACTAGATACCAAACCAAAAGCATCTCTGGATTTAAAAAATACACACTTAATTCAAATTTGTCCCAGAAGAGACAGATAATCTGGCAAATGCTAGATGCTAATGGGCTGCTTTGAAGTAAATACCACATTCCAGGCAAGTCATGTTTTCTGCATGTCATGTAGAGAGGACATCGCTGACCCAATAGCATTTATTTTATTCTTTCCACAGATGTTTACTGTTTTCAACAACAACAACAAATCCAAAGATTATAAAATTGAGTTGTTTCCCATTTCTTGAAAGGCACTGTTGACTTATACCTGGAGTTATTTTTGCTATCTCAGTATCTAGTGGCTAATAGGTAGCTAGGTTAAATAAGAATGTAACTATAAATGTATGTTAAAATGTATTTGATTTGGAATCAAATGACTGGGCTTTGCCACTTACTAGCTAAAGAATATTCTATCAATTCCATCACCAAAAGACATCTTTAAATCCTTTTACTTCTCCTATCTTTCTGTTACTAAGTCCAGACCAACATTATCTATCACTTAGTCTCCTCAGTAGCCTCAGTTCCCAGTTTTTTGCTTTTGTTTTTTTGTTTGTCGTATGTCAATCCATTCTCCATTCTTCAGATGGCCAGGACTCTCTTTTCAGAGGACACACTTGGTTCTGCTCTCTCTCTGCTTAAAACCCTTCAGTGACTTCCCAGTGATTTCAGGATAAATTCGAACTCCTTATCATCATCTAGAAGGGTTTGCCTGATTTGGCCTCTGCTTACACTTTCCCACCATTTTTCTTCCATGTGATACCACATTTCCTCCAGCTCTTTTTATTTTTTTATTACCCCCACTACAGTGGCTTTTCTTGGGAAGTCATTTGAGCAATGCTCAGAGTCATTAACATCCCCTGTTGTTTGTGAACAGGTCAAACCCCTTGCTATATAGTCCACTGTCTTCTCCAGGCAGGACTTGGAGCTTCTGCTGCTCTCAGAACAAGGCCTATTTCACCCTGGGAACATGGTGAATTGTAGAATGCACAGCTCTGAACACAGACAGGCCTGGGTTCAAATAGCCAAGTAAATCACTATTTAATAATAAGAATAAAAATATTCACTTATTATTAGTGTAGATACCATATTAAGTTGGTTTTCATGTATCATCTCTTTTAGGCTTCAAAAAATCATACTATATCATTATTCCAATTTATGCATAAAAAAGTTAATTTTTAAATACTGTTTTCTCAAGTCTTAAGTGGGGATTTAAAGCAAAGTCTGGAGACTTTAGAACCAGAACTTAGCTTCTGTCATATACATCATATACAGAAATATGATATAGTCAGTACTTAGCACAGCGCCTAGCATATGTTAACCTTTTATGATAAATAACTTTCTTTGTTATTTCTCCTTTAGAGGAGGAATCACCCCTTTCCCCTCTCTGTCTAACCATATTCTTTTCTGTTCTTCAGCACTAGGTTCAGTCATGCTTTTCTCAACCGCTGGTGTGCCCTGAATCCACCACTCGTTTTGACTTTTCTCACTCACTGTGCAGGATCATAAACTCCTGCAGGGCACCGGTTGTTTTCCATGTTTTTGTGGCATTCCTCTCAGCACCTTGCACAGTGCAATGTAATTGTAGGCCAGTCAATAAATGCTTGTTGAATGAATGCATTAAACCTCATGATCGATCTTCTGACCTTGAACTCACTACAATGTCCTAAAGAGCTGAGCTAACTTGTTAGGCCAAGCACAATTAAAAATCATATGTATATATGCATTTCTTAAAGGAGAACTTTGTGATCCCAAATTATTGGCGAGCCCAGTGGTTCTTGACTGGGAGATTTCCCCCAGAAGACATTTGGCAATGTCTGGAAACGTTTTTGGTTGTCGCAATTGTGGGGTGTACAACTGGCTTTCAGTGTGGAGGGATCCAGGATGCTGTTAAATATTCTACAATACACATCAGCTTCCCACACAAAGAACTATCCGGCCCCAAATGTCAACCGTGCCAAGACTGAGGAAACCTGGGTTAGATAAGATATCAAAAGAGATTATAGAATTTACATAGAATTTATCGAACACTTTATAAATATGTACTATGCATCTATGTTGCATGTGATTTTGGATCATGTATAAATGCATGAGGGCTGCTCTGGTGGCTCAGTGGTAAATAATCCTCCTGCAATGAAAGAGACATGGGTTTGATCCCTGGGTTGGGAAGACCCTTGGAGAAGGAAATGGCAATCTACTCCAGTATTCTTGCCTGGGAAATGCCATGGACAGAGGAGCCTAGTGGCTACAGTCCATGGGATCCCAAGAGTTAGATGTGACTTAGCAACTACACCACCACCACCATAAATGCATGGAAAACAGGAAGAAATCTCTACTGTTAAATTCTTTTTGAATCAAAATTTCAAAGCTACTAGGAAAAAATCATATGTTGTTAAACTCTGCTAATTCAGAAGAATGTAAGGGAAAGTCATTACCTACCATGTGATTTATATAAGAACAGCCAAGTTTATGATTTGACACAATATACAGTAATTAAATGTGGCAACTAACAAATGATGCTCATAAAGAGATTCTCAAAATGGCTATGAATTGCCTGTAATTGATGAGTTTATATTCAAAGGAGTGATGAAAAATAATTTTTTAAATTTTGGAAAGTTTTTGAAATAGCTTTTAACACTTCCCTTTCTCATACCTTTATAATCTGAACTAAAAATTGCAAACTGTGCATAAAATTCCCATCGTTGTTGTTTAGTTGATAAGTCGTGTCTGACTCTTTTGTGACCCTATGGACTGTAGCCTGCCAGGCTCTTCTGTTCATGGAATTCTCCAGGCAGGAATACTGGAATGGGGTTGCCATTTCCTTTTCCAGCAGATCTTCCTGACCCAGGGATCAAACCCGTGTCTCCTGTACTGCAGGTGGGTTCTTTACCACTCATCCCCCAGGAAGGCCCCCAAATTCACATTAGAAGCATCCAAATTAACTAATCTTTTGATGATAAAATCATAATCACATAGTTCTTAAATTGAAATACTTTAAAACACACACACACACACACACACACACTCATAGCAGCCAGATCTTTTCATGGAAGCCAGTAACAGAGATATGGGTAAAGCAAAAAAAAAAAAAAAAAAAAAGGCTGTAATAGAAGTCAGGCTTATTTGGTATACAGCTTATGTGTCTGCAAGAAAGATGTTTTATGTCAACTATTCTAATCTATTTTTTCAGTAGATTTTATTTTGGGGGCTTACCTGATGGCTCAGAGGTTAAAGCACCTGCCTGCAATGTGGGAGACCCGGGTTTGATCCCTGGGTTAGGAAGGTCCCCTGGAGAAGGAAATGGCAACCCACTCCAGTATTCTTGCCTGGAAAATCCCATGGACAGAGGAACCTGGTAGGCTACAGTCCACAGGATCACAAAGAGTTGGACACGACTGAGGAACTGCACTTCACTTCACTTCTTCATTCTAATCTATTTTTCAGTAGATTTTATTTTTTGGAGCAGTTTTAGGTGGACAGCAAATGAACATAAAGGATAAAGATTCCCCATATATCTTCTGCCCTGACCCCTGAACAAGGCTCTGCATCATCAACATCCCCCAGCAGAGTGATGACCTTTGTAACAACGGATGAATCTGTAGTCATACATCATTATCACCTGAAGCCATGGTCTACTTCAGGGTTCACTGTATATGTAGGATATTCTATGGGCTTTGACAAATGCTTACTGAGATGTATCCACCATTATAGTATCATCCAGGGTAGTTTCACTGCCCTGAAAGAATTATTTTAAAATAAAAACCAGAACAAATGAGGGCTCGTAAAGTTACTACCAGGAAGATAGTTTTCATGTTAAAGAAAAGCCCGTCTTTCTTAGGTTATTTACACAAAGAAATTTCATTTCCAAAAGAAAACTGGGACGTCTATAACTGGAAACCAGACATAGAAATGCTTGCACGTTCAACCCTAACTTTTCTTTTTACCCACATTGTCTTTTGGAATATGAAGGAATTTGCTTTATAAAAATTTCCATTCTTGGAGTATAGAGAAACTTGTGAAACTTCAGACAATGAGGAAAAGACTGGTTATAAAAGAAACTTCTTGTAAAACAGTGAGTTATAACCATAAATTCTTCCAGTTCTGAACCCTGAAAGATCAGGGAAAACTTGACAAAATGAAAATGTTAAAATTTTCAGGCAAGCCAAATGAACTTGTAAAAGCATATTTGCATCCATGTAAAAGAACCTGGTACAAGAAGGTGTAACGGGGGCAGTTTGGATGAAACATGAAATTAAACACATGCATGACTGTTACCAGCAAAGCTAAAATAAAATGAAGCAGATGTCTACTTGCTTAAATAGGTGATTTCTGTGTTAGGAAGTAAAAACTGAGCTTGAGAAATAATAGCATATATATCAGGTTTAATCACTAATGACTGTATGGTTCAAATAATTCCGTCACTCCTGTGAAAAGTAGACTTTTTAGTAACTTTGCTCGAAACATCTGAGACTTTTGAAAGTGAGAGTAATTCTGATAGTATGAAAAACACATTTCCAATGTCATAGTTTTTTTTTGTTTTTGTTTTTAACAAATATTAGGAGAGGCATGAGTTGGACACAACTGAAGCGACTTGGCATACATGCATGCATTGGAAAAGGAAATGGCAACCCACTCCAGTATTCTTGCCTGGAGAATCCCAAGGACACAGGAGCCTGGTGGGCTGCTGTCTATGGAGTCGCACAGAATCGGACACAACTGAAGCGACTTAGCAGCAGCAGCAGCAGGAGAGGCATGCTGGTGCCATGTAATGAGTAATGGATTAAGGGTGTAGAGGTCAGACAATTTGTGTTTTACTCAGCCTTGCTATTAACTAACTGTGTGGCCTGTTATGTAACTTCTGTGATCAACAGTTTACACCATTTAAAATGTCATTGAGTATGGGGGCTCACTTCTGATTTTCTTGACTGGGAGAATGCTTGCTTAAATCCTAGGGACAGGAAAATGGAAGACAGTTGGGGATGAGGGATTGACAGGAAGACAAAGACAAGCTCAGTGCTGGAGGTGACATGTCTTTGGTTAGCAGGAGGATTAATCCACGAGGAGTTTCATTTCCTCATAAAATACAATTTTGAAACGTGCCGCTATTATGAAGGTATAGAGGTAAGACCTTCACTGGGAAAGAAGTACATGCCAGGCCTCAGTAGACTGCCTGATGGAGGAATTAAGCAATGAACGATAGATGTGCCATGTCCGCCTATACTCCCCATCCTCAGCATTGCCTGTCCTCGCATCTTTGAGTGTAAGTGGCTATAAGCCACATGCCTTTATGAACACGGTTGGGTGGGGAAGAGAGATGAATGGGTCCTTTGATTTGGATCTTGTCTTTTAATTATTTGATGACTATCTTCTATTCCAAAACTTATGAGCCTCTCTCCCATTATAAAAATAATAATAATTGTCATCGCATGTTGGGCATAATTCACATATAAATTCAAAATTTTATGAAGTATATATTATTACTTGCATTTTACAATGAGCAAATCTATATTCAGATAGGCCAAGCAATTTGAGCAAGTCCCCACAACTGTTCAGTAAAAGAAGAAAGGCACCATCTCTTAGGTCTGATTGGATGAAATCTGAATTTTCCTGGTATTCTTTTTATGAAACCCTGTGGCTCTCTTTTATAAAACTGGAGAGGTCCTTCATGCCCGGGATGGACTCCAGGTCTATCGTTGTTTCTAATGATGAATTATGGCCTTGGTTGCCTTGTAACCCACGCTTCTCAGAACACTAGCTTTGGTGACCACCTGGCTAGAGTGATTTATTGAAAAGTGACTGTTCTTGATTCGATGCACACAAGTGCATCGCCAGTACACCTTGGGGTAATTATATCATGGATGAAGGACTGCAATGGCAACCACCCATGGAGTTGTTTATGTCCTGGAGCTGCAGTGCATGGCACCCCAGAGGGCTCTTCCTCCTGCTGAGGTTCGAAGGCTGTGGGCATGGAGGTCAGGGTGGGGGTGGGAGATGAGCACTAACCTATTACCATGGAGACAGGGATACTGATAAAGAACAGGCATCCTGAGGAAGAAGCATCTAGAGTAGCCGTATTGCACTTCTCAGAAGGTCCTGGTGGAATTAAACAAAAATGCTGACCTTTTTCAAAAGGCCCATGCATAATTTATAACCCACCTCCTAAATTGGTTCCCTCAACCTTTTTTGCTTTAAACATTCAATGGTTTATGCCACATTCAAGTTCCAGTTCAAATATATAATCAAATTCTAAAAACATTTTCACCTTAATAGGCTCTTTGGTTGAAATGAGGTGATGATGCGGCTCATCTACCTTCAATAGCAAAAGTGGACATTGGCAGATTTAGTTTTGCATTTGAATTCCCTTTGAATAAAAGCTTCACCAAAGAGCCTCTATTTTTAGCTGTATTTAATTAAAATTTTAAGAATAGGCCTTTCCTTCCACACTGAAATCCAACCAAATTTTGTGGATAAAAAGTGAAGAAGAAAGTTAACTAGTATGTATTAAGCAACATTTTTAAAAATCAATTTTATACAAGTAAAATTGTTCTCATGAAAAGGCAATACTTGCCTCGTAAAGGTGTTTCAGGGATTAAGATGTGACACAGGTATGGCAAGTTCAAAAGCCTGCAGGGAACCAAGAAGACCAAGTATTCCATGACATCCCTTGTGTGTGGAATCTAAAAAGAAATGATACAAATGAACTTATTTACAAACAGAGACTCACAGACTCAGAGAACTAACTTATTGTTGCCTATAGGAACGGATAGTTAAGGAGTTTGGGATGGATATGTACACACTGCTGTATTTAAAATGGGTAACCAGTAAGGACCCACGGTATAGCACATGGGACTCTGCTCACTGTTATGTGGCAGCCTGGATGGGAGGGGAGTTATGGGGAGAATGGATACATGTATATGCATGGCTGAGTCCCTTCACAGCATTGTTAATACCACAACATTGTTAATCAGCTATATCCCAAAATAAAGTAAAAAGTTTAAATTTTTTTTAAAAAAACAGCCTCTTCTCTTCTTCTTAGTCTGATTTAATGAAATTTCAATGTGTTGCTTGAACTGTTGTGCAAGAAAACGCACACTTCAACCTATCTCTGAAAAGAGATGTAGTTATGTAACCTGCTAATCTGCATAAAGTAGATGTCAAAAAAAAAAAAAAAGTCTGCAGGAGCCAAGAAGACTGTATACATAGGAGAATGGGCTGAATGCCAGGCAACAGGGCAGGGTAGGGCCTGAAGCAGTTTGGAGAGTGCATGTACAATCTGAAGTAGGCATTTGCTATTCAGCTTTGCCATTGTTAAAAAAAGAATAGCCATTAATGGAGAAAATGGTGAAATTTCCTAAGCTTTAAATAAAGGCAACTGATTCAAAATACTAAAACATCCATCAGTTAAAAAAAAATACAAATACACAAATAAATATGTCATAGACTGCCAGTGTGTGAGGCCTCAGATGATGTCTACTAAAAGCTTAGCATAGTGCCTAGCACCTAGTAAGTCTTAATAAAGGCTAACTATTCTTATTTGTTATACTTGGAGATATGCTGAGAGGTTTGAGCTTTTTTCTTGTTTATGGATCGGGAGTTTTAAGGCTCCATAACCTGAGTTGGTGGTGACAGAGCCTAGCCTAGGTTTCTTTGATCTCAAGTCTCAGTTACCTACCCAGTAGTGAGTGGTTAGGAGTGTTCTTTAATAGCTTATAGTTTTTTATGTTGACCTGATCCCCATGATATTTATGTATGCATGTATGTTTGTGTTTAAAAGGAAGAGGACTCATACACAGATGTCTCCATTAAAAAAGTTGAGTGGTATTCCAGACTCACTGCTTCTGGGCGGAATTACTCTCATTGTGACAACATTCCAACAGGGTCTGAATTCATAGTTGTAATACCCCTTTATTATGTTCAGAGAATGAGTCTTTAAAGACCCTTTGTGGCCGCAGCCTAAATGTTAGGTTCTCTAATATTTTGCCACTTTGAAGACAAAGAGATTTCAGATAGACGGAGGTCTCTTTCACTCTTGATAACGCTCATAAGGCAGGAACTATGAAGGTGATAGTTCTTATTTTCCTGCTTCGTTTCCCAGGCTCAGTGGGAACCTATAGAACGTCTACATTCTAGTCAGGAGAGCCAAAAAGCAAATGAAAGTCAGTGAAGAGACGTGCGCTAACGATCCAGGAAGTGGAACAGTGAGTGGAAAGGTGAGCTTTTGATGCAGGAAGTAGAACTAGATCAATAAAGTGAAGGTGAACTCCTGTCCCAGGAAGTAGAAGGTGATCAGTGAGTAGAAAGGTGAGCTTGTAACCCAGAAAGTAGAATAAGGTAGGCAAAAAAAAAAGAGAAAGTAGCTCTTAGAAGCCAAGGATGATTATTTTTTAAAATTTCTGTCCTTATGCCAAGGAAAGGCCAATAGCACCAGGGATTATTTGAAAACAGGAAGCTCAACCCAGTGTTCTTGGACAACCTAGAGGGGTGGGACGGGGTGGGAGATGGGTTCAGGAGGGGTGGGATGTATGTATACCTGTGGCTGATTCATGTTGATGTGTGGCAGAGGCCAACACAATATTGTAGAGCACTTGTCCTCTCTTAATTGTATTTTATTCTGTACTTATCAATATCATACAATTATAACCTTTGATGATTAAAAAAGAAAGAAAATCAAAGCAGAAAAAAAAAAAAAGAATGACTGATTACCTTAAATTAGACTTTGTAGGCTTTCTGCCTCTGCAGCTGTGAGGTTTTTACTTAACCTTTCTCTGACTCAGCTTCCTCATCTGTAAAATTGAGATAATAATACTGCTTGCCTCTCCAGTTGTTCTGAGAGTTAAAAAGTCTATGCAAGTGCTTAGTATGCTGCCTGATATATAGTAAATACTCAATAAATATTATTATTATCGGTATTATTCTCATTTTAAATGTTACAGATTGTCTTTCTCCTGCTTAATAAGCACATGCTTTCATCTACTGGAGTGTCTCTCTCACTTACCTACTGGTTTCTTTATTGCAGTGAAGCATCTATAGTTATTTAATTAATAGTTAATGAGAGAGTTTTTGGCGAGACAGGCTCTTTGCACTATTTAATGCTACTGAAAGCACATCTGTTAATTCTGTAGCACAGAGTCCCACAGTCCCAGGGCACTCTCTCAGTGTCAATCTATGATAAATTGATAACAAGTGAGTTGTTTATTTCCTGGTAAAATGATTGTGCAGGGGGTGGAAGGTGAGAGAGATTGGTTTGTACTGTAGAACAGCTTTTCATACAAAGCATAGCTTCAAATCAGGAAGGCTGGGCTTGGTACAGCGTAATGCCTCAGGAAGGAAAGAGAACCCAGTCTTGTTTTCTCAGGACCACCTGTCAGTTGAGTGGAAATTTCCTCTCTATTGTATAGACATAAGTATGATAGAATCATATCTACCTGGCTGGAATTCTTACAAAGATGAGTTTGGGCAAGTGCTACATAAGTATTAATAAAAAGCATACTGAATTTCTTCCCCCTATCCTCATAAAGGTGTGTGTTCCCTTCCAGTATCTCTTTTGTTATTTCCTTCTTAGTTTTCATTGCTTGTGGATGTGCATTTTATTAAAATGCTGCAAAATATATATTGGATGGGCATTTTATTATAATACTGCTGCAAATATATATATATATATATATAATATTATAAGGTATAATTATAGGTCTCTGGCAAAGTAAAGGTCCATATTAATATGTTGTATTTGTCCAGTGTTCATAGCCTGATTTCCACTGATTTGCTGGCTACTTAAACCTCTGCACTGTATCAAAGCAGGGCCACGGTAACAGTGTGTGCCTATGTCCTGACCCCAGTTTCCACGTCTCTCATAAAATGACTTGGGGATGTCGTTTCTGCGAAACAGTAGCCAGTCTTCCTGTGTGCCTGGTGCTCTACAGTTCCAAAAGCACTTTCCCCTGCATTTTTCACTTGATTTTCATAACAAACCTGTGAGCCCAGAAGAGCTTTATGAATTCTATTTTGTATATAGGAAAATAAGCCTGAAAGAATGGAATCAGTTCATAAAGGAACAGGGTAGGGATTTGAACTCAAGAATACATGACTCCAGGGTCCTTGCTTTGTCTTCTAGTCACAGGCAAGGAGAGGTGATTTCTCAGAAACCTCCCTATTAGTTAGAGTGCCTTTTTTTTTTTTTTTTTTTTTTAAAGGATCTGTATACCAAAAGAATGCTTAGAGGTGCAATCAAAGCAAGGAAATGAAGTCATTTTTTATCTTCTGATCCTGTTCTGATTCTTTACCTCTTCAAAATTTTCATGATAAGGTCACAAAGGAGGGTAGATTCCTTCTGAAGTTCAGGTCTTTAGGGAAAAGAAAATCATCCATAGGTCACTGATGTCACTTGACACTGGTGAGAAGTATCAAGAAGTGAAGGGGAATCAGACGTGGGTGTGGATACTGGATCCACCGATTTCTAGTTGTAGTACCATGGACGTTCTCTCTTAAGTCGCTATGTCTTCATCCGGTAAATGGGAAAAATGAGAGTATATGCCTTTTATGGAGGGCATAAAGATTGAAGAAAACATAGTTCCTTTAAACTACTTAGCAAAGAATTGGTGCTGTAGCCTCATAAATGGGAGAAGGCAATGGCATCCCACTCCAGTACTCCTGCCTGGAAAATCCCATGGATGGAGGAGGCCTGGTAGGCTGCAGTCCATGGGGTCGCAAAGAGTTGGACGCTACTGAACGACTTTACTTTCACTTTTCACTTTCATGTGTTGGAGAAGGAAATGGCAACCCACTCCAGTGTTCTTGCCTGGAGAATCCCAGGGAGGGGGAGCCTGGTGGGATGCCAGCTCTGGGGTCGCACAGAGTCGGACATGACTGAAACAACTTAGCAGCAGCAGCAGCCTCATAAACAATAGCTATTGTCACTATTACTTATCCTAATTTTACCTTTGATATTTGGATGTTGTAATCAGATAACACATAGGGAAATCAGACTATTGGAAGTTTCTCGAGTGTATTTTGCCTTAGAGATCTTCCAGGTCTTTGGTTCTTCAGACCCAAAAATAATGAGTAAAGAAAATGATGAATAATATGTGTTCTGCACTCATGCCCTCTGTATCACATTTCAACTTCTGCAAAGAATGATCATATCACTTACTATGTCCCTTTCCAAAAAAATTCAATCCAATTTAACAAATGTTACCTGAGGGCCTACTATGTGTCCAGTACTGTGCTAGGCATTGGGAAGAGAGGTGGACACAACATGGTCTTCAGCCCCAAGAAGTTTTTGGGTGAATGAGGATGATGGAAACAGATGCTTAAAAATTGTGTTGCAAGGTCTATGATGGCTGTAAGCCCAGAATGGTATTAAAGTTATACTAGGGCCACTTAGGGAAGCCTAGAGCTTAGAAGGCAGTCAGAGGATTCCTGGGAGCATTTTGGTATTACCAGATAGCAAACTTAAAATCAGAAGAGGTGGAAAATAACTTTTAAGAAGATTTCTGGAGCCAAGTCATGGGATCCTATTGACAAGGTGGTGGGCTTTATCTTGGAGGTTAGAAGTTACAAAATAGCATACCATAAGCCATATACACCTTAGATAGCCCATACAGATTATTTGATATCCTGGGTCTTTTAAAAAATGAATTTACATAAATATAAAATACGATTTTCTTACAAATACCGATGGCTACCTCATGGTGAAATCATTCATCCCACATTTCCAGGGAGTATCAACTAACTGGAACTGAAGTATGGATGCCTGTAAAATGCTAGGCAGGTGCTTTCAGATTTTCCACAGTCCTTACCAGTCCCTTTGAATTGTATTAGCCTAATGCACTCGTTTTTGTCATGTTTGACACCCACAGGCATTCTAGACTGCTTTCTGCTTCTTCCATTGTCCATCCTTAACAAAGGTAGGAAACTGTACCTGTAAGAAAACTGGGTATCAGTTTCTTTAATGCATGGATAGTGTCTTCAGACTACAAATAGTTTGTTCCCTGGACACCAAGTTCATCAAACCATTTCTATCCAGGTTAAGGTCAGAGCAGGAAGAAGGAGACAGCAACTTAACAGCCAAAATATTGGTACTACTAGTTATGTCTACAAATAACGGGTTCAGTTCAGTTCAGTAGCTCAGTCGTGTCCGACTCTTTGTGACCCCATGAACCGCAGCACGCCAGGCCTCCCTGTCCATCACCAACCCCGGGTTCACCCAAACCCATGTCCATTGTGTTGGTGATGTCATCCAACCATCTCATCCTCTGTCCTCCCCTTCTCCCCTCCTGCCCTCAATCTTTCCCAGCATCAGTGTCTTTTCAAATAAGTCAGCTCTCCCCATCAAGTGGCCAAAGTATAGGAGTTTCAGCTTCAACATCCGTCCTTCCAATGAACACCCAGGACTGATCTCCTTTAGGATGGACTTGTTGGCTCTTCTTGCAGTCCAAGGGACTCTCAAGAGTCTTCTCCAACACCACAGTTCAAAAGCATCAATTCTTCGGTGCTCAGCTTTCTTTATAGTCCAACTCACATCCATACATGATGAATGGAAAAACCATAGCCCTGACTAGACGGACCTTTGTTGGCAAAGTAATGTCTCTGCTTTTTAATATGTTGTCTAGGTTGGTCATAACTTTCCTTCCAAGGAGTAAGCGTCTTTTAATTTCATGGCTGCAATCACCATCCACAGTGATTCTGGAGCCCAGAAAAATAAAGTCAGCCACTGTTTCCACTGTTTCCCCATCTATTTGCCATGAAGTAAGTGATGGGACTGGATGCCATGATCTTAGTTTTCTGAATGTTGAGCTTTAAGCCAACTGTTTCACTGTCTTCTTTTACTCATCAAGAGGCTCTTTAGTTCTTCTTTACTTTCTGCCATAAGGGTGGTGTCATCTGCATATCTGAGATTATTGATATTTCTCCCGGCAATCTTGATTCCAGCTTGTGCTTCCTCCAGCCTAGCGTTTCTCATGATGTACTCTGCATAGAAGTTAAATAAGCAGGGTGACAATATACAGCCTTGATGTACTCCTTTTCCTATTTGGAACCAGTCTGTTGTTCCATGTCTTGTTCTAACTGTTCTTTCCTGACCTGCATATAAGTTTCTCAAGAGGCAGCTCAGGTGGTCTGGTATTCCCATCTCTTTCAGAATTTTCCAGTTTATTGTGATCCACACAGTCAAAGTCTTTAGCATAGTCAATAAAGCAGAAATAGATGTTTTTCTGGAACTCTCTTGCTTTTTTGATGATCCAGTGGATGTTGGCAATTTGATCTGATTCCTCTGTCTTTTCTAAAACCAGCTTGAATATCTGGAAGTTCACGGTTCACGTATTGCCGAAGCCTGGCTTGGAGAATTTTGAGCATTACTTTACTAGCGTGTGAGATAAGTGCAATTGTGCGGTAGTTTGAGCATTGTTTGGCATTGCCTTTCTTTGGGATTGGAATGAAAACTGACCTTTTCCAGTCCTGTGGCCACTGCTGAGTTCTCTAGATTTGCTGACATATTGAGTGCAGCATTTTCACAGCATCATCTTTTAAGATTTGAATAGCTCAACTGGAATTCCATCACCTCCACTAGCTTTGTTCATAGTGATGCTTCCTAAGGCCCACCTGACTTCACATTCCAGGATGTCCAGCTCTAGGTGAGTGTGAGTGATCACACCTTCGTGATTATCTGGGTCATGAAGATCTTTTTTGTACAGTTCTTCTGTGTATTCTTGCCACCTCTTCTTAATAATGGATGATGTCTACTTATATGTGCCAGCAATTCTGCTATTAAGTTTACACACATCATTTCAAGTAATAATCTTACAAGAACAGTTCTTTAGTATCCCTATTTTACAAATAAAGAAAATGACATTTACAAATGTTGATAGAATGGTCAAAGTTGGACTACCATAAACACACTCTTAAACATAGTCTTAAACAGTCTGTATTTCTAAGTGGCTTTATGAGTAGGAAGGCAAGTAAAAACATTTCTATGATGGTACTTTACTAGGATGTAGGAATTCTATATTTATATATGTTCAAAAAGGTAAAAACAGGAAGAATATTAAAATATACTCAAGGAAAGCCTACTAAGAATTGCCTAAAAGTTGTGCATATCAAGTTGCCATTCAGGTATAGGTCTCAGTCTAACACTTGACCAGATTGTAGCTAACAGGAAACAGCGTAATAGTGATCTACTAATTTTGTCAACACATTTGGAAAGATTTTCTCCTTAAATAACAAATAAAGTGAAAAACCAGTTTTAAAAACTTTTTGGAAAATTGCAGGATAAAGAAAAGGGAACTTTGTCCAGAAGAATAGAAAGAAAATTTATTTCTTTCTATAAATAGAATAGAAAGAAAAATTATTTCTAATTAATAGAAATAAAACTATCACTATTTTAGAAACCAGTTGATATAAAAGTAAAGAAATAATGCCTCTTGGAAACAGAAGCAGATCATCATAATAAGGTAACATAAGCTGAGAGAAACAATATTAGGATAAGCTGAAAATACATATAAGTGTTGTAAAAGATGATAAGGAAACTAAAAAAGCAAAACCAAAACTTCAGTTGCATAATTAAAATAATTTGTGGGGGGAAAAAAATGAAGGAAGAGTCAGAAATCATTCTTCCTGAATGACAGCTTATATAGTTCCAACTGACTTGCTGCTGAGAAAAAGAAAATGGACAAAATATTTACAAAGCTTAAAAAATACACACTTATACACATACAAGGTGGTAAGACATAATATCAAGAAAAACAACAAATACCAGAATAAAGCATATAAAGACAAAAGAATGAAAATACAGAAAAGTGTGTAACATATATAAGCATCCAGTAAGGAAGTCTAACATGTATATAATTGGAAATCCAGAAGGAGAGGAGAAAGGGGAAAAAAGGCAAAAAGCAATACAAATTTCCAAAAAATAGTAAAGAAATTGAGCCATCAATTCCAGAAGTCCTATAAACACCATGAAGGAAGAATATAAAGAAAACTATACTGAAGAGTATCATAAAAAACTGCTAAAACTAAGAACAAAGATAAAAATCTTAAGGAAAAAGGGAAAGTGGGGAAGGCATATTATCTTCTGAAGAGCAACAGTAAGACAGACAGCCGATTTTATCAATAGAAACTATAGGAAGCAGAAGACAAAGGAATGGTATCTTTAAAGTGCTGAAAGAAAATGAGAGACAATCTAAAATGTTAACACAGAAAAAAATCCCTTCAAGAATTATCGTGAATTTAAGAGATTCAAACAAACACAAACTAAGGGAATTCATCACCAGCAGAGCAGCTCTAATGAAACACTAAAAGGAGTGATTCAATGCCAATGAAATATCTGCCACATGGAAGCTAAGGAATGCAGGAATGAATAAAGAATATCAGAAAATAGTAAACATGTGGGTAAACATAATCGCAACATATACACAGAATTTATAGGAAACTTTTACACAACAACGAGAAAAAAGACAATCCAGTGGGAATATGTACACCGTTCTCTAACCAGTCCCGTAGGAAAGTCTTCTGTGGCCAAAACCATGTGGAAGTGTTCGTCCTCGTTGGTAATCATGTGGTACAAATTGAAATAAAAACAAAGTACAACTAAATGCTCACCAGAGTACTAAAATTAAAAGACTGACAATACTGAATTGATAGCAAAGTTGTGAAAAAACAGGAGCTCTCATAGGCAGTTGGTGGAAGTTAAATTATTATAGTTGTTAAATCACTGGAGTTAAGTTAAATTATTAGAGTTATAAAAATTGAAAATTAATATGCCTTATAGCACAAAAATTCTACTTCTTATATTTATATAAGATAGAAATAGCAGCATGTGGTCACAAAAAGACATTCTCAAGAAGTTTCTTAGGAGCATCATTTGTAAAAACCCCAAGCTTGAAACAACTCAAATGCTCATCAACAGCAGAATAAATAAATTGTGGTACTCAATAAGGTACTGTAGATTAAGAAGTTCCGCAAATTATAGCCCATGGGCCAAATCTGACTCACTTGCCTGTTTTTTCAAATACATCTTATTAGAATACAGTCAATCTCATTCTTCTATATATTGCTAATAGCTTGTTTCATGCTATAACAGAGTTGAGTCATTGCAGTAAAGACCATCTGTTCTTCAAAGTCAATTAAAAAATATATATATATATATATGTATGTTGCCTTTACAGAAAAAGTTTGCCAACCCTTCTGTAGGTCAGTGAACATAAGTGGACTACAACTATGTTTGTTAACATGTATGAATATTACAAATAAAATCTTGAGTAAAAAGAAACCACCCCTCCCCAAGAAAAAAATTACACAGATAACATTCTTCAAACAGTGTTTTTGAGCTCCTTTCTCTACCTCTCCTAGAATTTTCTCTGTTTTAAAATTTAACTCTGTCCTTCCAGTTGCCCAGGACAAGAATCTACATTCTCACTTCCAATCTATCAGAAAGTCTTATTGGTTTTTTAATGTACCTTACCTTTGAGGTACATTAAGTGTTCAACCACATCACCACTTCTTCCCTCATCATTCTGGTTCATGGCACCATCACCTCTCATCAGGACTATGGCAATAACCTCACTGGTGTCTCTCCTTCTGCCCTTGGCCCTATTCACAGCAGATAGAGCCATTCTACTAAAAAGCAAATCAGGCTTCCCTGGTGGCAGAGTCATTAAGAATCCTCCTTGCAATGCAGAGGACACCAGTTCAATCCCTGATCTCGAAAGATCTCACATGCCTAGGAGCAGCTAAGCCTGTGAGTCAACTACTGAGCCCATTCTCTAGAGCCAGTGCTCAGCAGCAAGAGAAGGAACTGCAATGAGAAGCCTGCACATCACAATTAGATA
Source organism: Bos mutus (assembly GCF_027580195.1). Lineage (NCBI taxonomy): Eukaryota > Metazoa > Chordata > Mammalia > Artiodactyla > Bovidae > Bos > Bos mutus. The sequence goes on along the minus strand of NC_091630.1, from coordinate 81,499,365 downwards.
CTAGCCCCTGATCACTGCAGCTAGAGAAAGGCCATGTGCAGCAAAGAAGACCCAACACAGCCAAGAAAGTAGCTAACTAGATGAATAAAAACTTTTTAAAAGTCAGCTCACTCTACTTCTTTGCTCATAACTTTTCACTGGCCTGTCTTCTGAGAGCAACTGCTAAGATTCTTACTCTTACCATCTCTTCACATGGCCTTACCTGATCTGCCTTTGTATTACCCCAGTGGCCTCCTCTCCTGCTACTCCCCTCAACCCCTCCCCTCTCCCTACCCTTGCTCACTCTCGCTCACTCTAGACCAGGCACACTGGTCTCTGCTCTTCTTTGAAACCACGCTAGTCAAGGTCACTGAACTTGCTGTTCTAACCAGTCTGTTCTTCTTTTAGATATCCCTTTGGTTCACTCCCTCACCTACTTCAGATCTTTACTCAAATGTTTCCTTCTTAGGGCTTCCCTGGTGGCTCAGATGGTAAAGAATCTGTCTGCAATGTGACAGACCCAGGTTCAATCCCTGGGTCTGGAAGATCCCCTGGAGAAGGGAATGATTACCCACTTTAGGATTCTTGCCTGGAAAATCCCATGGACAGAGGAGCCTGGTGAGGTATAGTCCATGGGGTCACAAAGAGTCAGACACAGCTGAGCAACTAACACTCTCACTTTCACTTTTCCTTCTTGGTAAGATCTTGCTTTTCCTTCCTATTTAAAAATGCAACTTTCCACACTCCTAGCACTCACTTACCTTCCTTATTTGTCTCCAGATTATTTACAAATATCTGAAATATTCTATTTTCTTTTGTAGTCTCCACAAAGGTGGGGATTTTTGTTTCTCTTATTCAGTCTTGTATTCTAAACACTTAGGACAATGTGTGGCACAGAGTAACATTTAATTAATGTCTGTCTTCTAAAGAAATAAACTTTAGGAGGAGTTCTGAAATTCTCAGAAAAATAAAAGTGAGATAAATAACAGAAAAGATAAATATGGAGGACAGAGAAAGGAATTTTACTTAAAAGTAACTAGTGTTCACAAGGAAAAAAATCAGAGTAACTACAACATAGGCATCAACAATATAATTTTTTTAAATCCTGATAAGTAATTAGATTAGAAAGTAAAGACAAAAGGGTTCTTGCTGCTCTGATGAAGTCAGGGGAAAAGAACTGACAGAAACATACCTTGGCAAAATTTATGATGGGTCAGAACAAAGAAAACTGTGACAAGTGCTCAGGTAAGAGGAACATTTTAAAAAGATAAACAGTTTACTACACACACACACACACACATGTCAGTCTGGCTTAGACTCCATTGTATCAGAAGTTAGGATGTAAGGAGTGACAACTGATGGATTTTAATGGAGGAGGTTTGGATTCAAAGTCTTTACATACATCCCAGTTATCTTTCAAGTATGTGACAATGGAAACACAGTCTCAGATGTGCAAAAACAAAGATATGCCACCTGTGTATTTTTTTTTTTTTGAAAGAAATTACCTGAAAAGATACTCTGACTACAAAATAAATTCAGATTTAAACAAAATCAAGAATGGATAGGCCACAAGTTAAACATACTACTATATTTTGTTTTTTATCATTGAGTGCCTAATACTGGAGAAAGAATATATGGAACAGCAGAAGGAACTTACTATGAAACATCTGGATGTAAATCCCAGCTCTCTCACTAATTAACTTTGTGACTTTGGGCAATCACTCCAACTCTTTGAGCCTTAATTTCTTTATAACATTAAGATAATGGTACCTAACTGTCACAGGTAGGGTAAGCTGGATGAAACTAGATCATGGATGCAAGAGATTAATAAACAACTCTAAAAATGCTAGTACTCACTATTATTCACTTAAGGGTTTATTCAGCTTCCAGATAAATTATCAGAGTAGCTTTATTATATGTGTCCCCCCCAACATCCATATGTTACCTCCCGATGTGATGGCATTAGGAGGTGGGAGGTAATTACTTTGGCAGGTAATTAGGTCATGAGGGTGGAGCCCTTATCAGCAGTATTGGTTTTCTCATATGAACAGACAGGAGAGCTTGGCTTTGCTCTCTCTCTCTGCCATGTGTGGATATGGCAAGAATCCTGAAGCAGGCTTTCACTAGACATCAGATCTGCAGGCTTCTTGATCTTGGACTTCCCAGCCTTCAGAACTGTGAGAAAAGAATGTCAGTTGTTTAAACCACCCAATCTATGGTATTCCTCCATAGCAGCCTGAACGGACTATGACAGGCTTTCAGTTTTCTTTTCAGGGGATAACCATTTCTATGAATAAGGGATTGGTTGTGACACAGTGAAGACAGCTCACTGTATGTGGAAACATAAATCTTTTTATTATAGGTCTCAGTAACCATAGTCCAGATCTAGCTACATAATGACAGGTGTTGCTTCCTTCTACAAAATTCTGTGGGCTTCCCTGGTGGCTCAGTGGTAAAGAATCTGCCTGCCAATGCAGGAGACAAGGGTTCGATCCCTGAGTTGGGAAGATTCCCTGGAGAAGGAAATGGCAACCCACTCCAGTATTCTTGCCTGGGAAATCCCATGGACAGAGGAGCTCGTGGGCTGTAGTCCATGGAGTTGCAGAGAGTTGGACACAACTTAGTAACTAAACAGCAACAGAACTGTTGTTGAACTCTGTAGAACTGCATCTCATCCTCAAGTTTTTGTGATTAATCAGTCGGGTTATTCTCTTAATAGAAGCTAGAGTCTGTATCCTGAGCTCATTTCTTACATCCTTTCATTCTGACCAGAGCTGCCTTGATTTTGTGTTTTCAAATTCCTTTTCTGCATGAAGGCTTTCCACCTGTCTCCAGACACCACCATCTCTGGTCAGTCCCTTTAAATCTTTTAGTGTGAATTACACAAGTACGTGATTTACAGGTTAATTACATTTAGGATTGTGATTTTAGGATTCTGTTGGTTACATTTTGCATAAACATTTACACTGGAATTCCATGAAAATCTCTTCAATGGTAAAACAATATAGCATTACAAAGGAAAAGGAAGTAAAAATTTTGTGTACCATATGATCTACACTATGTACAAATGGTAGCAAAAAGATTAAAAAGAATTGGTCTTGAGAATGGTAATGTCTTGGGAGTTGGAATAGCAAGTTATTTCAGAAAATTGACTTTATGAAGCAGTGGTTCCCTGAGATATTCCAGCTTGTCAAAATATTCAAGAAATTCTATAAGTGAAGGCGTCATCTCAGAAATTCACATCACAAGTAAAATTATTAAGTCATATGATAAATAATTTAGTGGAAAAAATGCTGTTTGTTGTTTTTTGTTTTTTTTTTTACCCCAGATTCACAAACTTATTTGGAAGAATTCTTTAAATTTACCATCAAATACAATTCCCTGGAACACACTTTGGAAACTAAGCATTCTAAAATGTCCCCAGTGGACATAAAGTATTTACATATTTTCTTCTTTTCTCTTTTTTGTATTAAGAAAGTAACATACCCTCTTCTGAACCAATAAAACAATGTAAAATTGTATTTAAAAATTAATGATCCTATCCCATAACATTTTCATTTCTGTCTCCCAAGATAACACATTAACAAATTGATGTGCATTAAGAACAAGTGTATACGCTCATATGCACAAATGCTTAGGGCTAATGATATTCTGTTAGACATCAGTCTTTTACAGAAGTAATATCATACTCACGTTATTCTGCCATTTAAAATTTTCACCTAAATACAGCTATCTCCCATCTGGAGATATATGAGATATGTATATGTACATGTATTCTCAAGTATAGGCCATTCTCAAACATAGGCCGTTCCTCCTGACCCTGCTTTGGTCTGACTCTCTTTGACAAGTCTTCTCTTCATCAAGTCCCTCTTACAAAGAAGACCTTACTTTGCTCAGGTTCTGGCACTCCATACCAAGCCACTCCTCAACAGGCGTGCCTCCCTCACCCTGCTTGGGATCTCACTGTCAGAGTCGCCTCCCCTCTCGTCCTGCATGGACCCCCAGCTCTCCTTGCTCTTGTTCTGATGCTCCATGCAGCAGTCCTGCTCACTATTGTCTAGTTGCTCTGTCTACACTGACGGCTTCACAGCTACATCATTCAGAGAAGGCACATGAAAGGGAAAGAAAGCATGAGAAAAAGAGGGCATGTTTTCCGTATTTTCTGGAGAGCAGATGTTTTACATGCGTTCTATTTCTTCACAACTTGTGTGTATGCTACCTTCTGGGTAATGTCCTTGATTTTATGTTTCTCTTCTTTGACACTTTCTTCAGCTATGTCTCTCATGGTAGCTTTTATATTTGTTGCATTGTTTTATTTTCAATTTCCTGAACAACCAGTGGGGCTGAGTACATTTTATTATGTGTTTAATACTTACTGAATTTTTCTCTTCTGTGAATTGCTTACCTATATTTGTTGCCCAAGTTTCTGTTGAGTCTAACAACATTCTAACAGTGGTTATCTCTGAATCATTGCATTCTTGTTGATTTTATTGAATTATTTATGTGTCTATTTTCTAAATGTTATTTAATACTACATTGCATTCAGCACCAGAAAATCAGTTTCAGAGCAACTAAAAAGTAGTTCTGTGATTTATGTATGTATTATTTATGTGTGTTGTTATTGTTCAGTTGCTCAATCACGTCCAATTCTTTTGCGACCCCATGGACTGCAGCCTGCCAGGCTTCTCTGTCCATGGTATTTTCCGGCAAGAATACTGAAGTGGATTGCCATTTCTCCTCCAGGGGATCTTCCCGACCCAGGGATCAAACCTGCATCTCTTGCATTGCAGGTGGATTCTTTAGCACTGACACACAGCCCAGTGTGTGTGTGTGTGTGTGTGTGTGTGTGTGTGTGTGTGTTTTACCAGAAAATGACAAATGGTGAGGAGTGCGATGGGATGAGAGTGATGTTTTATCTCCTAACTGGATTATCAAGTAAGACCCATTTCCTCCATAAGCTCCCATATTTCTTCTTCAAACCCAGTAATTTATTTCTATTATGGCTTTTGAGTAATAATTAAAGCCACTGAAATATTCTACACCTGGGAATGGAGGAGGGTTAATTTTCATGAAGCCTTAGGAGAAAGCTGCTGTCAGATTGCCAATGAAGTGTAAGCCTGCTCATGAAAGGTATTACTTTATTTCAAGAATTCAGTTTCTTGCCCTTATATTTAATAGATTAATTTTGCTTTTATTGTTTTGTCACCAACACCATCCTCAATATCTGTAGCTACATGCTGTTCATAAAAGGATTCATCTTACAGAAGAACATCACTAAGCTTTAAAAGCAGAGGTGTTATGGAATTGAGAGGGCTGACAAGCCACTGTTAGGGCTCCAACTGAGATAATCAATATTCACCTACTTACTTTACTTCTTTTTCTTCTTGCTTGCTTCACTGCCCTGTCATCTCTACAAATATCTTTGTAGATTATAAACTTTTGCTTGATATATAACTCAAATCTTGAAGGTGATTTTAGCTAAAAATAACTCGAGCCACATGGAGCCTATGTGTTGTGTACTATGCTCCTGGGAAGTCAAGGACCGATCTTGGGACCCAAGAGGTGAAGAGACAAGGAAGAACAGGGCGTTGACACGAGACACACCTGAGTCTTAGCCCTACTTCGGACTGCCGCTGGAAGCCACAGTGTCCTCATCTATAAAGTACTGACTGTAAGTAACTGATTAATTCATTTGTTAACTCAGTAGGCATTTACTGTGGGTGAGTAATGTGAACCACCTAAAGTATTAAATCAGAAGACAAAGCCTCACTTTTGAAAGTTAATAAATACGAATTTCCTCCCCACATGTGAGAAGCGTGTGCAGAGTGTGTTGCACTATAAGTGTCCAGATTCCTGATGACTATAAACTGAGGCTACCCCACTATTGGTCCATCAACTTCAGCCTTTGTCGTGAAAAGTGATTATCTCATTACTTGCAAATTGACTTGTGAGTTTAATAACTAATAACATTCACCACCCTGTAAATCCAGGAGAGAAATGATGCAGAATGTAATTGAGATATTCTCCTACAATTTATCTAGTGGCCATTGAGGAGTGAGTACAAATACCTTATGCATGAGCAAGAACTCAATATTTAAAATCCTAATAATCATCTTCATCATTTCAAATGAGATGTTTTACACTGAGATCTGGGATGGTAAAAGGATCAGAATCACACAATCAGTGCTTCAATTAATTACTCTCTTCTACATTGTGATAAACAACAACATACCTGAGACTCATATATTCAACACACACCACATACCTAGAGCTCCTTAAATGGTGGCGTATTTCCTTGGGAATTGAGAGGGAGTGATGGTTAAGAACAGGCTCCATGTATAGTCACTGTATTTGCCATAGTCCTCCACCAATCAAAATATATAGTTTGCTATTTTAAAATGATGGCTATTTTTGTTTTTCCAAGTATAAAATTATATCAGAATATTAATCCAGTATTTTCTCCAAACATGTACTCTGGAGAATTACTGATGTAGCTAATTTATAGGTTTTTTAAATTCATAAGTTGAAGCCAAGAGAGGGGACACAATTTGCCCAAAGTACACACAGCTCGTTGACAGAGTCAGAATAAGACATAGGCTTCTTTTCTTCCAGCCAAGCGCCACTCCTTCTGTTCTTCATTCTGCCTTCTTTAGAATCAAGGGAAATGATAACAGGGTCTAAAATAAAGCCTATCTCAACTTCAGAAGTTTTCTTCGATTAATTGAATCAGTAGGCTTGAGGCTTCTTGGGAATCATTCTGTTAGACATGGGCTAGAAATAGCCTATCCCTTGGCTGAAACAGGTTACATTTAAATTGACATGCTTTCTCCAGTGTGCAATTAGCAAAGAACAGAAGCCTACTTTTGTAAATGCTGTTCAGGGAACATGGAGCAGCTGTGTCATTTCTCTAGGTCAGTCATATTCCTGAAATCTCTCTTTGTCTGGATGCCTATGGTTATTCTAATTGCCAGGAGTAATTCTCCTGGTGGCAGTTGAGGATTGCTTCTGGTGAAAAGACAGATTCACAGGGCTATAGAAAGGAGACACCTGGCATTATTCTCTACACTGGCTGTTCAGGCTTCACAATCACCCTGCATGCCAGGCAGTGTCATTCCATCATGTATTCATCCGTCCATTCCCCTAATACAGCGTTATTAGCATCTGCTCTGTGCCAGTACCGTGGAAGTGATATGGAAGAAAATAGACATTATTCCTGAATTTGTGGACCTTGCTCTCTAGCACAATAGTCAGATGATAATGAATAATTAAATATAATTATCAATATCAGCTCCATTTTAAAGATGAAGAACCTGAAGTTTAGTCCATTGACGGGACTTACACTTTACACTTATATTCACCCATCAATCAGGAGAGTTCAAAATCCACAGCTTGCCCATGTTCCACCCACTGCCTCTTAGCTGTATGCTTCCAGAGAGGATGTGTGAATGTGTGAAGTCTCAAGGGAAAATATCCTTTCACAAAACAGAGGGCTGAGGCTTCATCAGAAAAAGCGGACAAATACAAAGGATCCACAGACTGAGGGACACACCGAAGGGGGATATACCATTTTTTCAAACAGAACTCCTCAAGCAGCCCTTTCACTTTAAACAGATACATAATAGTGTGTATCTGCCATTATTCTACGGCTTGCCAGGTGGCTCGGTGTTAAGAATCCATCCCCCAATACAGGAGACGTGGGTTCAATCCCTGGGTGGAGAAGATCCCCTGGAGGAGGAAATGGAAACCCACTCCAGTATTCTTGCCTGGAGAATCCCATGGACAGAAGATCCTGGCAGGCTACAATCCCTGGAGGCACATAGAGTTGGACGTGACTGAGCATGAGCATTTAGCATTACCATTATTCTATCCGACAGAATAGTTTCACTGCCCTAAAAATCCTCTGTGCTCTGCTGATTCATCCCTCCCCATAAGCCTTGGCAACGACTCATCCTTTTATTGTTGTCATAGTGGTACCATTTCCCACAATGTCACAATGTTGGGATTAGACAGTGTCTAGCCTTTGCAAATTGGCTTTCTTTTACTTAGTAATACATATTTAAGATTTCTCTATGTCTTTTCATGGCTTGGTAGCTCATTTTCTTTTTAGTGCTGAATAATATTCCATCATTATTGGAATATTCTTGCAATCTTATTCCATTAATAGTCTGATTGTATAACTGCACGATTTTAGTTCTCTTTTCCCCAACAATCATTTTTTGAGATTTGGAACATAGGCTTAGTTAACGAAAGCAGGTAAAACCACAAGCATTAATAAGGGAAAACAGTCTGAAAGGGAGGGTGCTAGGATCTGTAAAGACATACTCTGTGTATTATGCAACTTCTCTGAGTCTCAGTCTTCTCACCTGTGAAGTGCCTATGGTAATAGCTCGCTCTGCTTTTGTGAATAAGTGAGTCGGCATACGACGGCACTAGGGGGATGCTAGGCACAGGTGCTTCTTCCTGCCCTTCTGAGCCTAGAATGCAATCCATAGTAATGTTCTTCCAGACTGTGGTGGAGGTATATAGCTGCATGTTTTTCTGGGATAAAGAAAGATCTGTCTGCCTCATATACCGAGTATCTGCCAGACTAATATTCTGGAGACCATGTTTTGGGGAAGCAGCAACCTTATTGCAGTTTCTCAAATTTACATAAAAGCACATTTTCTTCCGTTTACTTTATTCTTGTTGTTTAGTGGCTCAGTCGTGTCTGACTCTTTGCGACCCCATGGACTGTAGCCCACCAGGATCCTCTGTCCATGGATTCTTCAGGCAAGAATACTGGAGTGGGTTGCCATTGCCTTCTTTAGGGGCTCTTCCCAACCTAGGGGTCAAACCCTTGTCTCCTGCATTGGCAGGCAGATTCTTTACCAGTGAGCCACCAGAAGCCCACTTTACTCATCAGTTGCTTTTATCCAGACACTTTTACACATCTGTGTCCCCTGGTAGGCTGAGCTTCTGGAAATACCCTACTGTATTTTGTTCCTCCTCTTGTTTGTGCCAACAAGTCTCCTACATATTAGATGCTCAGTAAATGCTTGCTGAACAAATAAAGAAATCAGATTATCAAAATCTAATGCAGACGATATACAAATTCTGAAAACATCCTTTTTACCCTTTCCTCTAACGTAGGGTCTCTCGACTTCGCTGCTATTGACGTTCTGGGTGGGATAACTCTTTGTTGTGTGTTGCAGGGTGTTCAACAACATCTCAGGATGCTTACCCAGTAGATGTCAATAGCATCTGCCCCCCCCCTCACCCCACCTAAATTGTGACAATCAAAAGTGTCTCCAGATATTGCCAGATATCCCCTGGGGGCAGAATACCCTTGCTTGAGAATTACTATTCTAAGATAACGTGATGACTATCTCCCTCACTAAAAATTCCCAATTAAATGTTTATCCTCTCCACAAAATGCCTTTACTTCTCCTTCTTATATATAGTAGTATCCCAAGGCTCCCAGCGACTCAGGCTAACAACCTCAGAGGCATCTGTAACTTCTTTTTGCTGATGTTTTTCTCACATCAAATCCATAGTTAAGTCTTGAAGTTTCTACGCTCCAGTTGCCAGACAAAAACACAGGACACTCAGTTAAATCTGAATTCCAGAGAAGCAACAAATAATACATTTGCATAAGTATGTCTTGAATGTTGCCCAACACATACTATTGCTTGGGCTTCCCAGGTGGCTCAGTGGTAAAGAATCTGCCTGCAATGCAGGAGATGTGAGTCTGATCCCTGGGTCTGGAAGATCCCCTGGAGGAGGCAGTGGCAACCCACACCAGTATTCCTGCCAAGATAATCCATCCCAAGGACAGAGGAACCTGGCAGCTACAGTCCATGGGGTTGCAAAGTGTTATAGGTGACTGAGCACACACGATTCATGCTTTTTCTGGAATTCAAATTTAACTGTGTGCCTTTAGTTTTATTTGCTAAATCTGAGAATCTGACTCTATGCTTAAATTGCCTTTCAAATGTATTCAACTCATTCTGTTCCTGAGGACACTGTCTTTACTCAGGCCTTAATTACCCTTTGCCTGGAGAGCTGTAATGGTCTCTTATCCATCAACAAGTGTTTGGCTTTAAGTATTATATAACTTTGACCCTACTGGCTTGAATAATAAGTCCATGTATTTCTCCGTAATAAAGAATCTGAAGTGGTTCCAGAGCCAGTAGACATGGGGCCACTTCTCTGCATTCTTTTGGTTCTGTACACCTGATTGGTCAGCCTTACCCTCAGCCTGATTGGAGGATGGCGGTAGCCATTCTGGAGATCGTGCCCGTGTGCTAGGTCACTTCAGTCGTGTGACTCTTTGTGGCCCTATGGACTGTGCCCTGCCAGGCTCCTCTGTCCCTGGGATTCTCCAGGCAAGAATACTGGAGTGGGTTGCCATTCCCTTCTCCAGGGGATCTTCCTGACCCAGGGATCGAACCCACATCTCTTACATATCCTGCCTTGGCAGGCCGGTTCTTTATCACTAGCGCCGCCTGGAAAATGCCTAGACATCATACACAGACACGAAAATATCCAGAGGCATGAAAAGGGCTCCTCCTGTTTTCTTTGTGTTTCTCTAGCAGAATCCCCCTATGTCTCCCTAGGCAAGTGTTCCAGTACACACCCATGCTGAAACCAACCCCTGGAAGGACTGCCTGAATTATTCTGCTGCTGCTGCTGCTGCTAAGTCACTTCAGTCACGTCCGACTCTGTGCGACCCCACAGACGGCAGCCCATCAGGCTCCCGTCCCTGGGATTCTCCAGGCAAGAACACTGGAGTGGGTTGCCATTTCGTTCTCCAATGCATGAAAGTGAAAAGTGAAAGTGAAGTCACTCAGTCGTGTCCAACTCTTAGCGACCCCATGGACTGCAGCCTACCAGACTCCTCCGTCCATGGGATTTTCCAGGCAAGAGTACTGGAGTGGGGTGCCATTGCTTTCTTATTCCCTGGTGTTGGAGCCAAACTTCTCTGAAATACATTCCTTCATGGAGGAGGGAGAAAGCCAAGTTCTGTTTGAAAGGAATGGGGTGGGGTGATGGGTTTGAGTGTGTGACCAACAGTGTGTTACAGCCTCTAACTGGATTCTCTACTCGCTGCTTCTGTTTTTTCACAGCATTTTTGACTTTGCTGCCAGTCATCTAGAGAACATTTGTTGAGTATCTACTCTATGCTAGATACTGATGGATGCATTTTCCTAAGACACAAATCTGAACATATTCTCACTCAGCCTGAAAGTTTCTGTGGCTCCACTCTGTTGCCTGATTAAAGATCCACTTGTAGCTTGTCCTCAAAGGCCTAATCCTGTGTTCTTGGCTCACACTGTGCTCAGCCAGGATGCACTCAGTGTTCTCTCAGCCCTTACATTTTTCTGATCCCACTGTTGCTTATCACGTTTCCCCCTGCCTTGACAACCTCCATTCACCACGCCCATCTCCTCTGGTCAGAATTTGAAGTCATCTTTCAAAGAGTAACATGCCACCAACTATATAACAATCATCCAAATTTGCTCAGCAACAAGATCGACTATTTTCTATTTTGCCTGCTAGATTACTGGTATTTTGTATGGTATCATTTATTCCACACAAAGAGCACAGGAAATGAATATAGTTTTCCCCACTTTCTAAGATGCTTACCTGAGATTCACATTCTTGGCAAGCTGGTGAGCCTGAACTTGCACCTAAGATTTTTTATTTACAAACTACAGTTATGTATCATAATGCTTAAACACACACACACGAGAGACAGATCTAGTTTCCAAACTCCATTCTCTCTAGCTGTGTGGCTTCAAAAATCACTGATGCCTTCTGCTTATCAGTAGTCCATTGGTTCCCTGGGCCCTAGGCAAACTGGAATTCTCTTAATTCTTAACAAAGTGCTCTTCAGAGTACCAGGTCACACACAGCCCGTCAGTTGGTCATGACCAATAATTTTTAACAGGTTTCTTTAGATATAATTCACATGTCACCCAATTCACCCATTTAAAGTGTAAAATTAAATGTTTTTAGGACATTTTCAGAGCTGAACAACCTTCATCATCGTATAATTTAGAACTATTATTACCTACAAAAGACACCCTGTACCTTTTAGCCATCTCTGCTCCCCTACCCTCCATCTTCCCAACCACAGACAACGATTCATCTACTTTCTGTGTCTATAAATTTGACTATTCTGGACATTTCATATAAATGCTACCATACAAGGCAGAGCTTTTTGTGACTGGTTTTTTTCACTTAGCATAATGTTTTCAAGGTTCATTCATATTGTGGCATGTATCAGAACTGTATACTTTTCTCTTCTTTTGGCCACAGAATATCCTGTTGTAAGGTTGTACCACATTTTACTTATCCATTTATCATTTCTTAGACCTTTGAGTTGTTTCCACCTTTTAGTTAGTATGGTAATCCTGCTCTGAAGATATGTATGCCAGATTTGTGTAGACATATGTTTTAATTTTTCTTGGGTATATTACATAGCTACGAGTGGAATACTGCGTGAAATGGTAACTCTATGTGAAATTCTTTAAGAGACATCCAGATTATTTTCCAAAGTAGCTAAATTCTTTTTATATTTTCTACCACTCAAGTGTGAAGGTTTTGATTTCTCCACATTCTTGCCAATACTTATTGTCTTTTTGATTATAGCTGTCTTAGCATGTGTAAAGAGGGTATTCCATTGTAGTTCAATTTGCATCCCCCTGATGTTGAAGCTGAAACTCCAATACTTTGGCCACCTGATGCGAAGAGCTGACTCATTGGAAAAGACCCTGATGCTGGGAAAGATTGAGGGCAGGAGGAGAAGGGGACGACAGAGGATGAGATGGTTGGATGGCATCATCGACTCGATGGACATGGGTTTGGGTGGACTCCGGGAGTTGGTGATGGACAGGGAGGCCTGGCGTGCTGCGGTTCATGGGATCGCAAAGAGTCGGGCACAAGCGACTGAACTGAACTGAGCTGATGACTAATGATTTTGAGCATTTTTCAGATACTGTCTTCTTTGGAAAAATATCTATTCAGTTCCTGTGCCTATATTTTAACTGGATTGTCTTTTTATTGTTGAGTTGTAAGAATTCTTTTTTTTTTTAATTTTATTTTTAAACTTTACATAACTGTATTAGTTTTGCCAAATATCAAAATGAATCCGCCACAGGTATACATGTGTTCCCCATCCTGAACCCTCCTCCCTCCTCCCTCCCCATACCATCCCTCTGGGTTGTCCCAGTGCACTAGCCCCAAGCATCCAGTATTCTTTATATATTTTAGATTCAATTCCCTTGGCAGGTATCTGATTTATAAATATTTTCTCCTGTTTTGTGATCTGTCCTTTCATATTCTTGATAGTGTCCTCTGGCAAGATCATATTAATCTACTTTCGGTTTTGGGGGTATTTTGGTGTTATAAGTAATAAATCATTGTCTAATCCAAGGTCATAAGAAGCTAATTGTATGCTTTCTTCTCGACTTTTGTAGTTTTGGCTCTTAGATTTATGTCTCTGATCAATTTTGAGTTAAAGTTTTGTGTGAAGTAGGAGTCCAACTGCATTCTTTTGCATGTGGGTATCCAGTCATCCCAGGATCATTTATTGAAAAGAATATTCTTAATCAATGATTTTGATGCCTCTGTCAAAAATTAATTGAAAAAATATGTACCTATTATATATATATAAAATAAGTTAGCTCTCACTTCCATTCTGTGTATCTTGTGCCAACAATACTGTGTCTTAATTACTGTTGCTGTGTAGTAAGTTTTGCAATCAGAAAGTGTGAGTTTCAATTATACTCTTTATTTTGAAGATTGTTCAAGCTATCTTGTGTCTCTTGAGTTTCCATATTAAGTTTAGGATCAGTTTGTCAATTTCTACAAAGAAACCAACCAGAATTCTGACAGAGATTATACATAGTCTGTAGATCAGGGAGTGTTGGCATTTTAACAATATTAAATCTTCCGATCTATAGAGCTAAGATGCTTTTCCGTTTATTTAGAACTTCTTTATTTTTAATTGATTTAAACACCATTTTATAGTCTTCACAGCATGATATTTTGTACTTTGTTAAATATATTACTATACATTTTATTATTTTTGACTCTAGTAAGCAAATTATTTTCCTAGTTTTGTTTTTGGATTTTTATTGCAAGTGTTTAGGAAATACAATTGTTTCTTATGTTTTGACCTTCTCTCTTGCACCTTTTCTGATCTTGCTTGTTAGTTCTAATAGGTGTCTAATGGATTCCTTAAGATTTTTTTTTTTTTTAATTTTTCAAAGAACAATACTTTATTATACACAACTGACAGACCAACAGTCCGAAAAAGCTGTATAACACAAAGCTGTCATTGGATTCTTCACAGAGCTATCCAAGACTATGGAAACATACTTTCCTGAAATGAGTATGAATATAATCAAAACAACTAATATCTTTTCAGCACTTATTATTTACTGTATATTATGTTAAATACTTCAAACAACTTTGGATGGTAAGCTTTATTAATATTTCTTTTTTTAAATTTATTTTCTTTTCAATTTTATTTTATTTTATTTTTTTGTTATTATTTTTTTAATTTTATTAAGATTTTATATGCAAGATAATCATCTGTAAAAGGAGATAGCTTTATTTCTTTTTTTCCAGTTGTATGACTTTTGTTTCATTTTCTCACCTAATTGTCCTGACTAGAACTTCCATCAAGTACAGTACTGAATAGAAGTGATGCATGCTGATCTTAGCGTAACAATATTCAGTTTTTTTTTTTTTTTAACCAATAAGTTTCATATTAACTGTGGGTATTTAATAGATGTCCTTTATCAGGTTGAGGAAGTTTCCTTTTATTTTTATTTGTTTAGTGTTTTTATCGTGAACAGGTACTGGATTTTTGTCAAATGCACCTATTGAGATGATCATGTAGTTTTTTTTTTTTTTTTAATTCAGTTAATGATATATTTTATTAATTGATTTTGAGATTTTTAAGCATATCTTGTATTCCTGGTATAAATTCCATTTGGTCATTACAACTCTCTATATAAATTCTGGATTTGGTTTACTGGTATTTTGTTGAGAATTTTCGTTTGTGTATTCATAAGATACAATGGTCTGCAATGTTCTTGTAATGTTTTTGTTTGGTTTTAATATTAGAGTCTTACTGATATTAGAGTGATACTAGAATGATTTGGAAATTTTTTTTTTTAATAAAAAAAAGTTTTATTTTTTGAAAGAGTGTAAATTTTGGGCATTATTTTTAAAATTTTAATTTATTTATCTATTTTTTGCATTTTTAAAAAAATAAATATTGGTGCAGTTCACTAGTGAAGCCATTTGGCCCTGGTCTTGGTGCCTTTGGACTTGCACAGACTACATTAAAGCCCCACCCCCTTCTTCTCTTTACTTGGCTAATCACTGCTATTTTTATCAGCTTAAGTTCAGATAATACTTTCTTGAAAGGGACTTTCCTAATTCTAGCTGACAAGAGAAGTTATCTTTGCTGCATGTTCCCATAGTCCATGTAGATCTTGCTGGGATGATTTATCCCCCTCTTCCTTCCTCTACTGTAAGGCTTGTGAGACTGTGGCTTGCATACACTGTGTTCACTGTTCCATCTATATCAGTAAGCAGTTGCTTGGAAAGTTGTCCATGTTCAGGAAATACTGACCATACCTAATATTATACTAAAGACTCATAAATAAATACGCCTATGAGAATTTGTTGTGTGTTAGACATGAGTGATGTACTATAGCGGTTTCCATTATATAGAGGAACAAACTGAGCCTCAAATTAGGTAACTTGCCCAATGTTATACTGTCTTGTTTAGTAAGGAACTAACAAAAGTATTACAAGAATTTAGGAAAAAATAGATGCTCGTAGACTAGAAAGATCAGTGATGGCTTGTGACAGGAGAGGAAGCCACCCTAGACCTTGCAGAATGCTGGAATCTGGGTCAAGGTTGATAGGAAGGCAGGCAGCCCGTGTTCAGAGCTGGGGAATGGGAGAATTAAAATTCATCTCATGATCTGTGTTTGAAAATACTCAAACTCTTACCACAGCATCAACAGAAAGAAAAAAAAATTAGAAAGCTTTCTTTCAAGTTAAAGCAAAGCAAAGATGTATTAGACTCAGTTCCTTCTCACAAGATCATCAGCAAGTAAGGCAGGCAGCTGGAATGACAAATTAGGATAGCTTTCCGGTAAGAGTCCCTCGTAAAGGACTAAATTCCCTTCTGGGCGCTTAGTGTTGTTAATGAAATGTGAAGATATTGCGCCATCTAGTGGTCTTATTGAACACACATCTCTATGACGCTGCTTTCTTGGTTGGTTGTCACTAACATTACTATGTACAATGGAGACTAGTTTTCTGCAGGTTTAAGATAAAATGTGGCCTTCAAGATTCTCAAGGACTGAGATGTAGTCATACATAAACAAATGAATCAAGACTTTCAGGCACTATTGTGGATGGAGATGCCTTAAGATCTGTTTTACTGTTCCAAACATAGGGAAAATCTTGGGTTGATTAACAAAAAATTGATTGGAGATGTTATTGATCTTGAATTCCAGAGAGATAAAATTTCCAAATATCCCAACAAAGATATCTTAAAGCCAAAGCCTTTAGCCTCAAGTTCAAATCAAAGTCTCTCAGGTTATGAAAACAAATTCCATTTTCTGTCATTTCTGAGTCAGTTTTGGTTTGTTGATTTATATCCTCATTGTAGATATTATGCTGCTTTTGCACACCTGGTCATTTTTTATAGGATGCCAGACGTAGTGAATTTTGCCTTATGAGTGTTGTAATCTTTATATAAATTTCTTTGAAAATATTAGGGATATAGAACAGTCTTATGGACTTTGTTGGAGAGGGAGAGGGTGGGAAGATTTGGGAGAATGGCATTGAAACATGTATAATATCATGTATGAAACGAGTTTTCCAGGTTATAATACTTCTTTTGAGGGAAATAGGGTTCAGGATGGGGAACAAATATACCTTAAATTTAATTTGGCAAAACTAATACAATACTGTAAAGTTTAAAAATAAAATTAAAAATTTCAGAGCCCACATTTACATTCACAGTTCCATACTTTTGATGAGAAGGGATGTACAAATATATTTGGGTGTCTATGATCTTTCAGACACTGTGCACAATCTGTATATTTGTTCCCTCTTTTCATCCTCATCAAAGCTCAATGGTAGGTACTATTAACCTTGATTGATGGAGAAGAGACTTGAGTTTTACGATAACTAAGCTGGTCATACTTCAGAATGTCAGGGATTAGAGCTCAGGTGTCTGACCTCGAACCTGTCATCTTCTGTGTCATGATATACAGCTCCCCACAGCAATCAAGGAAAAACCTAGTCAGCTGCCACGCACAGTCAGCAACTTATACCTCCAACAATCTTTCCCTATTCATTCATGCGTGGTGGCCATTAGGAGCTTGAGATCATTTTTGATGAGCAAAGTCTGAGACTCCTGGCCCACAGTAACTCAGGAGTTTCCTGGGAAGAGCAATCCAGATTTGATACTTTACACATCTGATTTACTAAGGCTGAGAGCAGTGCTTTGGGGCTGGTGCCTTGATTAACACAAATGTTACTGTGAAAAATTAAATGCTCTGAACTGATACATAAAATTTGAAGATTCTCAGCAGAAATAATTGCATATGAATATTTTAAATTGATCTAGTTAAATGGCAGTTACTCTTGCTGTTAAAAAATTTAAGCATAAAGCATAATAATCCTTTGTGTAGTCTGTCCCTGGTTTATTCATTCAGTCATCTATAGATGGACATTTGGATTGTTTCCAATGACATGCTGTTTATAACAAACAATGTTTCCTTTGTATCAGCTTTTGCTACAAAATGCCATGTAGTAAACAACCACCAAGACTTAGCTGAATATAAAAATAATCATTTATTGTTTTTGTCTCTTAAAGCTTAGCTTTGGGGCTAGCACACTGTTGTTTCCACTGACATGGCATCATTTCAAAACAAGCCTCCAGGTCAAGCCCAACATCAAAGATGAAGAATCGCTGCACCTGCGATGAGGCCATGGCAGAATGTGGGTACTAGGAAGGCTGGAGAGAAATATAATCTACTGCTGCTGCTGCTAAGTCGCTTCAGTCGTGTCCGACTCTGTGCGACCCCAGAGACAGCAGCCCACCAGGCTCCCCCATCCCTGGGATTCTCCAGGCGAGAGTACTGGAGTGGGGTGCCATTGTCTTCTCCATAATCTACTGCAGTCTTGGGTAAAGTTTTGTCAATGTATCTTTGAAACACATTCCTAGAAGTGGGATAACTGGGATACAGATTAAGTACACGTGTAATTTTTCTAAATATCACCAAATTCTCCTTCATAGTACTTTAAACATTAAAAACATTAAAAAAAAATCAAGAATCAATATATGACATTGTTGGGACTTCCCTGGTGGTCTGGTGGCTAAGACTCTGTGCACCCAATGCTGGGGGGCCTGGCCTGGGTTCTGTCCCTGGTCAGGGAACTAGATCCCACATGCAGCAACTAAAGATTCCACAGGCTAAAAAAAAAAAAAAAAAAAAAAAAAGGTTCTGCATGCTGTGAGTAAGACCCAACACAGCCAAATAAATAAACAAATATTTCTGCTTTGTCAGTCAGTGTAGTTTTAACTGTTATTTCTCTTACTATAAGCAAGGATAAGGATCTTTTAATGAATTGAAAGCCATTTGCATTTCTTTTTCTTCTGTGAACACTTGGTAACTGTTGAAGGAAGTGATTGAGAGGATGTGACTCCCAGTTGACCTGAGCCCTGGGCCAGGCATTTGGAGTCTCCTCCCCTCCCCAGACCTTGGGATGTACTTTCTGCCCTCCATTCCCACTGAGGGGGCTCTTTTCAGGAGGCAGCCTTGAGAGAGTGGGGTGTGTTGAGACCCTCTGGAAAGTGTCCGTGACCAAACCCGGTTAAAGCCTCTACATAAACTTGTAAGATTCTGGTGGGTGGATGCCAAGGTCTACTTGTCCGGTGTCTGCCCCAAACGGGTCTGGTGTGTAAGTTCCCTTACTTATTAAACCCGCCACCTACTAGTTTGGAGTGGATGCCCCTGTCTTTGCTTCTTCAGGCACTCCTTACCCTCTCTGTATGGGGGTAGGTTTCAGATTTTACCCAGCAAACTTCTGGGTTTGTGAATCAACAAGATCGCTGCTTACCTCCACCCCCTTTTGGTAAGGTTTTGGCCTTTTCTCTCTCTGCGGCTGCTGCTGCTAAGTCGCTTCAGTCGTGTCCGACTCTGTGCGACCCCATCGACAGCAGCCCACCAGGCTCCCCGTCCCTGAGATTCTCCAGGCAAGAACACTGGAGTGGGTTGCCATTTCCTTCTCCAATGCATGAAAGTGAAAAGAGAGCATCAAGTCGCTCAGTCGTGTCCGAATCCTCCCGACCCCATGGACTACAGCCCACCGGGCTCCTCCATCCATGGGATTTTCCAGGCAAGAGTATTGGAGTGGGGTGCCATTGCCTTCTCTGTTATCTCTCTCTACAAGTTGTTTATACAATAGGGAAATTACAAGTTTGTAAATATTTTTTTCCCCTAGTTTTTTAGCTTGGCTTATTGTGTTTTGGCATTTGACAAGTGTTTTGAATTTTTATTCAATCAAATTTACCAACCATTTTCCATTTTGCTTCTGGATTTGGAGGTATAATTAGGAAATATTTCCCCCATTTGTGAAAAAAACCTACTTATGTGTTTTTCTTGAACTCATGTCATTTTTTTCCCATACTTAAATCTTTTATTCATTTATACAATATATTCTGTTGTAGGCAGTGGTTCTAATTTTAACTTTTTTACACAGGCATACCTCACTTAATTGCACTTCATAAATATCACCCTTTTTACAAATTAAAGTTTTTCAGCAACCCTGTGTTGAGCGAGGCTGTCAGTGCCACTTTTCTAAGAGCGTTTTTCTCACTTCCTGTCTCTGTGTCAAACTTTGGTAATTCTCACAATGTTAGAAACTTTTTTGTTATTATTTTAATTGCTATGATGACCTGTGATCAGTGATATTAGATGTTACTGTTGTAATTTTTGGGGTCCCATATAAGATGACAAACTTAATATGTATAAATATATGTTTTGACTGCTCCACTGTCCAGCTGTTTCCCCATCTCTCTTCCCCTCTTTGGGCCTCCCTAGTCCCTGAGATATAACAATTTTGATATTGGACCAATTATCAGACCTCTAAGTATTGAATGAAAGGAAGACTCATACATTTCTCACTTTAAATCCAAAGCTAGATATGATAAGGCTTAGAGGGGAAAGCACGGTGCAAACTGACCCGGATTGAAAGCTGAGCCTTTTGACCCGTCTGCCGAAGGCTTGCTCAACACAGGGTTGCTGTAAACACAGAGAAGTTCTCTTGAAGGAAATTGAAAGTGCTACTCCAGTGAACACACTGGTGATAAGAAAGCAAAGCAGCCTTATAGCTAAGATGGAAAAGATTTGAGTGGTCTGGACAGATGATCAGACCAGCCATAACATTATCTTGAGCCAAAGCCTGAGCAAGACCCTGACTCTTCAGTTCTGTGAAGGCTGAGAGAGGTGAAGAAGCTGTAGAAGCAAAGCTTGAAACCAAAAGAGATGCTGGTTCATGAGTTTTAAGGAAGCCATCTTCATAGCATAAAAGTGTCAGGTGAAACGGCAAGTGCTGATACATTCATAGAAGCTGTAGCGAGTTACCCAGAAGACCTAGCTAAGATAATGAATGAATGAATGAAGCAAAAATGGTTTTCAGTGTAGATGAAACAGCCTTTTGTTGGAAGAAGATGCCATCTAGGACTTTCATAGCTAAAGAGGAGAAATCAGTGCTTGACTACAGACTTTCAAAGGACAGGATGACTGTCCCGTTAGGGGCTAGCACAGCTGGTGATTTATGTTAAGCCAGTGCTCATTTGTGTGTGTTCTTGGCTGCTCAGTTCTGTCTGACTCTTTGTGACCCCATGAATTGTAGCCCACCAGGCTCCTCTGTTCATGGGATCTCCAGGCAAGAGTAATGGAGTGGGTTGCATTCCCTTCTCCAGGGGATCCTCCCAACCCAGGAATCAACCTGAGTCTCCTTCATTGCAGGCAGATTTTTTACCATCTGAGCTACCATGGAAGCCTTGTGTATTTGCATATGTAGGATATGTAATTATGCATAATTAAATAGAAAAGATACAGTATTTTATATGTTTAATTTGCTCTCTCTTTCAATAAAACTTTTGTTAGTTAGTAATGTGTATTTATTTGTGATATGGGCTTCCCAGGTAACTCAGTGGTAAAGAATCCACCTACCAATGCAGCAGATGCAGGAGACATGGGTTCGACCCTTGGGTTGGAAAGAGTGACAACCCACTCCAGTGTTCTTGCCTGGAAAACCGCATGGACAGAAGAGCCTGGCGAGCCACAGTCCATGGGGTCACAAAAGAGTTGGACATGGCTACGCACACACAACCCAATCCAATTCATTTGTGGTAATGATTTGCTTTTGTATTCACAATTTTGCATGAATTTTAGTGCCTTCCTTTTCCCTAGTGTCTTCCTTTTCTCAGGTATTATCCATCGAGTTTATTATTGAGTTTGTCCTGTGAGTTTAGCTTGCCCTTTCTTTTCCCCATCTTGCACTGTCTCCTCTCATTAGTTGTCCAGAATACAGCATTATTTTGTCATTAGCAACACAATATTTTGTCCTTTAAATTTGTATAGAGAAGGAAAAAATATTGCTACTTAAGAGAGATAAAAATGTCTGACACTTGCAGGCTATTTCCTCTATTTGGAGACCCCTGGCCTTCCTGCCTGTTACCCTCTCATCTTGAATCCATGCATTAAGGACCCACCTCTCATTTCCTGAGCTCTGTCTTTAGCTGCATAGAAGTGTACTGATATTAATTTGGAGAGTAAAACTGAAATTTTTTTTCTGTTTTCAGAATTTTCTTCACTCTATCATATTGCCCAGATAGCACATTCCATTCCTGTCCACTAAATCTCAGGGAATTCCTTCTAACCAACTGGGGTATGACCCCCTTTCTTATATTCTTCCTTCATTTAGCTGAAATCCCCTATCGCCTTATTTAAAAAACCCAAAGAAAGTCCTTTGTTTTCTCACGTTTGTTGTTCAAGGTATCCTGTTTCTTGCATTTTTGTCTGTAAAGCTAGATAACTTTTAGATTACACAAGGATATCCGACTTTTGCACAATTACTGGTTTAATTTAGTCACGGCCATTATAATTGCTAACCATTAAACAAAATCATGATTGTGGCATCTGGAAGCTATAAAGGTTGTGAGAGTGGAAAGAGAATTAAGTAATCTAGAAAAGAGCAGATGAGAAAGCAGTAGAATGTTTTAGAGGGGATGATAATTCGGATGTGAATGGAAGTGGGCAATGCATATTTGCACATTCCTTTAGAGAGAAACTGTTGTTGGGAGACGTGACATCTACTCTTTTGTAGAACTTTATCGTTTGAAAGAACAAGTTCAAATATTCAAATGTAGAAATCATCTTTAACATGCCATCAACAAACAGATTTGAATGCAAAGTCTGATGATTTCAATGTCTCAACTTTGGAGAATCGAATTTACAGTTTTGTTGTTTTTTTTTTTAATAAAAGCCCATTAATATGAGAAGCATTATTTGCCTGTATGTGTGCTGAGTGATACAGAAATGTCAGAAAATGCTACTATATCAAACCCTTATCTGTCTAATTCAACACTTGTCAAAAGATGGAGCACAAAAATAAAAGTGGGTTTTATTGCTCTGGGTTTTATTACACATTGATTCAATGGTTATACCAAGTATACCCCCTTTGAGAAATACATGCGTATTTTTAAACCAGTGATGTGATTTACCTGGGAGTTTCATTTCGGATGATGATAAGGGGATGAAAAGATTTTGGTGGCCACAAGGCAGATTTTCCTTTACTTCAGGAAAGAACTTTTGGACCAGATGAAGTTGACTACACTCAAGGGTGAGAGATCATTACAGAATGGACTTGCTCCACTTCTCAGACCTAATCCTGGCAAGGCTCAGTTGTGTCTCTTTGTGACCCAGTGGGCTATATAGCCACCAGGCTCCTCTGTCCATGGAATTTCCCAGGCAAGAATACTGGAGTGGGTTGCCACTCCCTTCTCTGGGGGTCTTCCCAACCCAGGGATCGAACCCATGTCTCTCGTGTCTCCTGCACTGGCAGATGGCTTCTTTACCAGCTGAGCTATCAGGGAATCCCAAAGATCTATATGCTGTCTAGCTTATTAGAAGCCACAACGTCCCATTTTGCTCTCATTGAATCCAGGGTGTCTGGAAATTTGGAATCCCAACTCACCTAAACCCAGACATCTGTTTGTTCACCAGGCAGTGGATAAATCCTTCGAGGAGGATGGAGGTGTTTCTTCTAAACTCACGTAGGGCTTTTTGCTGTCTGTCATTCTTATCATCACAATTACTGTTGAAGGTATTATCATTATCTTCCTTTTGTGAATGAGACATGGCTACAGAGTGGTGAAGTGAGCTGCGAGGAGAACACAGAGGGTCTGCCTTCTTTGCTCTTAACCACTATTCTGAATGGAGAATCCCGTGGACAGAGGAGCCTGGCAGGCTGCAATCCATGGGGTTGCAAAGAGTCCCACACAACTAAAGGAGCTTGAGCACATGCATATCCTGAATCGCCATGGTCAAGTGCCCCACAGGGTGCCTGAACAGAAGATAGCCAGTAAACCCAATACACATGCGGCTCCCAGAATCGTCGTTGAAAAAGTACTGCTGAATAGTTAGAAACCTCCATGCCGCCCTGCAGTATTTTTCAGGCTTCTGTCTGTAGGCCACACGCGTCAGAATATTGGACTTTACATCGCACGTACAGAATCGGAAATGCAGGGACTGAGACATACGAATGCTCAGTTTTAGACTCTTCCCTCTGGCAAATGTTTTGAACACCAAAGCTTGAAAACGCCAGTGGAGTAGGACTTGGGAGTTAGAATATCTGGGACATTCATATAATATCTAGGGCATATTATGTTACAATCTGGGACAGCTGTCTGTAATTTACTACTGATTTCTGTGTGTATATTCAAAGTCATTAAAATATGTGTATGCTAACCCTAACCCTAACCCAAATAGGAAAAGGAGTATGTCAAGGCTATATATTGTCACCCTGTTTATTTAACTTATATGCAGAGTACATCATGAGAAATGCTGGATTGGAAGAAACACAAGCTGGAATCAAGATTGCTGGAAGAAATATCAATAACCCCAGATATGCAGATGACACCACCCTTGTGGCAGAAAGTGAAGAGGAACTCAAAAGCCTCTTGATGAAAGTGAAAGAGGAGAGTGAAAAAGTTGGCTTAAAGCTCAACATTCAGAAAACGAAGATCATGGCATCTGGTGTCATCACTTCATGGGAAATAGATGGGGAAACAGTGGAAACAGTGTCAGACTTTATTTTTCTGGGCTCTAAAATCACTACAGATGGTGATTGCAGCCATGAAATTAAAAGATGCTTACTCCTTGGAAAGAAAGTTATGACCAACCTAGATAGCATATTCAAAAGCAGAGACATTACTTTGCCAACAAAGGTCCGTCTAGTCAAGGCTATGGTTTTTCCTGTGGTCATGTATGGATGTGCGAGTTGGACTGTGAAGAAGGCTGAGCACCGAAGAATTGATGCTTTTGAACTGTGGTGTTGGAGAAGACTCTTGAGAGTCCCTTGGACTGCAGGGAGATGGAACCAGTCCATTCTGAAGGTGATCAGCCCTGGGATTTCTTTGGAAGGAATGATGCTAAAGCTGAAACTCCAGTACTTTGGCCACCTCATGCGAAGAGTTGAGTCATTGGAAAAGACTCTGATGCTGGGAGGGATTGAGGGCAAGAGGAGAAGGGGACGACAGAGGATGAGATGGCTGGATGGCATCACTGACTCGATGGACGTGAGTCTGAGTGAACTCTGGGAGTTGTTGATGGACAGGAAGGCCTGGTGTGCTGCGATTCATGGGGTCGCAAAGAGTCGGACACGACTGAGCGACTGATCTGATCTGATATGATGCATATTCAAAATATTTAATAGAAAATCACAGGGAACTAGCTTATGGCCAGCTCCACAACATAGTTACTACAAACAGTAGGAATGGTTTATGGTGACAAGGAAAAAATAATCCAATGATACATCACTGACAACCATCCTTTCTGCTGGACAATAGCTTTGTGGAGCCATGGTCAATTCCTCTTGCTCTCTGTGTACCCTATATTAAGAACAATATTTTATGCTTCTCTGCCCATATAATTCTCCAGGTAAGAGTAGTGGAGTGGGAGGCCATTTCCTTCTCCAGGGGATCTTCCCTAACCCAGGGACTGAACCTGGGTCTCCTACATTGCAGGCAGATTCTTTACCATCTTGCCACCAGGGAAGCCCCCATCCTATATTAAGAACAATTTATATTGCCCACATATATCTGACATTTAATAATTTGAGGGAAAGAATTCTGTACAATGGAGAAAAAGTTTTTCCACCAATACCCAATCCAACTATTACACTTTTCTTGCCTAACGCCAGGAAGGTCTATAAAACGCTTTTTACCAGAGCCAACATTTTTGTAGTGGCTTTCACAGGCAAAAGGAATTTATCAGATCAAGTTCACACTGGAGGACCTCCATGCCTTCTGACATTTCAGAATTCATCCAGGTTTTGCATTGCCAAATTAGTTCAAACTAAGGCGTACAATTACACAAGGAGATTACAAGAGCTCCCTGTCATCAGCATATTACTTCTGAGATAAGGAAGAGGCAGAACAGATGCTGAATTAGGGAAACAAAAAGAAGAGAGGGCCTGCAGTTGTTCTCTGGAGGAAAAAGGTGATATCCTAATAAAATTGATCAGGACAGTTGGTAGTGGACACCGTAACTACACTTCAGCTAGTTTTCAAGTTGTATGGATTATAATTTGCCATGAATATAGGCACAGATCAGATGTCTGCAGGAGCAGTTATTTCCATAACTTCAACCAAAGAACTGCCCATGTTCTCATTAGCCTAACTCATAGAACAGTAAGTAAGAAATGGGAACCCATCAGCCCCGATAACTTGATTATCCCAACAACCTTGATGATCAGTAGGAGGAAGGCAATGCCAGCAAAATACTACCAGGTAAATAATGCAGTTCAAAGAATGGTCATTGGATCTGTTGTCCTCTTGCTGAGATGGGAAACCAAGACTGGAGGGGATCAATAATTTGTAGAAGGCCATACCTAGGGAAGATATGCATAGTATTCAAAAAAAGAGGTTTCCTGACATGGTACGGTGTCCTTGGGCCGCATACAATTCCTATTAACAAGCTTCACTGAGTGAGGCTCTTCGTCCCCACCTTGTTCATTAAATGAATGGAGTGGAGTAGATAGATAACACTAATACTCAGTGACCTTTCTGTGTTACTGGTCTCAGCACCAGTTGCCAGCAGAGGGCGCCAGAGTCCTTTGAAAGTAGGTTTTTGTGTCTGTCGCAGTCTCGGCATTCAAATTAGCCAGCGTGAATCAAATTATTGCTTGGGGGTTAGAGGTGGGGGCGTCTTGGAGTTATCTGACTCCCTCTTTCACTTTCTTAAGGAGGGAGAAAAAACCCTTTTCATTAAATCAGAAGAGATATGCCGTTACAGTGTAACTTGTTAATCAAAACAGGCTTCCCAAATCCAAATGCAATTAAAATTGAGTTTTCAGACCTTTATCTCCTTCCTCCTGGGTGTGTAGTCTGCTCTGGGAACTCCTGCTGGGAATATTGCTTTGAAAACACTAATGCTGTAGCAGGCCCCTGGATATGGCACCAGGGAAGGAGAGGGAGGCTGGGGGGGAGGTCTGTACTGTCAATTAAAGTGAAAGGAATCTGAAAGATGAGGACGGACACAGTGGCGCTCTGCAGGGACAGACGTCTCTGCAAGGCTTGCCCCAGAGACCAGTAGCTCCATCATTCTCTCTTGTGGTCTTGGGTTGAAGAATTGCTATCCCAGAATCACATGCCAAAATCATGGGGAGTTATTTTGCGGGGGAGGGGGGAGAAGAGAAGTGAGGTACCCTAAAAGAGAAGTGATGTATTGGATGAATTCATGTCTGATTCCTTAGAAAGCCTCTACAGCACACTATTTAAGGACTTTACGTAACTGTGGCATTCCCAGTGATACAACTCCCCCACTGTAGAGCAATTATACTTGCAGCATCTTTGACCATCTTAGTAGCTATTTTGACTCAGTTGAGTATTTCTGAGAAGAATTGTCTGAGAAAATAAAGATGCCAGGCTCTCCAGTCTTTGCTAATTTAAAATCTTTTTCTTCTAAAAATTAGACTGAACTGGGGTAGACCACCTCAACATGAAGGCATTCTAGTTGCTCTGCTCACTACCAAGTTAGGTATAACTTGACATTTGCATTCCTATCCCTTTTCTTTCAAACACTGGTTTTCAAGGATACTATGGGAACAAGAAAGAATGTTATCTGTCCCAGCTTGGGAAACACAAAAGGGGTGCCAGGGAAGTGGTATCTAATTTGAAACTTGAAGGGTGTGTTAGTTCTAGCCAGACATGAAAGGGCTGGGATATGTGTTTTGGACAAGAGGAAGGCTCAGAAGGGAGACTGTGTTCTTAAAGCATGCTGCGCATTTTTCCAGACAGCAACGCAGTGGAAGATGATGACTGATCATGACACTGCTGTGACCCAGAAGAGGAGTCAAATCGATTCATTAACAATATCAAATATAAGCAATGGAAGAATTTCATCTGATAGAACTTGTTTATTCCAAATCGAGAGTCAGATGTTGGATAAGGTCTAGAAAGAATTATCTATTGCTTGGAAGTCTTGTGGATACAGGAGACTTGGATCTGATCTGAAAACAACAAAAGAACAATTGATCTAAAAGGAAAATATATTTTAACCTGTATTTCCGTGAAATCTGATAGAATGGAGAGAAGAGAAGGATCTCTGACCTCAGTAGATGTAATGGGAACTTCCTGGACTGGATTACCCACAAGACCAACTCATTTCCAGTGTAATGTGTTTGAGATGTTCCAGATCTATTGTTTCATATGTGAATGACTATCAGATGATCTTTGCCAGGCCTGTGAGCGTATGCCCTGTTTTTGTTGAAACATGCCTTTTCTTGTCACCTCAATTTCCCAACAACACCTAGTGAAGACGTCAGGAGAAAAAAATCCAAGTTTGAAGTTCTTGTTTTATTTCTGTTTTATTCACCTGGCTACAAGCAACTGAAAGATCATTATCACTAAAAAGATGTTGATATCAAGAAAGACCTGATGAAAAGTCTCAGGAAAACAGAACTACGTACATTCCTGTGGTTGTCAACTTTTGTGTTTAGAGTCTGAGGAATTGGTATGGGGTGCAAGAGAAGGGGGTAATAAAGACCATCTTCTAGGGGCGTCTGGAGGAAGTGAGTTCTGGTGATGTGAATTCTCTGCCTCTTGAGGACAATGCACATGTGTATATGCTCAGGCGCTTCAGTTGTGTCCGACACTTTGTGATCCTATGGACTGTGTAGGATGTGAGC
Source organism: Bos mutus (assembly GCF_027580195.1). Taxonomy (NCBI): domain Eukaryota; kingdom Metazoa; phylum Chordata; class Mammalia; order Artiodactyla; family Bovidae; genus Bos; species Bos mutus. The sequence goes on along the minus strand of NC_091630.1, from coordinate 81,470,880 downwards.
CTATGGACCAGGCTCCTCTGTCCATGGGATTCTTCGGTCAAGAATACTGGAGTGGGCTGCCATTTCCTCCTCCAGGGGATCTTCCAGACCCAGGGATCAAGCCAGCGTCTCGTGTCTCCTGCACTGCCAGGCACGTTCTTTGACCAGGTGCGCACCACTTGGGCAGCCCCTAGAGTACAGTATTTGAGGTTAAAAGGCAATGCAGGCATCTTATGGTTCAAATCCTAAGTGTGATAAAAGGAGAAATGGAAGCCCAGACAGATTAACCAAGAGTGTTAAAGATGCAAAAAATAGGTATTTATATATTTATTTTTGGCTGTGCTGAGTCTTCGTTGCTGTGTGGGTGTTTCTCCAGTTGCAGCGCTCGGGCTTCTTCTGGCAGTGGCTTCTCTTACTGTGGAGCATTGGCCCTAGGGTGCGCAGGCTTCTGTAGCTGTGGCGCAAGGGCTCAGTAGCTACGGCTCCCAGGCCCTGAGCACAGGCTCAGTAGTTGGCGCACATGGGTTTACCTGCCCCTTGGCATGTGGGATCTTCCTGGACCAGGGATCAAACCCGTGTCTCCTGCGTTGGCAGACAGATTCTTTACCACTGTACCACCAGGGAAGCCATTTCACCCATCATTATCAGTCTTAATTCCAACTTCAGTCCCTCATATGTTCACAGCCCAGAGGCTTTGGAGACTCAGAGATGCTCCAGACATGGCCACTGCAAGCAGACAATACACAGACAATTCATGAGACTGGCAAGCATTTGATGGTAGGAATTTTGTCTTATTCTATTCATCCTGAATTTGGCGTTGCAAAAAAAAATTTTTGAGTGACTGAATACTGGGTAGTGCAGAAGGGCACAAGGAAGGTTTATGTGCGCTGGTGACCCCAAGATGACATCAGACATGCCTTCATAGGAGTGGTTTTAGCAAAACAGTGGGCTTCCCTGGTGGCTCAGATGGTAAACAATCTGCCTGCAACGAGGGAGACCCAGGTTCAATCCCTGGTACAGGAAAATCTGGAGAAGGGAATGGCAATCCACTCCAGCATTCTTGCCTGGAGAATTCCATGGACTACAGAGGAGCCTGGTGGACCATAGTCCACGGGATTGCAGAGTCAGATATTTCTGGGAGGCTAACACTTTCACTTTCTTTTCAAAAGAGGAGAGAAAGCTTCCAGATAGACAAGGCAGGGAATGGTGTGTCAGAAAGAAGAATTAATATGTGTATAAGACTAGAAGAATTGTCAAGGTGCCTCACAGAAGAGGGGTGTTAGGTACAGAAGTCTAGAAGACGTTGGAAGAAACCCAAAGATCAGATCATGAAGGATTTGGGGTAGTCTTTGGACTTTATCGTGTAGCACCGGGCTTCTTGAACCATCTATGGTAAGAGGCAGTTGTTGGTTTTTATTCCCCAATATTTCACAGGCCAAAAGGAGGATGGGGTCTGTGATTCGTCACGTGGGTTCGGAAGCATCCTGTATTTACCCTGTTCAGTGACACAAGTCCACTCATGACACGCTCAGATATCATGGCGATGTCAAATGTTTATAGTCTCCAAATGCTTGCTCTCCGTTTCTGCACTTACTTATCATGAACAGACTGGCTGCCCCTGCCTCTGGGCCACATTTGAATGGCACAGTTGAGGATGAGAAACCACCAGGAATGATGTCACCAGGGAAATGCTTCAATCAAATGTGTGTCCTGGGAATGTCACGCTGGCAGCAAGGTGGAGAAAGACTTACTGAGTCAGGAGATGAGGCAGGAAACGGGTGCAGAGAAGAGATGGTAAGGATCTGAACTGGGGTCGTGCCTATCCTAACGGGGAACAGATCATGCGTTTAAGAACCATTTCCGAGACAAAAATGCCAGGACTTGATGTTGGAAATACGAGATGAGGCAGAGGGAGATTTAGAGATTTCTGAAAAAACTAGGAGGTTGAGATCCAGTTAAGAGTTTTGAGCTTTAAACTTGAAAGGGGATCCTGAAGACTGTCCCAGGGAAGAGGATGTGTGTATTCAGTCATGTCTGACTCTGTGAGACCCCATGGACTGTAGCCTGCCAGGCTCCTCTGTCCGTGGGATTTTCCAGGTGAGAATACTGGAGTGGGCTGCCATTTCCTCCTCCAGAGGCTCTTCCTGACCCAGGGATCAAACTCATGCCTCCTTCACTGCAGTATGATTCTTTACCACTAAGCCACCCGGGGAAGAAGACAGCGTCACTAAATAAGGGAACGGAGTTTTTCTTAGGCCAAAACAAAGATAACACTCAAACTTTGAGAATAAGAACCAGCACTAAGCAGCCAAATTGGCCTAAACATATATATATATATATATACACACACATACATACACACATATACATACATACATAAAATTTAGACTTTGTTGCAGCAATGCTGTTTCCCAGCAGAACATTCCTCTGCTCTAAAGTCATGAACAAAATTACAGATTTCTCACTGTAACCAGATCCCAACTTCCTGTTTGAAAGCTTCCTATCTTTCCACAGACTCAAAAACAAGCTCCAGCTGGCCTGATAAAATTACAATTGCTCTTTAGGTGCAAAGAGTCACCATTTTTGCTGTGCTGCACAGAATGTAGTTTTGCTGCTGTGATTCATTGAGCAATTTGCTGGAGACTTGGGGGTGGGGGGACTTGTAACCCAGGACACTAGCTTTGTGTCTCCTCTATGGGGAGAAAGAATTCTGGTCTTTCCAGTTTGCTGGGCTTCCCTGGTGGCTCAGACAGTAAAAAAAATCTGCCTGCAGTACGAACGACCTGGGTTTGATCCCTGGTTTGGGAATATCCCCTGCAGAAGGAAATGGCAACCTACTCCAGCATTCTTGCCTGGAAAATCTCTTGGACAGAGAAGCCTGGTGGGCTACAGTCCATGGGGTCACAAAGAGTCGGACACGACTGAGTGACTAACGCACACTTCCAGTTTGCTAGTACATGCTCAACTCTCCCACCCATTTACACCTCTATAGTCCACACAGCTCAGATGTTCTACCCACTCGCTAGTTTCCAAATGCATGTGTGTTTCTTTCCTATGATAACTCCCAGGCTCCCAACCCTATTGCCAACATAAGGCCTGTTTTAGACAGACTGAAGAGGGCTAGCTTGAACTTCCAGTGCTATGATGAATAAGAATGGTGAGAATAGGTATCTTTGCCTTGTTCCTGATCTTAATGGTGAAAGTATTCAGTCTTTCACTTTTAAAATAATGATACTAGTGACAGGGATTTTGGTGCATTTTATTTATGAAATTAAAGTAATTCTCCTCTATTCCTAATTTGCTGAGAATTTTTATCATAAATAAGTATTGGATTTTGTCAAATGCTTTTTCTGCATCAATTGATAAGATCGTATGATTTTCTTCTATAGTCTATGGACATATTGAATTACATTAATTGATGTTTGACTATTGAACCAGACCTTACATACCCAGAATACATTGTAGTTGGCCATGACATGTAATTCTTTTTATCCATTGCTGGATTCAGTTTACTGATATTTCACTAAAGATTTTTGTATCTCAATTTATGAGAAATATTCGTATGCAGTTTTCCTTTTCTTGTACAGTCCTTTATCTGGTTTAATATTTATCATAGTAATACCACATAAAAACACGTTGAGAAGGGTTTCTTTCTATTCTATTTTTCTGGAAGGGATTATGTAAACTTGGTATTAATTCTTCTTTAAATGTTTGGCAAATTTGTTTACTGAAACTGGGCATGGAGATTTCTTTGGGGGGAGCCTTATATTACAAATTGGAGTTTCCCAGGTGGTGTGAGTGGTAAAGAACCTGTCTGCCAATGCAGGAGACATAAGAGACGTGGGTTCGATCTCTGGGTTGGGAATATCCCCTGGAGGAGGGCATGGCAACCCACTCCAATATTCTTGCCTGGAGAATTTCCATAGACACAGGAGCCTGGCAGGCTATAGTCCCTAGGGTCTCAAAGAATCGGACACAACTGAAGCAACCTAGCACACACATATTACAAATTAAAATTTTTTAGTGGTTATAGGAACCTTTACCAGCCTATTAAATCTTGACTGAATGGTGGTAGTTTGTGGGTTTTAAGGAGTTAGTCCATTTCTTTAATGTTGTCAAACTTATAAGCACAAAGTTGCGTTATTCTCCTATTATCCTTTTAATGGCTGCAGGATCTATAGTAATATCCTCTGTTTTATGCCTGATGTTGCTGATTTATGTGTTTTCATCTTGTATCTTTGTCAGTCCTGATAAAGGTTTTATAGCTTTATTGAAGAAACCAGCTTTTTGTTTCACTGATTTTCCTGTATTGTCTTCCTGTTTTGAATGGTATTTATTTCTGCTCTTATCTTTGATACTTTATTTTTCCCTCTTGCTTTGTGTTTATACTGCTCTTGTTTTTCTAGGTTTTTATTGATTTATTTTTGATAAGAATCCAGATTATTGATACCTATTATCATCTCTGATGTTTTAGGTACTATAAATTATCCTTTAAGCATGGCTTAAGATAGGCCTCACATATTTGCATATGTTGTATTTTTATTCAGTTCTGTGTATTCTTAAAAGAATTTTGCTTTGAGACTTCCTTTTTAATCCATGTGTTATTTAAAAGTGTGTGTCTTAATTTCTAAGTATTTTGAGATTTTTCCTACTGTTGTTTACTGTTGATGAGTTTTAGTTTGACTCCATTATGATTAAATAATACACCCTGTATGATTTCAGGTCTTTAACATTTGTTGAGGCTTGTTTTATGGCCTGCCATATATATGTGTACTGGTGCTAGGTCACTTCAGTCGTATCCAACTCTTTGTGACCTCATAGACTGTAGCCCGTCAGGCTCCTCTGTGCATGGGATTCTCCAGCAAGAATACTGGAGTGGATGGCCACGCCCTTCTCCAGGGGATCTTCCTGACCCAGGGATCGAACCCACATCTCTTACGTCTCCTGCATGGGTTCTTTTACCATTAGCGACACCTAGGATGCCTGTGTATATATATATATATATATATATATATATATATATATATATATATATATACAGTAAATATACAAATATTAGTAAAATCAAAAGCAACTAGATAAACTATATATGATACTCTGTTTTCATTTAAGATATTATTATCATCAATGTTTCAGTTGATATATGTCTGTATAACTGGATTTTTTTTAATGCTTTTGGTTGCAAGAGTTACACGCTGAATGGAAACTAACTTTAAGCAGCAAAGTCCGAGTTAAAAAGTTCGCATAACTGAGAAGTTTCAGAATGGACATTCTACTTTTGAATGTAGCCGAATCAAAGGAGAGAAAAGTCATTCTCTCTTGCTTTTTCTCCTTTGTCCCACCTCTGTTTTCTGTATTAACTTTATTCTCACTCATACTTTTTCCACACAGTGTCTAATATTGCTACCCACATTTCTTCACATGATCTAGCTATTTCAGATAATCTAGATAGCTTATTATTTCAGATAATCTCCCCCTCGCCCGCCCACAATGGCTTCAGGGAAACATCCGAGAGTGGCTCTGATTTGCTGGGGCCTGTGTCATGTCTTCATGCCTCAGTCAGTCACTGTGGCCAGGGAAGAGATACCCTAATTGAGCAGATTGGATTGCGGTCTGACTCGATGCGCCATATGATTGACCAGCTCAGAAAGAGTAGAGTGGTGGTGGTGGGAAAAACAGTGGTGGGTAAAGAGCAACCCAAATCTTCTACAGCATCCTGAAGTCAAAAGATACTGTCACCCAAAATATATCTCCCCTTTTGTATACTTCAAGTAGAAATGATTTGAGTATGCTGCTGCTGCTGCTGCTAAGTCACTTCAGTCGTGTCCGATTCTGTGCCACCCCATAGACGGCAGCCCACCAGGCACCCCCCGTCCCTAGGATTCTCCAGGCAAGAACACTGGAGTGGGTTGCCATTTCCTTCTCCAGTGCATGAAAGTGTAAAGTGAAAGGGAAGTCACTCAGTCGTGTCCAACTCTTAGCGACCCCATGGACTGCAGCCCACCAGGATCCTCCATCCATGGGATTTTCCAGGCAAGAGTACTGGAGTGGGGTGCCATCGCCTTCTCTGTGATTTGAGTATGTGATGAGGCGATAACAGTGTGAAACCAAAATGAATCCCCTTTTATATAGGCATCTTTAACAACCATATTTATTCTCTTGTGCATTGTTAAACAAGCAGAAATTAGTTGGTGCAAAAATCTTTGCCCCATGTGTTGAAAGATAAGTGAAAAATGTTAGTTGCTCAGTTGTGTCTGACTCTCTGCGACCCCATGGACTGTGGCCTGCCAGACTCCTCTGCCCATAGAATTCTCCAGGCAAAAATACTAGAGTGGATTGCCATTTCCTTTGCCAGGGGATCTTCCTGACCCAGGGATTGAACCTGTGTCTCCTGCATTACAGGCAGAGTCTTTCCATCTGAGCCATCAGGCAAACCCAAACAAGCAGAAATTAGTGGATGCAAAAATCCCTGTGCCATGTGTTGAAAGGTAAGGATTATTTAAAAATATTTATTTATTATTTGGCTGCACCGGGTCCTGGTTGTGGCCTGTGGAATCTTAGGTTGGGACACTTGAACTCCTAGTTGTGGCCTGTGGGGTCCAGTTCCCTGACCAGGGATCAAACCCAGGCCCCTTGCCTTGGGAGCGCAGAGTCTTAGCCACTGGACCACCAGGGAGGTCCCAAAAGATAAGTTTAAAAATAGGCAGTAACAGGAAGATAGGACTTTAATGGCGGGTGGATGAATATACTGAAAGCACTGGAGAGGGCATACCGCATGTCAGGAATGAAGTAGGTACGCGTGTGAACAGGCAGGAAGTCCATAGTAAGATGGAGTAAATTGGAAGTGGAATTGTTGAGAAGAAAAAAAAAGTTGAAAAAATTCAGAAAAGGAACAGAATACCAATTAACATTTATATGAGAAGTCGTGAAAGACCACACAAGTACAAATGCAAAAAACCGGGGGCAAAGAGACCACTGCACCCGGGCAGCCTGAGCTTGCTTTCCCATTGCCGCACGAGCCTCCCCATCTTCTTTATTCCCCATATTCAGCCCTCTCATGAATGATACTGACATTATTTGAGTCCAGGAAAGCCGGATCAGAAAGTGTTCCCGATCCCAGACTCCCCTTTCACTGGTCTGCTGGGAGTTGGAAATCTTCTCCTATCTCATTCCACACAGGAAGTGATATTCTCCCAGGAGCACTAGTCCTGGCCACCCTGGCTGCTGATAACAAGCCTCTCTGTCATCCAGGGGGCGGGACCCCTCCTGCCTCCTTTCTCAGTTTTTAGCAACAGCAGCAGCTGTTCAAGTCACACAGTTTCTCCTTGTGGTTCTTGATCTCTTTCTTTCTTCAAAAAAATATTTTTTTTTAATGAAGTCTTTACCTTTCTCAAACTGCTTTCCCAATGTGAGGCCAAGAGATTAAATCGCCTCAGGATAACTCACCCACCAGCTGTTGCTGCTGGCTTCCCGTGATTGTCAGTGACTTCATTGAAAACGTATGTGTGATCTTTCAACATGTCCACAAGTGGAGGGGGGAAAAGAATTGCTGCTGGAAAAAAGTTTCCTGATGTTTCACTAAGTGCATGCACATAATGAAACGGGATCTCAGGACTGTCATTTCAAATGACTCCCTGGCCCCTCTGCTTTCTCCCTTCTTTTGATTTTAGCAGCCAGAGTCCAAAGCTTTGCCACACATAGAGTTGAGCCGTTTAGCTGTGCAAGCATCGGGTTCTGGGGGAAGGCAGGAAGTGTGAGCAAGGCCTGGCCACCCACTCAAGGCTCATGGCAGTGCTTTCGGCAGTTCAGTTACTGCGTTTCTAGCCACTCTGTGTCCAAGAGTAAACCTGCCTCTTCAGGCATTCTTCTAGCAAACAGATGGAGTCTTAGTTGCAGCACTCAGGATCTTCAATGTGGCGCATGGGCTCTCGAGTTAAGACACAGGCTCAGTAGTTGTAGTGTGGGGGCTTAGTTGCCTGAGGCATATGGGATCCTAGTTCTTTGACAGGGATCGAACCCACATTTCCTGCATTGGAAGGCAGATTCTTAACCACTGGTAAGCAGTCACCTAGTCATGTGACCTCCTAGACTGTAGCCTGCCAGTCTCCACTGTCCATGGAATTTTCCAGGCAAGAATACTGGTGTGGGTTGCCATTTCATCCTCCATCTTGATCACTGGACTGCCAGGAAAATCACCAGAAGTGCTCTTTGAGGAGAAGCTGACCCTGAAGTTAAACTGGGAGCATTCCTTTATTTAGTCAGAATTATTAAGTTTTTACAAAGCAAGTCTCTATATTATGTGTTATGAATACAAGAGAAGTGTGACATGGAACCTACCCTCCCAGCGTACAGATATGTAAATATTCAATTAAAATATATTTCACATCCCTGTGTTAGAAATAAATCAGAGTCTGTGAACACACATGAAAAGAGGCAATTCCTGCAATCTCCCCAGACCTCCCAAGGTTATATTAACTGTCCTTCTTAAGTGTGTTCATAGCTCCTGGTTTATCTCTACCACAGGACTGTGACAACAGTAGTAACAGCTAACACTTCCTGAGGACTTGCACGTGTCAGAGTGTTCCATTTGCTTTCTGCGTTTTATCTCATTTAGTCATGGCAACCCCTCTACAATATAGCTACTATTGTTAGCCTCATTGAACAGGTGGTGAAATTGTGACCTTGAGAGATTAAATAATCTGGCCAGGTCATGCTAGAGATAAATAGGGGATGGCGCCAGTATTCTAATCCAGGTTCTAACTGTTATGTTCAGTTGTCTTTCTGGAGTTAACCAGGAAAAGAAGGAAGAAGAAGTGTTCTAGATACTGGGATCAGCCCAGCAACAATGATGCAGAGCAAGAAGAGGGCATGGCCATTCCAGGAGCTACAGGAGTTTGGAGTTTTGGAAACCCATGGTGCATCTTGGTGTGTGGGAGAGAATAAGGATGAGGAGTGGCTGCATGATGGATTTTGATGAACCTCTTTTTCTGGAATCTTATTCATGATCGTGGCCGATATTCTAAAAACAAAGTCGGGAGAAAAGGAAATAAAAGAAATTCCGTGCATTAAGACAAAGCAAGAAAAGAGTGAAAAACAAAATTGCATGGATCAGACAAAAGGGAGTTTAGCATAATGTGGGGGATGAACTCATGTAAAAATGGGAGCTCCATAAAGGTTACAAAATAATAATACTTGACGAGGATGAGATAGTTAGCATCACTGATTCCATGGACATGAATTTGAGCAAACTTTGGGAGATAGTGAAAGACAGAGGAGTCTGGTGTGCTGTAGTCCATAGGGTTGCAAAGGAGTTGGACAAGACTTGGCTACTGAACAACAACAATAATGCAAAATTATTTTGTATTAGTTTGGAAAAAAAATTATTGAATAATTTTGTATTATTATTACTATTTTGGCCTATTTTATTCACTGATGCCTAGAAAGGTGGAACGATGCCCAGATTATAGTGAGTACTGAAATATTTGATTGACTAGATGAATGAATGAATGAGGCTGATAGGATGAGTTAGACCCAAATCACTGAGGTGTTTATGTTCTGTCCTAGTAAAGATTTTAAATTTCTTTTTTTTTCTCTGAAGTTTGATTGGAATAATGATATATATGAATTTAAGAAGAATATCTTTGGTTACCATGGGCACTATGGATTATGGTCAATTTTGTCAAGATACCAGAAATGGACCATTATTTAAGGGGTCTTTGCAAAAGTGTCACAGAGTGCAATGAAAGCTGTGTATTCCTTTTGAGATGTTTTTGAGGAGCCATTTATATGGAGGTATCCAGTAACAAAAGGAAGAAGAGACAGCAGACTTCTGGAGAATGCTTTCAGAGATGGTCAGAAGACCTGGATCCAGGGAAGAAACTGTCAGAAATGCTTCAGAAAGTGCTCAGAATAAAATGATGAAGGGACAGTGATATTTCAAGCAGGTGGGGAGTCACCATGGCTAAATGCTTCAGAAAGGAAAGAGAAGTAATGTGAGAACTGAGGAAGGATCCTTGAACTTGCCGTTGATGGTCACTAGCGAACTTGGAGGAGGCCATCCGTCAGAGGGGCTTACGTTCCTGTGAGTTCCAGGAGCGAGTGGGAGAGTGTTTGGGAAAGTGTTAGGTATGTTTGGGATGTTTAAAAAGAAGAGGGAAAAGAAGATTGAGAGAGAGCAAAAAATAAGACAAAGTAAATAGTAATGCTTGTTTGCTTTTTGAATGCAAACTTTCAAAATAATTGAAGAGTAAAGGATTAGCCAAAGGGGAGAAAGGAAGAAATGTGAAACTGGATATCAAAGAAAAACAATGAGGCTGGAAAAGAATACAGATGAAGGAACTAGACTTACAAAGTAATGAAAAGCTTTTCTTTCTTAGACAGTGGATTGAGTTAGGGAGAAAATTTGGAGGAAGAAGAGAGAAATGTAATAAAGGTGTCGGTGTTCTGATAAGATCATTTTGAATGAATGAATGAATGAAGTCTGACTTCCCTTAGTGGGAGTAGCCTCTTTGGAAACTGTTAATCTAGCTTGTGGTAGAGACTGAGTAAATATTTATTGATTGAGTGAATTAGGACTCATATGAAGAAAAGAATTCATTCATGCTGAGACAGCAGGCTTGGCATAACCGTTTTGTGTGTGAAAGTGGGAATGTTACTGTGGAGAGTGGGAACTAGATGTGAATAAGAGAGGCACCACTCAGCACCTGAAATCCAGCTGGGGGTGGGCAGTTGATGGTTTTGCTAATTAGCACCATAAGCATTTTTCTCCTTTTCTGCACTCAAAAACCTGGAAATAGAGGGTAGAAATTGGAAAGGCAGATGATGACATGGAAAGTCAAGAAGAGACAGGAGGGGACTTGCACGACTGTAGCTGAAAGAGCTACCCCTTGGTCTCTAGCTAGTAGAGGACGCAAGAAAGATAGATCTGGGAGAGTGGGAAGGGATTTAGGGATAGAGTTGGAAACTAGGTCAAAGAGAAATTTTAGTGGAAATGAAGAAGTGGAATGTGAAGAATAAAAGCTTGCTTGCCTTTTTAAAACATAGCATTTATCAACTGTTTACATCCCAGGATTTCTTGAATTTACTGTATACTCTCATAAAGGGATAAATGACATGATCATTCCTAGTACTGCAGATGAGGAAACTGAGGTTATAGAAGTTATTTGTTCAATGTCACACAGCTTGTAAATTTCAGAATAGGAACTATCACCCTCAGCCATCCAGTTCCTAAATTGGATTGAATTCTTAGCCTCAACATTGTAATGGCACCTCGGGTTATATTAATACATGAATTTCAGAATCTGATATATTAGAATTGGATTAGCTTTTGGTGCTGGTGTTATCTAAGGGACAGGTCTGCATGTTCAGTGACTGAAGGGCAATGAAGGTGAAAGCTAAAGAGTTTATTCTAGATATTAAGTCAACAGTAAGAACATTATAATTTCCCCAATTGCCAGAAAAACCTTGGCATATGGAATTCTCTGAGACAAGCTTCTTTCCCCTTGTAATCATGTGTGTGCATACACAGATTGATTTAAATTTTCAGAAGCTGAATTAGCATCTGTGTTTGAGAAAGTTTGCATAAGATGCTGTGAAGTTCATTTTCCTTGCCTTCCGGGTTCTCAGTGGGTTCCCCAAAGAGGATCAGTTGTATTTCAATAAGATGAAAAGATTTAGTTTTACTCACTGAAACTGTTTCAGAAAAAATAATAAGGACCAACGTAATTCTGTCTGATTTTTAGGTCAACTGCTTAATTGGGAGTTGACCGCTTACTGGCAATTAACCTGGAGTGGAATGGACCTTGTTCTTCCTTGTCATTATCTCAGCCACACTTTGATAGGTTTGTCTTCTCACCGAATGTGACGTATCCTGGTGAGACACCTATTACCACAAGATACCCAGGTTTTGCAGATCGTTGTGAAGACACTTAGAATCTCAGAATTGGAAAAAAAAAAAAAAATTCTCTGCACAATTGGTCTGTGTTGAATAGGTTTTAAAAAGAAATGAGATGGATGATACCTCAGTAATCTCATCTTCATTTTATAATTGGAGAAACCAAGGCTCAGAGAGGCAGAAGTTTTCCTTTCCAGGTATAGGAAACTAAAAGTTTTGTTTTTGTTTTTTTTTGCTAACTCATTATCAGAGATTATGTGTAGCAGAGCTCATAATCCATTCTCCGTTTTCATTTAGCAACAGGTCCAAATATTTACATGAACATATTGCTCGCTACCTGACCAAATTTCCCACCTTTCCTTACAACAAGATGTGATCATGTGACTCAGTTTTGATCAATGTTATATAAGCAGTAGTGGCATTTGCATCTTCCAGATGTTCTCTTTAAAAGAGAGAAGGTATGTCCTTCAACTCTTTAATTCTGTTTAGTTCCTAGAATACGCAATTGCTAATTTCAGAAAGAAACTTGGATCATGAGGGTATTTTGGGAATTGAAGGACCAAACACAGAAGAGTCTTGGTTGCTGATGACGGGAAGTCAGTGTATCCGCTGTGAAATGCTTACCTTAAGGCTTTCAAACTTGAGAATGAGATTAATTTTTTCTTTACTTAAGCAATAATTTTCTAGGTCTCTTTTACTCACAGCAGAACTTAGTCCAGATGAACGCAAATATGTATGATTTGTTTTTATTAATCTTGGAAATGCTATTCCTGTGTGACTCGGACCTCTGGGGTTTGAGTCAATACTGAAGTACTTAGTGTTTCCGCCTACCTACGGATAGGTGTCAGTGATGTTGGGGCCCTGCAGCATTGGTAGGTTGACATATTTCCTGCTCCTAAATAATCCATTGTGATGTTTGAGCCCCTCCCAGTTCTGAGGAATTAAAGAAAACAAGGGTTTTTGTGACCAGGTAGATAGTGAAAACCAAGCTTCCTGTGACCTGGGGCCTCCCATTCTATTCCAGAAGTATTAACAATTAGCATTTCCCTGGGTTTCTGGGCTTTTGTGACTTGTCCAAGCTTCAGAGGTGACTCTGGAAACCCCAAGACTGGTTGGTGACCAAATTCAATCGAATCTTGACCAAAGGAGGCATTTTCCAGGACTGACACATCTTCACACGTGGCTCTAGACTGGACTACCTGCAGTAAGGAGTGTGAGAAGGAATTTTGCCGTGTTCTAGATTCTTAATCTGAACATACCCCAATAACCATAAATTATGTGAGAGGAGGGACTATGGCAGTGTTGTTCTGTCAGTGTTTGGCACTGGGGGCACCCTCTAAAGAATGAGTAAGCAAGAGAAAGTGGGAAAAGAAAGAAGGAGTGAGGAAGAAAGGAAGAATATATTAAAAAATAAAGAGAGAATTTTATGTATAGCATGAATGTCAAAATGACATGTAAAGTGTGTGTGTGTGTTTAAGTTAGTTTTAGGTAAAATTCTTTGTAAATGATTCTTGCGTTCTTCATCCAGTTTCTCTCAGTCATTAGTGTGTTTTGCTAATAAGGATGTTCTCTTGGATATAAAAGTGGGAATGCCTTTCACTCAATCTCCCAACTAGGAGTTAACTCAGCTGCTAGTTTTAAGAGACCTCAGGCCATTGAGCAAACGCAATCCCCAGAGTAATTAGCTTTAACCTCTCCAACCTTTTTTTTCCTCATTTGCTGCCCTCACACATTGGAATTTTTGCAGCTTCCTTGAACTCTGCTGTAGGGAGTCTTCTAGAGGAAATGGTTTTCATGAGGAGCCTTGGGAGATTAGTGAGTTTCTGTGAACACTTGGAGACTCCAAAGCAGCTGGTCCATAACACGAAGATTCCTCTCTTTTAAAATCTCTCATTGCAAAGATCTTTGTTGAAGAAAGATAGGAAGGCTCCATCTAGGTCCCTGGGCTCCTGTGAAGTAATGAAGGTGATGAGCTCATGGAACCAAAAAGGAGGTGATGGGAGGTCACCAGCTGTTCCATGAGCAAGAAGGAACAGGGTAATGGTAGACTTATGTGTCTCCAACTTAACTGCTTCACTTATGGCTCAGCTGGTAAAGAATCTGCCTGCAATGTGGGAGACCTGGGTTTGATCCCTGGGTTGGGAAGATCTCCTGGAGAAGGTAAAGGCTACCTACTCCAGTATTCTGGCCTGGAGAATACCATGGACCGTATAGTACATGGGGTCGCAAAGTGTCAGGCAAGACTGAGCAACTTTCACTTTCACTTTCAACTTAACTGCAACCTATAGGCAGTTAAGTATAAGCTACTCCTCTGAGCCTTCCAGCAACTATCCAAGTGGTAACATTATGTACAAGAAAATGTGTGCGTGCTCAGTTGCTTTAGTCGTGTCTGACTTTTTGCAACCCTGTGGACTGGAGCCCTCCAGTTTCCTCTATCCATGAGATTCTCCAGGCAAGAATATTGGAGTGGGTTTGCCATGCCCTCCTCTAGGGGATTTTCCCAACCCAGGCATCAAACCTGTGTCCCCTGCGTCTCCTGCATTGCAGGCAGATTCTTTACCCACTGAGCCACCTGAGAAGCCCAAACCAATGAGATTACACTTTAAAAATCATGTTATTAAGATATAATTCCCACTAAAAAGTGTATCATTCCATGTATTTTTGTATACCAGAACCAAATCATTCAAAGAACCGCTGATCAGAGTTAAAGATCTCATCCAGGTGAACCCTGATATTCGAGGGCATCGCTATTGCTCAAAACATGTTTGGACGTTCCTGAGAACTGCCTTCAGGGCTTATAGCACATTCTTTTGAGAATGTTCTTTCTTCCCTATGGTGCTGAATCTTTATCCTCTGAGGGTGGAGTCGAGGGTGGAGTCCATTCTTTGGAAACAGACAAGTGTCATGTAGAGCCAATTCTGTTGAATAAAGGTTCTGATCAAGCTGTGTAATGTTTGGAGTCAAAACCAAAGGGTGGATTTAAAGTCTTGATTTACTTTCTTGTGTGGCTTAGAAGCATGTCCTAAATGAAGTGAAGAAATTATTTGACTTTAATCTCTCTCACTAGCATTGTTGGGTTAAGTAGCAAATTTTCCTTTCAAAGAGATAAATCAATTTCTTTCCCTTACAGTCACACTTGTGTGTGAAAATGCTAACTACACTAGAAAGATAGGGGTGAACAAACACTGGACCAGGAAATAGAAGATGAGAGGAAAAATTCAGGTCCCATCACTTACACCCAAGTATGCCACTTAACTTCACCAGGTTTCCATTTCTGCCCTGTAATTGAGGCTAATACCGTCTGCCTTGTATATTCAGCAGTAAGTTTAAAACTGCTGTAATATGTGAAAGGGAGAGTATCTAGTCTAAAAATTCTCACTGTTGCAACTTCAAGAAAAAGTGCCTTCCAGAGCTGAAGTCATGGGTGTTAAGGATTGGGTGGAGATTTTGCTGGGAGGCATCAAGTTTATAGTAGGGCCGGGCCTGCTGCTGCTGCTAAGTCACTTCAGTCGTGTCCAACTCTGTGCTACCCCATAGACAGCAGCCCACCAGGCTCCCCCATCCCTGGGATTCTCCAGGCAAGAACACTGGAGTGGGTTGCCATTTCCTTCTCCAATGCATGGAAGTGAAAAGTGAAAGTGAAGTCGCTCAGTCGTGTCCAACTCTTCGTGACCCCATGGACTGCAGCCTACCAGGCTCCTCCATCCATGGGATTTTCCAGGCAAGAGTACTGGAGTGGGGTGCCATTGGGAGAGAGTAAATCTGAATCTCTTTTTGTGACCCAATGATCTTAATCAACTTGTCCTTAAGGAGCCTTTAAAGTTTACTTAAGATAGATGTTTCTGTGTCTTTCTTCCTTCCCTGCTTTCAACCTAGTCACCTGCTATTCAGCCTTCACATTTCAGTTTAAAAATCACTTTCTCATGTATTTTTTCCTGATTCCTCTTCCTGCAACTAGGTAATGTCCCTCTGACACCTGGTTCCATAAGCTATATGCTCCTTTTCTGTGCAAATCTGTTTCTGGTTACAATTATTTATCAATATTTGCTAATGTCTCTGTTTGGGTCAGCTCTGTGTTCCCATTACTTAGCATAGTACCTGGCGTGAGTCACGTGCACGGCAAATATTGACTGAGTGTGTTTACAACCAGATTCTTCTTTCCTTCAATCTTTAAGCTTGACAGGATATTTCACACAGGAGCTCATGCTGTATTTTTCTAAAAATTACCATGGACTAAAAAATTTGTTTTGTTGTTGTTCAGTCGCTCAGTTGTGGCCAACTCTTTGCGGCTCCATGGACTGCAGCACGCCAGGCTTCCCGTCCTTCACCATCTCCTGGAGCTTGCTCAAACTCATGTCCATTGAGTTGGTGAGTAAATTTGTAGAAGAGATATATGTGTTTTTTAATGCCCGTTTTCTGCTGAGGGGCAAACTGAGGCTTTAGAAAGGAAGTGGTTTATTGAATGTCAACAAGCTAAGTAGGGATAGAAGCTGGACCCGAGCTCATGTTCATTGCTGTCATGAGTAACGTTATACTTTACTCTGTCCAGTAACTGTTTTCTAGCCCTGTGTTCATTTTTTGTGAGCACATTGTAATGAACAGTGTTTCCAAAATTTCCAAGTGTCAATTCTGTATAAGTCAGGATTTGTTTTGACTTTGTGGGAAAGAAAACACCAAAATACGGTTTTTGTTCTTCAAATTGAGGTTTATTTCTCTTTGAGGTGAAGGTCCTAAGGGACCCATATTAGGGACCACGTTCCTATCTTTTACCTTTTACATAGGTCTTCCATTCCCAAGTTCATCTCAATCATCAAGATGGTTATTTTTTCAGCTGGCACTTCTGAGGAAAGAGGAAAGGCAAGGACAGCTCCCTTTGGTTAAGGACATTTCCAGGAAGTGGCCGTCACTACTCCTGCTCACATTCTATTGGGCAGGACTTACCACGTGACCATACCTAGTTGAAATGGAGGCAGGAAAATGTAGTGTTTGTCCCACTCAGGCACGTGTCCAACTGAAAAAACAGGTCTCTGTTACTGAGGAGGAAGGTGTGAATGGATAGTGGGGATAACTCCCACAAATGCTTAGATTTCAGAGGATGGTCTGTCTATCTATAATCCAAGAGTAGAATTGGCCAGGGCTAGAAGAACAATGGGGCTTCCCTGGGTGGCTCAGATGGTAAAGAACCTACCTTCAATGCAGAAGACCCAGATTTGATCCCTGGATTGGGACGATCCCCTGGAGAAGAAAATGGCAACCCACTCCAGTATTCTTGCCTGGAGAATCCCATGGACAGAGGAGTTTGGTGGGCTACAGTCCATGGGGTTGCAGAGAGTTGAACTCGACTAACATTTTCACTTTCAGGAGAAAAATGAGAAGTTTACAAAATACTTTGAGCATTCTCCTGTGGTTATGCATGTAGAAATGTATGGGTATAAAATATTCTGGACTTTTTCCTTCAGATAGACCAATCTGGGGATTGGGTATATATGTGGAAATGGAAAATTCCCAGAGGTGGTCTTATGAAATAGTCCGTGACAGTTTTTTTTTTTTTCCCCATTTATACACTAATTCATCTATTGATTCACTGAACATTATTGAAGGCCTGCTAGCCTTCAGGCACAAAGTCAATTTCCAAATGTTGTCATGACTAGGATAAACAAATCCTGACTCCTCAGCTCTGCAAGCATATTTAAACAGGACTGATGGAGTCATGCAGCTACTGTCTGATATGTTCCAAAAATCTCAGTGTTTTTACCTCAAATCTTAAGAATAAGACAGTATTTCCCAAGAGAGGATCATTTTATTTCTTTTCATGCTGCCTCTACAGAAATGCTGTCTTCCTCTCATGGACCTTGTTGCAGGACAGAGGACTTTAGGGTGATGCGTATGTCACCTAGAGCTGACACAGAGCAGACTCATGTTCAAAACCAGCATGCTCTTTTACTTCTTTGAACACATGCCAGGTACGTAGGCATAAAGAATCACACTGAACTGTCACAGCAGCTCTGTGAATGACTGTGCTATTGGGTAACTTGATGAAGCCTGAGTCCCACCACCTTATATAAGCTACACCTGAGCTCTCACTCTAGACACCTCAAGCAGATTAACAGTCTAAACACATGCACTGTGCTCATGCTTGCTAACTTCAGAATCACAGGTTCAAGGCAAGTCCCTCAGGCCATCTTCCAATCAGATCAATAATATAGTCATAAAATTTCTAGACTCACCACTGCTTTAAAGTGTACCATTAGGACAAATCTATAGGCGAAGTAAAGAGGCTCAGAGAGGTTCCTCAAGGGCACACAGTGTGTAAGAAGCACAGCCAGGCTACAAGCCCTCTGCTACAGATCCGATTCTGTTCATGGTAAGAGCCCCATGCAGACTGTCTGGATGAACAAATGAGCACTCCAGAGAGAATGTGAATGTTCAGGTCCTACTGTGGGAACCCTTTTGAAGAGTTGTATCCTCATTCCTACAGAGCTAAGTGCTCTTGGGACTGGATACAGGTTGCTAACACCTGTGCACAGCCAAGTATCTATGGAACCAGGCAGTTGACTCCTTGGAACGTTACTATTTCTTTGTTTGGCTGCACTGGGGCTTAGTTGCAGCACATGTGGTATCTTCTTTAATTGTGGCATGTGGGATCTAGTTCCCTAACCAGGGATTGAACCTGGGTCCCCTGAATTGGGAGAGTCTTAGCCTCTGGACCACCAAGGAGGTTCCCCCCTTAGAACTTTAGAGCAAGACCGTCTTTCAAGAGTTTTCAGATCTAAGTCCTTGATTTAGGAGCTGAAGAAAAGGAGGTTCAGAGAGTTCTAATGACTTCCTGTGGTCACACAGTGAATTAATGATAGGAGTGAGATAAGAGTCCAGGTCCAACCCCCCGCTGCTACTGAAGACCTTGTTTATACCTCACTGCCTGGGGAATGAGCAAAGGAGGAGGCAGAGGCAAAGGATGTGTGATCCTGGAATATAATGATCTTCTGTTCATGGTACTTAGAGCTTAATGTTTGAGGGCTGCAGAAGGACTGAATTAAGACTAACTGGTAAATGATGGCTGGGAGGACACCACTTAAATCATTTCCCACCCCTCTCAGAGTATGTGGATATGAATAAAGCCACTTACTGCATTCCCACTGGAAGAGGCTGACGCCTTTGCTGGGTTATCAGTTACACCTTAACTACACTATCCAGTAACCACTTAAGAAGGATTAGTGGATAATCAGTTGAGTGGAGGCAGATGATGTCAGAAGGAGGATCATGGACCTGCTAATGGTATACTTCATGATATTTCCTTGGTGCATTTGATATTTCTCAAAAAAATTCATTTGTGGCAGTATCACATGGAAGAGAGGGCACTTAGGTTAGAATCCTAAGTCCATGGTGTGCCGCACTCACCCTAGAACCTAGGGCACGAGTGAAACCCAGCTTCAGCTATAGGAAACTGAGGCCTGCGAGAGATGTGTCATGATAGGGGCCCTGTCGGTCTGTTGTTCATCGGGGTATCCTCAATACTGAGTACATGCTGGACACAGTGAGTCTTTAATTAATAGTTGCTGAATAAACTGAGGCTTGTGAAAAGTACTCAGAATTGAAAGGGTACTAGGAGTTGCAGTGGGACTATTTAGAAGCTATTTTCAAAATAAGAATAAAGAAGGAAGAGGCTCATTGCTCAGGGCAGAAAACAATGTTAACGGAGAAGAGAAAGGAGACATTGCTGAGTAAGTTTTGTAAAATATATCATCTCTGTCAGGGATAATGATCTTCCAGCTGGAAAGGACAGACATGGAGAGGAGGATACATGAGGAAATGCTATGGAAGCACAGAGGTCGAGATGCAGAAACAAAATAAGTAGGTCCCCCCAGGGCAGAAGCAGACCTTTATTAAAGGCACATCAGGCACTGTGTTAGGGGTTTTAGATATGCAGTTGAATTCCTTTCTCACAGCAGCTCTGGAAGACGTATATTATATCCATTTTACAGGTAAAGAAACTATAGGAAGAAAATAAATCATTTGCTCAAGGTCACCACCTTGAATAAACGACTTTTAATACAGAGATTTGAATACACAGTTGTAACTCTAAGTAATCTTCCAGGAACTACAGAGGACAATTCCAGAGAACTGAAGATGGGCAAATTATTCAAAGTTAAATAGGAAGAAAATATAAGTGGTAGAATTTCCATCTAAATTTGATGTCTGTCCCCAAGAAAACCCTACAGCTGAAAATGTGTACATATAAAAAAATTACATATATATGTGTGTGTGTGTATGTTAGTCGTTCAGTTGTGTCTGACTGTTTGTGACTCCATGGACTGTAACCTGCCAGGATCCTCTGTCCGTGGAATTCTCCAGGCAAGAATCCTGGAGTGGGTAGCCTTTCCCTTTTCCAGGGGATCTTCCTGACCCCTGGAAGGAAGGGGTCAGGATCAAACTTGTGACTCCTGCATTGCAGGCAGATTCTTTACCATCTGAGCCACCAGGGAAGCCCATGTATATATATACAAATGTGTATGTGTATATATGTATAATATTTTTTTCCAGAACTTGGAAGCAGTGATCACCAGAAACTGGCATGGTTTACCTAAGGATATGAGAGGTGATGATATATTACCTTCTTTTCCTTTCTGGCAGGATTGCTAGGCCAGCAAAGCATCAAGTGCTCTGACACCATGTGTGTCAGGTTCAGCATGGGACTTGAAAGTTTCCTTCCTCATATTTTGGAAGAAAAACCTGAGAAATGAGAGCTGGACGATAGTAATTTTCTTCTTTAGGCCATACCACGAGGCTTGTGGGATCTTGGTTCTCTGACCAAGGATCAAACCCACCCACACCCTCGGCAGTGAAGACATGGAGTCCTAACCACTGGACAGCCAAGGAATTCCTGACAGTAATTTTCAATAGCTAGACAACTGCTTGAAGAATAGAGTACTCTTTAGCTACCTGCATACCTGTCTGTCTTCAGCCTTCTCTGTGAACACTTAGCTGATTGTTGGAAGTGAATACTGAGTTTGTTAAAACGTCTGATGCCATGGTGTCAGGAAGTATTGCTGGGAATCAAAACTTCAGTCCAAGAAGAAACAAGAGTTTCCTGTTGGCAAGAAGACCCAGTGATGAGCCAAGCTACAAGCTGGAAAATTGCACACAGAGCAAAGGGTGTGATAGTGATGATGCTGCTTAAGGACTGAGCTAGACCATCATCAGACTTCACTTTAGAGTAAGTCTCCTGAGCGTGCCACACTCTACTTAAGGACAACCTCAGGCACAGAGTTTTAAAGGAGAGTTGAACCCACCAATTGGCAGTGTGTGTGTGTGTGTGCACGTGTGTACACGGAGAGTGTCATGTGACTTTGAACATGGGGAGTGGAGCTAGGCAGAAGCGAGATTTGATATTTAAGCTAGATGGAAAAGAGGATTAGAGGGATTTATTAGTCATTGTCAAATAATCAATGGTCTTTTTATGTGGAGAAGAATTGGTGTGTTTCTTTATTTTACTCATATACGTTTGCTTTTCATGTCTTTCTTCCAAAAAGGTTTTGAAGTCACTAAAAAGTATTCAAAGTTGACTCTGAGTAACTGCAGAAGTCAGAACTAGGCCACATGATGAATATTATAAGGAGCCCATCCTAACCATCTGAGTTAAAAACAATGGCATGACCTGCCTGGACAAGTGGTGACCTCCCGTTCCTGGAAGCATGTAAGAGCTAGGGGACCAGAAGTGATGAGTGAACACACACACTCACAAACACATACACACATGTACACATACATACACACATACTCACAGACACACACACTCACACTGAGTTGGCTCAGTTGGCTTGTTAAGGTATCTTCCAGTGCAGTTTCTCTTATTTATTTAGTTAAGTTGGATCCTTGTCTTGTGTATATTGCTTTATTTTCAAATTGTTCTTTATAAAAACAAACACACCATAGTTACAACAGTCTTTGGGCTCTGGATGCAGTCACTAGTGTCCTGCACAGCTAAACTCAAGCTTGTAGGATAAGCTGCCATTGGGAAGATCGTCTTGGAAATATCGCTAGTCAGACCAATTTTACTAAGATACATAATGATCATAAGTTTGCTAATAAGTCATTTCTAATTATTTTGGAAAGAGGACTAAAAGCTGTGGTAGAGCTCGGGGCAAAATATACAAGACTTTTTTCTACAATTCTCCAGCCCCTTCTTCTCTGGGAAGCACTATTATGCATACACAGGGTTTTCATTTTTCTCTTTTCTGATCATATTCAGGCTTGACTGCCCTTGGCTACTCTTTGGCTCCTTGGGGTTTCAGAGCAGGGGAAGTGGGGGGCTGTAAGAAGCTACTGACATGACCCAAAGAAGCATTTCATGTTTCATCAAGAGAGTTTATGTTCAAAGAAGGAAAAAGATATAGCACGCAACTCTGTGCTCCCTGCCAATCAGAGACAAACCGGTATGAAATTACAACCATCGGACTCTTTCTGTTGTCTTTAAAGTTATGTCCAGAGGAATATGGGCTCTGCTGTTTCTCCAAGAGTCAGGTTTCCAAATTCAAGAGAACAGCACTTCCTAGGGAAGCCTTCTGTGATCTCTTCCAGAAAGCTGTCCTTCCCTTCCTCTAACTGTTGTATGTGCATCTTCCATGTTGTTGGTTATTTCCACATTTGTCTGCCTTTCTGAGGCAAAGTAACAGAATACTTGGAGCACAGACCCTGGAGCAACCCTGGCTTCAGATCCTGGGTTTGCCTTTACTGACCCTGCGCCTCTGGACAGCTCTCTCGCGGGCACAGTGAGGACAGCAGCGTCTGTCTTGCAGGGTTGTTTGCACACATCCTGAGATCCTGACATTGCAAAACCCTCAATACGATGAGCTACTGTGATGGTGGTGGTTGATAGAACAGGCTCTGGAACCAGACCTGCCTGGGTGAGTTTGTCGCAGTGCTCCATTGTTCCTCTATCTCAGCTTAGCCTTCCTCAGATGGAAGACGGGAAAAACCACAATCTCTGTCTCAGTGGGTTGTTGTCAGGGTGATTCAGGAAAGTGTCTGGCTCATGACACTCAGGAAAGGCTACACACCAGACTCAATTTTTCCCAGCGGTGACCTGTTCTAGTTCATCTCTTGTACTCTTAGCACCTGGTCTGGGTTTGGCACAACTTAGGGGCTATTGAATCTGTGGATGTTGACTCTCCTGGGTTAACCATCTCCCGTATCCTGCCCTCTGCTAGCATGGGGCAAGCACCCATATACACACATATCAGGAATGTGTATATATACACACATACACAACGTGTGCCCACCACACCCACAGACACCACATCCACACATACACACTGCATGTGCAATATACACAAACATCACACATACCACACCACACACCAAGCACAAAGGCATAAACAGCAGACACCGTCCCCCACACAGTCCACCATACCACATACACACCATGCACACACACACACCATGCACACACACACACACACACACACAGCATATACACACCACACCCAGAAAGACGATACCCACACACATACAGATGCTACAGCATACACCCAGAGACCACGCTTCTCACCCACAGATACACAATATTACACACACCACATGCACCGCACACCAAGCACCAATGTGCAAACACCTTCCCCCACCCCATCGTGTCACACCCACTCTCACACACAGTTACAACATACACATCACAGAAAGCACAGCTACACATCCACACACCTTTCCCTTCTCCCTCAGCTGCTCTGGGAGCTGACGGGAGCTGTGTCAGCTTCGAAGAAGTGACTCAACTTCCAGGGCTTGTTTCTACAAGCACGAAGTCCCTCATCAGCTGTGGCCACCTCCCTGAGAAGGCACGCGGGGCGAGTTCCAAATTTGCATTTTGGCCTGAGGAAAAGGGTGTGGAGTTATTTTTTCCCCCTTCTGATTGTCAAATAACACATCTGCCCAGGCCAAGAGACCATTTCTCCAAGCAGAGGTATAGGTGAGGCTGGTTATTCTTTCCGAAATTCCACACAGCTCTAATGAATGCCATATGCGTCACAGCTAACAGGCCTTTCTCCCTGGGCAGTCGGCCCTGCAGAAGTTGCTAAGATTTATCATCGCCACATTTCAGAGATGCAGAGCGTCAGGGCTGGAAGGCTTACTGGAGAGTGTCTTTCTTGTCCAGCAGTTCCCAAACTTTACTGGACGTTTAGAAAACCCAGAGCTCATGTTATTCACACATGTCACCAGGCTCTAACCCTCAGAGATGATAACTCAATGGGACTAGGGTGGTGTCCTGAAATTTACCTTTGAAATGAGCAACCTAAGTGATTCTGATGCAGATGGGTGGGTACACAGATGCAAAACATCAGAATCACTTATTTAATAGTTGGGGAACACTTGAGCACAATTATCAGATAACTGACTGGTATGGTTAGTTGGTTAGTTAGTGGCAAGATTAGAACTAGGCCTCAGATTCTGTTGCTTCTAATCCAGTGTTTTTGAAGTATTTATCTTAAATCCCTTGGTTCATCCTGTCTTTATATCCCCAAGCACTTTAGAGTTGAGCCTTTGCCAGAGAAAAACCTTGAATTTGTGTCAGAGGTAAGCAAGGTTCCTCTGTGACCACAGTCTCCTTTTCCCAGGGAGACTTGATTTCCCCAACAGAATCCCCTTCTTGACTATCAAGTGCACTGGTTATCACGTCTTTCTTAACCTAGGCTTCAAATTTCAATTGTTGAGTATGACAGGAAGGGAAAGTTAAGCTTCTCAAATTGGCCTAAGCCTCACCCTACTCAGAAGTCAAACGTTCCCCAAAGCAACAGAATTTACTCACTAGAGACATCTTGACTGTTTGGGCCAGTCATCAGAAAACTATTGCCTATAGCCCAAATCTGGCCCAGTGTCTGTTTTTCTAATAAAGTTTTACAGGAAAACAACCATGGACATTCAATTACATATTGTCTTTGGCTATTTTTGTGCAAAGTGGCAGAATTGCAGTAGAGATCATATGTCCTGAGAATCTAACATATTTCTCATCTGGCCTTTTTGCAGGAAAACTTTATTGACCTTTGACTTAGATTGTTAATTGGGACACTCCCAGGGGCCATGGAACATGTTACGCAAATTAAACCCAAACACTCACAACAAAGGACCTACAATAAGGACTATGACACACTTCCCGATGTCCCCCTGCACCTCACAGGGTAGCCTTCATTAAGGATGAAATCACACCATCTAAACACTATCATGCTGAACCGGATTGGTCATTTCAGATATTTATTTGATAGGCAATGAAATTTTAGATAAAGTGAGTTTTTACTTTCTGGGATTTGTTGAAGAGTCTATTGTATCAAAGAATAACCTAAGCTAGGCTTGATAAGATGATGGCTTCTTTAATAAGTACCAGACATCTTTTCTACCCCCAAGCTCCCTCATTCTTGTGCTATCCTCAGTTATGTCCAAATGTTTGTGACCCCATGAACTCTAGCCCCCAGGCTCCTCTATCTACTGGATTTTTCAGGCAAGAATACTGGAATGGGTTGCTATCCCCTCCTCCAGGGGATCTTCCTGACCCAGGGATCAAACCCACGTCTCCTCTTTGGCAGGTGGCTTCTTTACCACCAGGGCCATCTGGGAAATCCCCTTCATTCTTAACCACTACTAAATATGCTTAGTTTGCTTCATATTTCATGGATTTGTCACTTCCTTCCTGGATCCAGCGTCTTTGTGGAAGCGGGTCTAAAAAGGATGGACTCCGAGCTGAAGGATGCTCCCAGAAGCAATTTCTTTCCTTTTTTTTCTTTTTTATGATGTTGCTTAGCAATAATTTGATAGAGGAAAGAGAGATTTTAAAATCTGGAGGATGTGGCAAAAATGGTTTGTGAGCCATGACTGAGAAATGATCCATGAGTAATATTTATCACTGTACCTCTTAATTTCATAAATGCTTGTATATTCACACATTTTTCAGCCATTCAAATAATTCACACTGTAAGGAGACATTTGGTGTAGAAACTCTTCACGCAGGAGTTTTTACCAGGACACAAGAACAAACTATGACAAAAGCCATCATTATGATCTATAGTTACATAGGAGACAGAATTGCAAATCTGTTTTTTCAGAAGACTGGGTTCATGCTTGTACCTATGGAAGTTTGAGTTCGAGTGCCATGCTTGAGACAAAAATAGTGTCTACTTCATAGGGTTCAGTGGATTCAATAAAAACATTTGTATATAGTTTAAGCACTGTGATTAGTGGTCCATGAAACCTATTTTGTTGGTGGTGATGATGATGCTATTCCCAGCAAGGATAATACTAGGGTAGGGCATTAGAGTTATGCTCTCCTGAGGTCCACCAATCAGAAGGAGAGTTTAGAAAGTGGTAAATCAATTTCACTGTTGGGCTCATTTAGTGGCTTCTCATTATTCATGCTCTTTCTTCTGTAACTAGAAGCCTGTCCCCCTATGACCTCTGGACTAAGGCTGTGGATTACTTTGACTATTAGGCTGCTAGCAAACATGCCACAAGTAGAGGCCTGAAGAGCCCTTGAGTGTCTTCTCTTCTCTTGCATGATTGACTTTTCTTGAATATGGAATCCTACCAACTGAATGGGACCAAAGCTGGATTGGCTTGCTGGAGAATGAGAAATCAGACAGAGCCGAGTTGTCACAAAGTCATCTTGGACCCGTCCATCCTCAAACATGTGACGCAGAAGCTCAGCCAGGATTAGCTGAGCTGCCTAGCCAACTCAGCTGACCACAAATGCTTGAGTGAGCCCAGTCAAGATGAACCACACCAGCCCAGATCAGCAAAACTTCCCTGTTCATCTGTAAATTCTTGAGAAAGAATACATGGCTTTCATTTTAAAGCTGCTAAATTATTATGGAGTGACTTGTTACATGGCAATAATTAACTGGTAGAGAGAGTATAGTATATTTACTCATTACTAGTAAATGATTGGTTCATCAAAGAAGTTGAAGAATGAAATGTTCTGGGATCATCAGAAGCTTTCTTATTCTGTACAAATGGTGGCAGTCTGGAAGCCCAAAAATGAAAATCGTGCTCAAATTAACCCTGATTCCCTTTGTTAAAATACCAACCCAGGCTGTAGAAATAGTTAATAAATAAATAGCATAATTGCTAAAATGTTAAAATTGAGGATGCATTCTGAAATATTTCCTACTCCTTACAGAAAGGAAGTCTCCTGGAAAGAGACACACCTAATTCAGGTTAAAAATAGCACAACTAAATTTCTGGGAAAGAGGACAGGAGTTTGGGGGGGGAAAATTATCAAAAAAGCATCTTTTTCTGCAGACATAATGCACTTCCTGAATTTCTGTGTCAGCTTGTTCATGATAAGGGAGGCTGGTGAAAAACAGGAAGAGACAGAATTGGTTTATAAAGGTAGAGCAGAAAAACATAGAAAGAGAAGATTGTGGGTAGAGGAATGCTACCAACCAACCCTGATGCAGTTCTTAGTGGATGATCGGGCTCTGGATGATAGGGTTGACCAGTTCTGCAGCTCCCTGGACAAATTTAAATGTCATCAGCATTGGAAGATCAAAGCAGTGAGGAAGAGCTACAAGTGTAGTTCAACTGTAGGCCTGCAGCAAAATTGTGAAGTTCAGATTACCCAAGCTGGTAGGCAACTTGTGATAGGGAATCAGAGCTAATTATGGAAGGTATAAAAGTAAATGTCATTCATTCATTCATTTACTTATGCAATTCTGTTATAAGATATATTACAAGCTATGTGTGTGTATAAAGTTTTCATTCATCCATTCGTTCGCTGAAGATATGCATTGAACCAGATAATAGGACAGACACTGGGGATACAAAAATGAAACAGAACATCTTTGTCTTCAGGAATTTACAGGCCAGAGTGAAAAGACAGAGAAAGAAACTGGTATCGGCCATACTGAAAACCATTATGGAGGAGGTTTGAGGTGCTTCTTGTTTTCTCTGTCAAGTTCTCAGTCAGTTGAGATGCATAGGGGAGAAACACATGGACAGCAGCATGTCAGCTCTATGAGTGATAAAAAGTGAATTAGAGACTGATACCAGATCTGTCACCCAGAGGTCTCACTAATAGCACTCCAGACCAAAACTGAACTTACCCCTCTGGCTTCTGGTATAATCGCCTAAGAGCCATAGCTTTCCCCATAGAGAGAAGTCATTACCACTGAGTGGAGAGCAGACCAGAATGTATGCTAAGCTTCAGGGGCTAGAGAAACAGGGAGAGAGGGAAAAGAGGAGGTCATGCATGATAAACTTGCTCAGTCCCTTCTCGTAAGTGCAGAAATCAGATACCTCATTCTTCCTTCAACAAGAAGAAGTGAGTGAGGAATGGAAACAGAGAAAGTAACCATGTCTCTTTCCCAGTGGTGTCTGTTTATGGAAGGAGGGAGCCAGAGATAGAAGGTTCTCCCCTAAAACTTTGAGATAACACAGAAGGAATGCTTAAGCTAACCTGGTCTTAAGGATCAAAGAAAGTTTCTTCAAGGAGTTGGCTCATTCGTATGGCTGAAGAAGAGCTGTACAGGTGAGGAAAGTGTATTATTGGGTTTCAGAAAAGACAGCCATTCAAGAAACTGTTCACAAAGTTGTAGTATCTAAAATGGTTGGTGAGTATATTGCAAAAAGTGGAATTACTTGCCAAGCTCATTCAAGACAGAAAAAATAAAATAAAACCTCAGCTGCCATACAGAGACAGGAATGCCCATATTCAAGGAGAATTCAAGCTGCCAACTTAAGGAAGTCTGTAAAGGATGAATAGGAATACAGGAGATAAGATGCAAAATCTGTCTGGGGCCAAGTATATCTAAGCTGCCAGAATACCAAGATGGAATGTGAGCCCATTCTCTTTATACTCCATCCCATTTACCTGACTTCATGCCCCAGTTGGACGTAATGATGTCCTGTATGAAGCCAGGCAGTGACAGAGAGACTAATAGATAAGAATAAGGTATCATGAAGACCAAGAAGATAGAATCTATGTGAACCAACATGGCCAAATATGACAGTAAGATGTTTGAAGAAAGTATGATATGAATAGAAATTATAGTATGATATGAATAGAAATTAGAAAGTCAGTGCCATGGGGACCATTCAGTTCTCTGAATGTCCAGTTTTGAAGAACTAGCATTCTCCCAAGGCAGAAATATCCAACAACAGTTGGGAAAATGGGTGAGATAAGGAGCAAATGTCTAGTCTAGATTGAAAGAGTCTGGCTAAATGCTGAGAGTAGATGAACTTACACACAATAAAAAAAAAAGTAGTGAAGAGAAAATAATAAGGCAACTGAGGAACTGAGTTTGAAGAGACACTTCTGTTTTAAAGGTCAACAGCAAAAAGTTCAGTTCAGTTCAGTTGTTGAGTCTTGTCTGACTCTTTGCAACTCCATGGACTGCAGCACTCCAGGCTTCCCTGTCCATCACCAACTCCTGGAGCTTACTCAAACTCATGTCTATCAAGTCGCTGATGCCATCCAACCATCTCATCCTCTGTAATCCCCTTGTCCTCCTGCCCTCAATCTTTCCCAGCATCAGGGTCTTTTCCAATGAGTCAGTTCTTCACATCAGGTGGCCAAAGTATTGGAGTTTCAGCTTCAGCATCAGTCCTTCCAATGAATATTCAGGACTGGTTTCCTTTAGGATGGACTAGTTTGATCTCCTTGCAGTCCAAGGGTCTCTCAAGAGTCTTCTCCAACACCACAGTTCAAAAGCATCAATTCTTCAGCACTCAGCTTTCTTTATAGTCCAACTCTCACATCCATACATGACTACTGGAAAAACCATAGCTTTGACTAGATGGACCTTTGCTGGTAAAGTAATGTCTCTGCTTTTTAACATGCTCTCTAGGTTGGTCATAGCTTTTCTTCCAAAGAACAAGCGTCTTTTCATTTCATGGCTGCAGCCATGATCTGCAGTGATTTTGGAGCCCAAAAAGTAAAGTCTCTCACTGTTTCCATTGTTTTCCCCATCTATTTGCCATGAAGTGATGGGACTAGATGTCATGATCTTAGTTTTCTGAATGTTGACTTTTAAATCAGCTTTTTCACTTTCTTCTTTCTCTTTCATCAAGAGGCTCTTTAGTTCTTCTTTGCTCTCTGCCGTAAGGGTGGTGTCATCTGCATTTCTGAGGTTATTGATATTTCTCCCAGCAATTTTGATTCCAGCTTGTGCTTCATCCAGCCTAGCATTTTGCATGATGTACTCTGCCTATAATTTAAATAAGGAGGGTAACAGTATACAGCCTTGATGTACCCCTTTCCTGATTGGGAACCAGTCTGTGGTTCCATGTCTGGCTCTAACTGTTGCTTCTTGACCTGCATACAGATTTCTCAGGAGGCAAGTCAGGTGGTCTGGTATTCCCATCTCTTTAAGAATTTTCCACAGTTTGCTGTGATCCACGCAGTCAAAGGCTGTGGCATAGTCAATAAAGCAGAAATAGATGTTTTTTCTGGAACTCTTGCTTTTTCCATGATTCAATGGCAAGAAGAGCATCCCTCAAAGAAAAAAACATGAGATACAATTATGCTGGAAAATTTCCAAAGTCTAGTGTTGCTAGAGAAATGGATATTTATTGTGAGGTTAATTTTATTTTGGACTTTCTTTATTTTAGTCTTATTATCTATAAAATGAGAAGCAAAAATAATTGCTAGTCTAAGCATTTGATGACTGAGAATCTGGATATTTAGGGTAAGAAGAATGTTTCTTTAGAAACATTATATATTTATGTTTATAAATATATATATAATATATATATAGCATAATATATTAACTGACTTTAATATTTCTGCTTCCCCATGTCCTTCTTGCCGGTACCGCCCAGGGAATGGGGGGAAGATTGAATGCCCGTGGGATGCAAGGGAAAGTCTCTCTCTCCTTCTGAATCTAGAGAACCAAGAAGAAAGTCAGGGATAGAGAATGGCAACCAGGGATGTAACCCTACTTCTCACTCTGGAAGGTGGAAGACGTGTTGTCTAGGTTGGGGATTATTTAGGGCAGAGGGCTCTGGTCCACCTTCCTATTGAGGACTCAAGGAGGACACTGTAATGTAGAGCAGGCACAAGCCAATAAGAGAAGGCCCAGCATGGTTTAAGAGGTTGGCTTTCCATCAGATCAGATCAGATCTGTCACTCAGTCGTGTCCGACTCTTTGTGACCCCATGAATCGCAGCACCCCAGGCCTCCCTGTCCATCACCAACTCCCGGAGTTCACTCAGACTCACGTCCATCGAGTCAGTGATGCCATCCAGCCATCTCATCCTCTGTCGGCCCCTTCTCCTCCTGCCCCCAATCCCTCCCAGTATCAGAGTCTTTTCCAATGAGTCAACTCTTCGCATGAGGTGGCCAAAGTACTGGAGTTTCAGCTTTAGCATCATTCCTTCCAAAGAAATCCCAGGGCTGATCTCCTTCAGAATGGACTGGTTGGATCTCCTTGCAGTCTAAGGGACTCTCAAGAGTCTTCTCCAACACCACAGTTCAAAAGCATCAATTCTTTGGCGCTCAGCCTTCTTCACAGTCCAACTCTCACATCCATACATGACCACAGGAAAAACCATAGCCTTGACTAGACAGACCTTTGTTGGCAAAGTAATGTCTCTGCTTTTCAATATGCTATCTAGGTTGGTCATAACTTTCCTTCCAAGGAGTAAGCATCTTTTAATTTCATGGCTGCAGTCACCATCTGCAGTGATTTTGGAGCCCAGAAAAATAAAGTCTGACACTGTTTCCACTGTTTCCCCATCTATTTCCCATGAAGTGGTGGGACCAGATGCCATGATCTTAGTTTTCTGAATGTTGAGCTTTAAGCCAACTTTTTCACTCTCCACCTTCACCTTCATCAAGAGGCTCTTTAGTTCCTATTCACTCTCTGCCATAAGGGTGGTGTCATCTGCATATCTGAGGTTATTGATATTTCTCCCGGCAATTTTGATTCCAGCTTGTGTTTCCTCCAGTCCAGCGTTTCTCATTATGTACTCTGCATATAAGTTAAATAAACAGGGTGACAATATACAGCCTTGACATACTCCTTTTCCTATTTGGAACCAGTCTGTTGTTCCATGTTCAGTTCTAACTGTTGCTTCCTGACCTGCATACAATTTTCTCAAGAGGCAGATCAGGTGGTCTGGTATTCCCATCTCTTTCAGAATTTTCCACAGTTTATTGTGATCCACACAGTCAAAGGCTTTGGCATAATCGATAAAGCAGAAATAGATGTTTTTCTGGCTTTCCATAGACAGAGGGTTTTGTTGTCAATCTTGAAATTTCCTTAATTTCCATACAACAGAAAACACAATAAGTTTAGAACCCTTAATCTTGCAGGGGCACCAACTAGAGTGGGGTTGAGGCTTCCAAGGAAGGGATGACTTCCTTGCCAGGGCTGAAAAGAAGGAATAGCCCAGACTCTGCAAGCTCTGTAATGTCAGTAAGAACTAAGAAGGTTCTTAGTGGGAAGTTACAGGGTAGAGGCATCTGATTCAAGTAGGCATCTGAGAAAAGTTTATAGAAGAGTTCATTCTTCATGGATGTCAGTATCTGTGAGCACTCAGGGATGAAGCAAAATCAAGGGTTCTTTGATGAGATGCTGCCCAGCATACACTCATATATCCAACCTTAGGAATGACATTCCACACATTTTCTTAGGGTCATGTCAACCATTCTTTTACATGAGTAGGGGTGATAAGGACCAAGAAAAACAGCAGTTATTTCAAAGAGATGGCTTTAAACAGAAGTAAATGATTTCATTACTGATTATTAGATTCATTTCTTAACTTATATGGACTAAATTTTTAAATACCATTTCCTTAAGTATTTAGCAAATTGCAGTTCGTATGAAGAGAAGTTAGAGAAATAAAAGAGTAGTATGCTCTTCATATATCAAAATCTAATTCTGCTGTAAATCTTCAATCTCTCATGATTTATTGACTGTTTGCCTAGCCCACCACAGCCTTGTGACTAGGGTGGTGAGCCCTGAGGAAGGTGGGTGCATTTTGTATTGCACACTGCTTGACTTGTCTTGGGAAAAGTAGGGAATTGATAAATATGAAAAATGAATGCTTCCTTCTCCTGTTGTTGTTGTTGTTTCGTCACTAAGTTGTGTCCAACTCTTTTGAGACCCCATGGACTATAGCCCGTCAGGCTCCTCTGTCCATGGGATTTCCCAGGCTAGAATACTGCAGTGGGTTGCCATTTCCTTCTTCAAGGGACCTTCCCAACTCAGGGACTGAACCCGTGTTACTTGCATCTCTTGCATTGGAAGGTAGATTCTCTCCCACTGAGTCACCAGGGAAACCCTCCAACTATTTAGTATATCCAAATTGTAATCAAGGGTCTTTACAAAAGTGTGGAAGTGTTGATATTTGGGGTCATTACTTCACTCCCTCCATCTCCCTCTCTCAGAATGTATTTCTCAGTCTTCTCCAACTAAAAAGGAAAGGATCAGAACCTCATTTACATAAGCACATGACTGATGACAATGAATTTAATATGACATGTCTCTTCTAAATCTGTTAGTTAATCTGTTTAGCTTTGGCTGTGCTGGGCCTTCGCTGCTGTGCATGGTCTTCCTCTAGTTGTGGCAAGCGGGGCTACGCTTCTTGCGGTGCACGGGCTCCTCATTGCAGTGGCTTCTCTTGTAGAGCACAAGCTCTAGGGCATACGGGCTTCAGTAGTTGCAGTGCACAGGCTTAGTTGCTAAGCATGTGGGATCTAGGACCAAGGATCAAATCTGTGTCCTCTGCATTGACAGGCAGATTCACAACCACTGGGCCACGGGGAAAGTCCTATGTCTTATTTCATACAGACATTGGTTCATTAACTGATTCTGATCCTTGGCCTGGGCTTCCTGGTGCTTCAGTGGTAAAAAAAATCTGTCTGCCAAGACAGGAGACATGGGTTCTATCCCTGGGTTAGGAAGATCCCCTTGAGTAGGAAATGGCAACCTGCTCCAGTATTCTTGCCTGGGAAATTACATGGACAGAGGAGCCTGGCATGCTACAGTTCATGGGGTGGCAAAGAGTCGGATACAACTTAATGACTAAACCACAGCAACAACAATTCTTGGCCTTGGGATGGCATTCCCACAGTGGGGTGTGACTTATAGAAACAGTTGAAAGAGGTCTTAGGTTGAGAAGCTCTTCACATTACAGTATTGGGTTATTCTGCTTAAGTGAATGCCCCTGCTGCAAGAGGAAGCTTTGCCTGTAATAACTAAACAGCAAAGCAGAGATTTTCATGGGGAACAGAGACAACACTCTCTCTTAATCCCCAAAAGGGAAAGAAAATCTAGACTTGGAGTTTTAAAAATCTACCCAAAATGAGCTCTTAAAGTGTTTTTTTTTTTTCCTCTTTTTAAGTCCAATTTCATTGCTTCCTCCTTGTGAATGAAAAATGAAACAGGCATGGGTATCTGAAGGTTATCTATAGCTTTGCCTAAAATGGTTATAATTGGAGAAATGAAATAGTGCTAACTGCAAAGCCTGAATAACATTATAACATTATGCAAAATGAAGGCACTTTAGAAGAATAAAGGAACGATGACAATGCAAATCAGAGCCAGTGAAGGTCAGACATTTTGCATAAAGTGCTTTGCAATCTAATTCATGTGAACTTAGCCGGAGGAGAGAAAAGTGACTTATTAAAACACAATACTTTTTCAAAGAGCATTACTGCAGAGCTCTGGATCTGCTTACAAGTCTCACAGGCTGCCGTAAGGATTCGGCTAGGAGCTGGGTATAGACATAGCCAAACTGAAATTATAGAAGCTTTGTTCAGAAATAAAATATCTCAACCTTGTGATTACACTCAAGCTGGGTTTCTTAACCATTTGATGGCTGAACTGAAGGGGTGTTTCTTAGACAACAGAACTAGATAGTTGTTTATAGTTATTTATGGGCTATTACGTTTATTATCAAGCTTCCCTGGAGGGTCAGTCAGTAAAGAGTCTGCCTGCAATGCAGGAGACCCAGGTTTGATCCCTGGGTCGGGAAGATACCCTGGAGAAGGGAATGGCTAGCCACCCCAGCATTCTTGCCTGGAGAATTCTGTGGATAGAGGAATCTGGTGGCTACAGTCCATGGGGTCACAAAAGAGTTGGGCAGGACTGAGCAACTAACACTTTCAGTTTCATTGCATGTTTATTATCTCCATTT
This sequence comes from Bos mutus, assembly GCF_027580195.1. Taxonomy (NCBI): domain Eukaryota; kingdom Metazoa; phylum Chordata; class Mammalia; order Artiodactyla; family Bovidae; genus Bos; species Bos mutus. Next base: position 81,435,890 of record NC_091630.1, on the reverse strand, counting down.
ATTCTCAGACCCATTGAAGGCATAACGTTTTATTCATTTTTACAGTTGAGCCTGTTGAGGCTCAGAAACTTAAAGGCATTAGCTTATGGGGCCCAAGTTGTTTGGGGTTGCCATGCAAACTGTTAGACTCTGTTAAGTCACTGTGTCTTACTGCCTAGAAATAACTTTTGTCCGTGTCTTGAAAAGGTCAAGTCCTTGTGCATAGCATGAGGTCTTACACATGGTAGGAAGATTCTTTAGCTTGACTTTATAGAATCATAAATCCCTTGATAGATAATAGCTGCCTTTGTTTCTCTTTCTATATCAGATTCCTTTGATCTAAGACAGGCCAATCCTGGGCTCTAACTTCCCTGCCTATTTTCTTGCTCAGCAGAGAGACTCCAATGTGGTCTAGAGCAGGAAGCAGCATATAGAGAAAACCAGAGACTAAGGGTCAGACTTCCTGGATTGGACCCCTGGTTCTACCAGTTATTGACTGTGGGACTTTAAGTAATTTCTCTGGTCTGTAAAATGGGTTAATACAAAAACCTAGCTCAAAGTCATGTCTGATTCTGCGACTCCATAGACCATAGTACGCCAGGCTTCTGTATCCTTCACCATCTCTCAGAGTTTGCTCAGATTCATGTCCATTGAATCAGTGATGCCATCTAACTATCTCATCCTCTGTCACCCTCTTCTCCTCTTGCCCTTGATCTTTCCCAGCATCAAGGTCTTTTCCAATGAGTTGGCTCTTTGCATCAGGTGGCCAAAGTATTGGAGCTCCAGCATCAGTCCTTCCAATGAATTTTCAGAGTTGATTTCCTTTAGGATTGACTGGTTTAATCTCCTTGCTGTCCAAGAGACTCAAGAATCTTCTCCAGCACCACAGTTCAAAAGCATCAGTCCTTCAGCATTCAGTCTTTATGGTCCAAGTCTCAAATCCATACATGACTACTGGAAAAACCATAGCTTTGACTATATGGACTTTGTTGACAAAGTGATGTCTGTGCTTTTAATATGCTGTCTACGTTTGTCATAGCTTTTCTTCCAAGGAGCAAGCATCTTTTAATTTCTTGGCTGCAGTCACTGTCTGCAGTGATTTTGGAGCCCAAGAAAGTAAGATCTGTTACTGCTTCCTTTTTTCACATTCTATTTGCTATGAAGGGATGGGATCAGATGCCATAATCTTTGTTTTTTGAATGTTAAGTTTTAAGCCAGCTTTTTCACTCTCTCTTTCACCCTTACCAAGAGGTTCTTTAGTTCCTCTTTGCTTTCTACCGTTAGACTGTTATTGTCTGCATATCTGAGGTTGTTGTTATTTCTCCCTTATCTGGGCAATCTTGATTCCAGCTTGAGAGTCATCCAGCCTGGTATTTCTCATGATGTCAGCAGTCACCCTGCTTATTTAACTTATATGCAGAGCCTGATTATTAGAATGGGCTGAAACTGCTGGGTTAACTTGCAGAGACTCAGTCTCATCTTAGAACTTCAATCTGGGCTTCACAGGAAAACTTAAGGAGGTTTAAAAAAAATATACTACTGTCTAGGCTCTACCCAGGCCCCACCGTAGACCAGCTAAACTAGCCAGGATTGAGAACCAAAGGACCATAATATTAACAAATATTCCTTGTCCCTTGGTGAAGCAAGGGAAATTAGATCAAGTCTTCATTGAGATTTCCTTGTGCCCTGAGGGTAAAATTCTGTAAAGAAAGTTCATTTGGCTTGTTAGATATGATTGGAAATAAATGACAAGGACAACTGGAAGACCTTCTTGACCCTCGGAAGTAGAAGTCTTTTTATATAATTTGCACAAATAAATAATTCATAGAGTAATGCAAGAGAAAACAGAGGCTTTGGCAAAACTCTAAATTCCACCAGAATTCAGTAGAGAGAAAGAGCACATATGTGAGAGGGGAAAGAGAAAAGGTCTTTGGCTCCAGACAGAGTTGAGTTCAAATCAAGGCTTCACTCCATACTGACTGTGCTGATTGGGGAAAATTTGCTATATGATAAGGGAGGCTAAATATTTGGTGGGATTACCTGAGAATTACCAAAAACAGTTCAAACTTAGCTATGTTTGGCTTACAGCAAACAGTCAATGCTTTCTGTGGGATGTTTTCTGTGAGATAAAATCCTCAGAGATGGTGTCCCCGAGGAGACCATTCAGAAAGAACTAAACCCAGCCTTAAAAAATGATAATGCTTTGTATTCTATTTGTATCCAAGGCAGAGGGAGAGGGGGAAAGAAGGTAGAGGGCAGTCATCTGATGGGACAGATGTGTAAGTTATATGCTTAATATCCACTTCTATCTCCCTCCTTGATAACAACCACCTTTGCAATATGTATAGTTCCAGTCAGCAAATCATCAATTAGTTGAATTCAGTCATAAACACCTTTTTCCTTTGCAAAAAGCATTTTTCTTGGCCCCCTTCAGCTAAGGGAGATGATGTAATCCAGTTCAGACCAATGAAAGTTGAGGGGAACTTGGATGGAAGGTTGAGATGTTTTCTTTCCAGATAAAAGGGACAGAAAGATAACTTCTTCTTTTCTTTCTTCCTGCCTTATTTGAAATTTTGTTTCTTGGAGCTATGGGATCCATCTTATAACCATTAGACAAAGCAATAAGGAAAATGGGCCATTTTATTAAGGATAGTGAAGTTGAAAGGTAGAAGTAAGAGATGTTCTTAAATGGTATCCTTGAGCTTCCATATTACTTTAGGATTATTCATCTACGCATTTCTTGATACATGATAGAGAAAAATCATTTGCTTAAGTCTCTGTTAGATCTTGTTTCTCTTATTTGTAATCCAAAGCATTCTTAACTTATATATATGACTATAGCAGTGAGAAATACTACTTTCTTTTCCCCTCTAATAAATATGGCTTGTTGATCATTTTTATATTATTTACACTCACAGATCTAAGAGAAGAAAGGCCCTCAAAGGAGCCCTTTTTTGGGGGTAGAAAAATAGCTGAAAAGGAGATCTTGGTCACCGAGGATTTTTCTTCCAGGAAATACTTCTGGAACATTTCTATTTATAGCACATATTTCTTCTGCAACTTTTAGAAAAGGCCACCTGGTGCCCAGCCAAGTTGGCATGGCCATTACCTGCTTGAGACAAATGATTCATCCAGTTTCTGGAAATCACAACCCTACCACCCAAACAAGAGACCCAGTCCATTGTTTCAACACAATGTGGAGCATTCCCAACAGTTTGCTCAGTGCTTTTCACCAGACCCTGAGCGTTCAGTTCTTCCTGCTGAAACCTAAGTGCATTTGAGCACTCTGAGAGGACTCAAGTCACATTTTCTAAAGGTAGATGATTTCTTTGTCACTTCAGGGGTAAGCTGTTGTACATGAGCTGTTAATATAAAGTCTGCTTCTATCAAGTTTCAGGGAATATAAGGTATGAATCATACCAGATTGTATATTTTCGTGAAACCACCAATGTGTTTGGTATTACACAGTGCCCGTTGTGCCGATTAATTAAAACAGATGACACCTACAGGTTCAGCATAAGTTTCTGTTTCATTTAACCAAGTGATTCAGGATGGAAGGGAGCCATCTCGTTATGGCTTCCACCCTAGAGCCTAGTATTCTCATGCGGGCCAAAAACTGAAGGTGACACTGTCTTCCAGGATTTGCCTTTACTCTACCAACCTGGTAGTAGAGTACTTCCCTGGTGGCTCAGAAGGTAAAGTGTCTGTCTACAATACGGGAGACCAGGGTTCGATCCCTGGGTTGGGAAGATCCCCTGGAGAAGGAAATGGAAGCCCACTCTAGTACTATTGCCTGGAAAATGTCATGGACGGAGGAGCCTGGTAGGCTACAGTCCATGGGGTCGCAAAGAGTCGGACACGACTGAGCAACTCCACTTTCTTTCTTTCTACCAACCTGCGCATTTCAGTTTAAGGGAGTATTTGCAAACTTTAAGCTCTCTGGATGATGAACTGAACTCACTGGCAGGACTCCTGGATGGTGAACTGAACTCACTAGTAGAAAGGCCATATTCTCCTCATGGGAAGAGACAGAGTAAAACCTCAATGTCTTTCCAAAAGTAATATACCTGCATCCAGCTCTCTAGTGCTTCAGAAAGCTTGAAAGTGAAAAGTGAAAGTGAACTCACTCAGTTGTGTTCAACTCTCTGTGACTCCATGGATTATAGCCTACCAGGTTCCTCCGTCCATGGGATTTTCCAGGCAAGAAAACTGGAGTGGGTTGCCATTTCCTTCTCCAGGAGATCTTCCAGACCCAGGGGTTGAACCCAGGTCTCTTGCATTGTAGGCAGACGCTTTACCATCGAGCCACGAGGGAAGTCAGAAAGCTTACTACTACTACTACTAAGTGGTTTCAGTCGTGTCCAACTCTGTGCGACCCCATAGACGGAAGCCCACCAGGCTCCCCCATCCCTGGGATTCTCCAGGCAAGAACACTGGAGTGGGTTGCCATTTCCTTCTCTAATGCATGAAAGTGAAAAGTGAAAGGGAAGTCGCTCAGTCATGTCCGACTCTTAGCGACCCCATGGACTGCAGCCCACCAGGCTCCTCCGTCCATGGGATTTTCCAGGCAAGAGTACTGGAGTGGGGTGCCATTGCCTTCTCTTCCTCTCATTTCTCCCTTGTCCCCCACTCTACCCTACTACTCTGCTTCTATCGTTCTTTTAATGGATGACTTCAGCACTGAATTTGGCCCAAGAACACAAATTCACTTTCCTACTCACTTCCACTAAATTGTTAATGGTGGGGGGGAGGGTGGGGATGGGAGCTCTTGGGGGAAGTGGACAGGGAGAGGTCAGTCTTCAGAGCAAGACTTTCACTTGTTACTTCTAGTACTTCTTGATGTTGGGAGTTTATACAGTGAGTAAATACTCACATATTAGTTACCCCTGTTTTACATAAAAAGCAAGGAGCTCTTATTTTCTTCATCATAGCAACAAAATGGTTGACTTTTGACTGATCAAACAGAATAACAAGAAGAGATGTTCCATAGCTCTTTTTAAATTCTAGCAGAATAAATTTGTTTCTTTACATTTTTTTTGAATGAAAATTTTCACATGCAGAAAAGTATAATGGATACTTCTACCTGGAAACATTTTGCTGTAATTGATTTATCCTTTTATCCTTCTTTAAAATTTGCTTAGTATTTTACAGCAGTTTTATGTTTTAAAGCAAGTTACAGCCATCTTGACATTTCACTCCCAAATATTCCATAGCACATCTCTAAAAGTTAGGCTTTTGTCTTACATAACAATAATGCAATTACCATATCCATCAAAATTAACAATCAGTTCCTAGTGCTACATCATGTCCATTCCCAATTTAAATGTCCTCAGTTGCCCCAGATGTTTCTCTCATAGTTCATTTGTTCAGACCACACAGTGCTTCACTGAGGAGTCTTTTGAGGCTTCTTGAAAGGCATTCGAAGGACATTAGGATTAGGAAGGCTGCCTTGATGCCCAGCTGGACAGAGGCCATGATGGAGAATAGCCTTGCTTTCCTTGGGTGATGACTGGCTGGCAGAGGCTAAGGCACGCAGCATTCTTGCTTAATGACTGAGAACTAGAACAGGGACTGGTCTGTGATTACCCACTGATGTGAGTTTAAGATTGGGTGACCAGTATGGAAATCGCATGCAAATTAAGCAAACTGTACTAACTTTCCACAAAGAGGTCAGTGAGAAGTGACAAGCTTGAGGATTATTATATCTATTAGGAAAAGAAAATATGTTCTTAAATTTGTTAAATTGAGGCTTTGTTGCTTTAGGGCAGTTTTAGCTCCATTTTCCCCTCTATCAGAGAAGGTAATTTAGCCGCTTATCCACAGTTGTTCACAGATTTCTGGTTAAATGTTGAAACTTGAATTATTTGTGTTGAGTGGCCAATCTCCTTAGCTGATCAGTGCATATGCTGCCCCTAGACTACCCCAAGAGTCTTAAGTTCAAGTCTTCATTTTGCCAATAATCATGTGATTTTCAGTTCAGCTTTACAAAATCACTCAAATATGCTGGAAAATGGGGGAATTAACCCAGAATTCTTTAAGATGCTTTTGGTTTTTAGATTCCAAGTATCCCTAAACAAGTCAGAATTTATTGACTCCAAGTTACTCTTTCTGGCATTTGCTGGAGATTGAGATCATATATATTCCTTTAGCAGGTATTGCTAAGGGAAAAAAAAAATAATCCCATTAATTTTATTAGCTGTCTTCTTATACTGTTATTTTGTTGCCCAGTTTCATATTTATTTATTTGGTTATAAGAGAGACTGCCAATAGGGTGTTTAGATGTCTTCATTCAAATTGGGAGTTTTGCTTCCTTTGAAGGATCTTAAACAAGCAAAAGACTATTTTGGAAAGTCTTGTGATGCTCTGTGAGTGAACCTGATAACTGGTCCTTGCTTAAGATATCAGAAAAATCAAACACCTTCAGAGATGGAGGACAAATGAGGGGACCTGGGTGTTCAGAGATTTTTGTTTGGTTTCTCTGTACAACTGTCAGCTTTTAATTTTCAACACTGAAAGGGGGAAGGTGATAACATTCCTTAAGCCCCTACTATGAGTCAGGCACCACACATGCCTGTCTTATTTAATCTTCACCACAAGCATTAGAAGCAAGCATTATGATTCTTATGTTCCAGATAAGGAAACCAACATTTAGAAAACAGTTTTAAATAACCTTCTCAAGGTCACACAGAAAGGAGGAATCAGTGGATCCATGACCAACCAGACCAGATGCCAAAGCCGTCTGTCTCCTTCTCATTGCCAGCTCACCTGTCCTTCATTTGTACCTCTTGGAAGGACAGATAGAGACAATGTCCACAGCTAATAGCTGGGAACGTGTTTATGACAGAAATAGCATTCACGAGATTGTGTCTGTGAGTGTATGTGTGGGCTGGTTGATTATTGAACTTCAGTTCTCTTCGGGAATCAAGCACTATTCTGTTACTTAATATGAAATTAACTGAGTTCTCAACTAATCCCAGGTCTTCATCTCTATTCTGACCCTGCTGGGATGGCCCCTCCCCTTCTTTTATCTGAGTTCTCATCACCTCCCTCCCACCCTCCTCCTCTTCTCCTTCACAGAGAACCTTCTTTGACCCTTCAGACAAGGTTGGGCCCCCCGATACACTCTCCTGGCCCTCTGACCACCTCCTTTTGAATCAAATATTTGTATCTATTTAGTTGCTGTGTATAGTAAAACAGGTTAGCACAGAGCTTAAGTAATTGGGCTCCATAACTGACCAGTCTGGGATCATAACCTAGGTGCTTCTACCTATTAACTGTACAGCTTTTAGCCAGGTTATTATGTGCCAATATGCTTCAGTTTCTTCATCTGTAAAATGGGAATAAAGGATAATACCTAGTAACCACTGAAGAGCAGTGACGATTAAATCAGTCAGTCCACGTCAAGTCCTTAGAACAGCGCCTCATGCATAGCAAACACTCAGCCATCGTTTTCTAACCTTCTTAATGGACAGTAGTTCTAATGGAGACTGATGTTATATGGGTCTTACTGTTGTTTTCTCAGTGTCTACTCACATTGTGGATACTCAAGAAATATTTATTGCATGCTCTATGTACTACCTTTCTAAATCAGACAGCTCTGAATTCTACCCAATATTTGCTGCATTCTGTGTACTTTCATATATATAATCCCTCATGACTCTCATAACAATTATTATTGACATAACAATTTTACTGATGAGGAGAGAAGAGCTCAGAGAGGTAAAATGCCCTGCTCCAGGTCACACATCTATTAAATAGTTGATGAATTATTAAAACTCAGCTATGGGGGACTCTGGGCCCAAGGCCCTTGCTCTTTTCTCTTCCCTAGGCTGCCTCTTTGTGCCTGAGAAGGAACAATGAACCTTATGTAAACCCTATGTAAATAGGAGGTTCTGGTTTCATGAAACCGAAGCCAAGGTAAAGTAAGAAGTTAACAAAAGAGTCACAGTCATCTGATATTTAAAAAAACCTCAAGCTGCTTCCTTGTTTCCTAGATACCAAAATGGATGTTGATTCCTGAGTAGAGATTGAAAATCATTAAGGCTTCTTCCATGGAGGTCACAGATTTCTGCATAGAGGACTAAAGAACCACTTGCTAATGCTGGTTTATATGTAACTATTATGGTCCTCTTGGGCCACACAGAACTGTAATAATTCCCAGCGTTGGACTATACAAAGCTCAAAGATTATCAGGAAAATGTGGCTATTTGTACTGAGTTAAGAACAGTTGATGTTGGTGCTTCTCAAACTGTAAAGTGCATATGAATCACCTGGGAGAGCTTATCTCAAATTAGATTTTAATTTAGTGTAGTTCCTGGGAGGGGCCTGAGACTCTGCATTTCTCACAAGTTTCCAGCTGATGCCAATGGTGCTGGATTGTGGAGCACTTTTTCCAAAGCAAGGACTCCGTGGGACTGTATTTTAGCCAAATACAGAGACTCCAATAAAAGATGGCCTTTGCAATCACAGAAAAAGCAAGGGTCTGCTGGGGGAGCCACTGGCATTCAAATTTAACTGTGCCACTTAATGTGAATGTACCTGTGGGCCAACTTCTCTTGAGATTTGAGTGTCCTCATCTATAAATAGGGCTTCCCTGGTGGTTCAGACTGTAAAGAATCTACCTGCAATGTGGGAGACCTGGGTTTGAGCCCTGGGTTGGGAACATCCCTTGGAGGAAGGCATGGCAACCCACTCTAGTATTCTTACCTGGAGAATCCCCATGGTCAGAGGAGCCTGGCGGGCTACAGTCCACGGGGTTGCAAAAGAGAGATGACCGAGAGACTAAGCACAGCACAGCAGCACCTATAAATGGGTGTGCTGAGTGCTGGGAAGAGCTGTGGTTTGCTGCAGATTATCTCTAAGGCCTCTTTCATTTCTAAGATCATATGACTGCCTCCTTCATTCTAATATTGACATTGAAGTTGAAATTCATTTTTTTAAAAAAGGAAGTGGGGAGGGACTCGGGATCTTGTGACGGTAGCCTCCTTAGCAGTAGCCTCGGGAGCCAGTCAGTGCCCACCCAGCATCGTGTACAGGATACAACTTCTCTGCTCCTTTCTGCTGCTCTGTGGTCAGTGACTGCTCTGCCAGGTAGCCAAGAGCATCTTGTCACCGTGACACACCACTTACATTTGATCCTGGAATTCCTTGACTGTGAAAGCAACCTTGGAAAAAACAGCAGTGACCTTTAGCTAGGACGATATAGTCATGGACCTTCAGAGCCCAAGTGAAGCTTGAATGACACAGAACTCAAAGGCCTTGATCCAGGGAAGAGACTGGTCCACGGACACACAGTCAGCTGGAAAGAAATCTGGCCCCGGACCTCCTGTTGGCCCACTGCCAGCCCTCATTTCCCCTGCCCTGTAAATGGATGTGGTGTGCAGGTTTTAATTATACATGCTGGATGTCCTTTGGCAACTGTCATTAAGATGAAATAGCTCTCCAATGTGAGGAACACTGTGTTTTCCTATTACTCTCGGGGTTCTTGTTTTATTTGTTTCTTTAGGCATTCCTAATTTAAAAATAAAATTCCTCATACTTGTCTCAGATATTAGGTATTGTTGGTGGTGATTGAAGACACTGAACTTGAAAGCTGCTCTCCTTCTCCAGTCATATCTGGGGAGAATTAGGCTGTTTCCCTGGGACTGGTACCGCTATCTTGCTCCAAGTACACGGAACACTGAGACATGAGAGCCAGGAGACAGCAAGGTCAGACAGAAAGAAAGACAAGAAACACAGGGGAAAAGACCATTATGCTGTCCATGGTATCCTGAAAAAAAGCTACAAAACACACTCACCATCTTTCATGCTTCCCATCTCCTTGGGTACCATGCTTTCAGTGGAATTTGCATACTCTGGCACATTCAGAGCTTTTAGAATTGGCTATGGTTTTTCCTGTGGTCATGTATGGATGCGAGAGTTGGACTGTGAAGAAGGCTGAGCGCCGCAGAATTGATGCTTTTGAACTGTGGTGTTGGAGAAGACTCTTGAGAGTCCCTTGGACTGCAAGGAGATCCAACCAGTCATTCTGAAGGAGATCAGTCCTGGGATTTCTTTGGAGGGAATGATGATAAAGCTGAAACTCCAGTACTTTAGCCACTTCATGCGAAGAGTTGACTGATTGGAAAAGACTCTGATGCTGGGAGGGATTGGGGGCAGGAGCAGAAGGGGACGACAGAGGATGAGATGGCTGAATGGCATCACTGACTCGATGGACGTGAGTCTGAGTGAACTCCGGGAGTTGGTGATGGACAGGGAGGCCTGGCATGCTGTGATCCATGGGGTTGCAAAGAGTCGGACATGACTGAGTGGCTGAACTGAACTGAACTGAACTGAATGAACAGAAAGAAAGAGAAAGGAGAATGAGAAGAAGGAGGAAGAAGCCAAAGCCTACTGCTTCTTTATTAACATAAAACGTTATGACAATGAGCTTTACTTAGAATGTTATCGGCATGGGCTTTCTCCACATGAAGTGACATGTTAGGACTATTGTGAAGAGAAAGACGTGTTTCCACAAGTAGACAGAGTCTGCGTCTCATGGGAGGGATCACCCCACTGACCACTGGCACTGACTTCTTTGGACAGACCTCTCGTCTGCATATATTCAGAGCTGATTTGCTGTCAGTGGCCATGGAGGATGTCACAGAGGTCCAGATACACATCCTTGGTGGAACCACGGCTGGAGCATGGAGAACTGTCAGGGCCACCCCAGTAAGAGAGCTGCTAGAACTGTAAAATATCAGGCATATCCTAGCCTAGTCACAATGCAGAGGAGCCTCTCTTCTCATCCCTGTCGCCATTCCCAGGGCCAGTCTTGAACCTCAACCCCCCTGCCCCTATAGCCTAGCCCTGCTGCCCTCAGCTGCCTAACTCCTTCCCTTGTTATTTGTCTCTGTACCAGGTTACCCTGTCCTTCCATCTTCATGCTCAGAGTGACGGTTCAGGCTCTGTCATCTTCCTCTTCCTTGACTTGTCAGGTCACATTCTCTTTCTGTCCAGGCTCTCCCAGGGCATCTGAATAAACTCTGTAAGTCATCACTGTCCCTGGGTGCTCCTCCATTATATAACCTTGAGGGGCCAATGTATTTGCTTCCTCTTGCTTCTGGAACAAATAACTACAGGCTCAATGCCTTAAGTCACAGGTGGCTCAGTGGTAAAGAATCCACCTGCCAATACAGGAGATGCAGGAAATGCAGGTTCGATCCAGGCTCAGGAAGATCCCCTGGAGTAGGAAATGGCAACCAGTATTCTTACTTGGAAAATCCTATGAACAGAGGAGCCTGGCATGCTACCATCCATGGAGTCAGTCATGACTGAGCGACTGAGCACTCACCCGCATGAAATGCCTTAAATGACAAGCTAATTATCTTATAGTTTGGAGACCAGAAATCCAAAATGAACTTCACTGGTCAAATCAAAATGTCAGCATGACTTTTGTAACTTCTAGGGGAGATTCTGTTTCTTTGCTTTTTTCAGCTTCTAGAAGTTGATTGTGTTTCTTGGCTCAAGGCTCCCTTTCTCCGTTCCCCAAACCAGCAATATGGTGAGATTTTTCTCATGATGTCATCTTTCTGGTTCTGATCCCTCTGCCTCCCTCTTCCTCATTACTCAACCCCATGATTACACTCGGCCACCTGGATATTCCAGGATAATCTCCTGATCATAAATACAACTTATCAGAAACCTGTATTCTCATTGGCACATAATATAACTTACTCACAGGATCCAACTTCCAGTTTGTTTCCTGGGCTTGGGAGAATATTCTACTTAGAGATGGGCAGGTGATGGCTTCTCTGAAAGTTGGTCAGAGAAGATAAAATAGCCCTCAGACACATTCGTGCCACTCTGCTGCACAGCTTGCTCTGACCTATGTCACAATTTTGCCAGGAACCATCCTTTCTTGCTGAAATTTTGTTGATATTAATCACTTCAAGACTATAGCAGAAATTCAGTATGTAGCTATTGCCATAAAGAAAGCAAACATGCATTAAATACTTAAATTACAACCTAAGGAGCATCAATTAGTAAATGCAACATGTTATCAAGGCAATAAATTATAATAAATAGTTTCATATGCTTTTTAAGACATTTTTGTCAAACAATGTGTGTATGTATTAGTTGCTCAGTCATGTCTGACTCTTCAAGACCGCATAAACTGTAGCCCACCAGGCTCCTCTGTCCATGGGAATGGGTTGCCATTCCCTTCTCTAGGGGATCTTCCCCACCCAGGGATGGAACCTGAGTCTCCTGCATTGCCAGCAGATTCTTTACCGTATGAGCTACAGGGAAGTTCTCCTGCATTGTAGGCAGATTCTTTACTATCTGAACCACCAGGCAAGTGAAACAGTGAGCTGAGTACCTTCCATGCAGATTATTTATTTTAATTTCTAAAACAGCTCTACCAGGCAGGTGCTATGATATGTGCATTTTAAAGTAAGGAAATACAGGCTTACAAAGGATGATATTGCCAGCGTTCACACAGCTAGTATATGGAGTGGAGGGGTTTGAATCCAGGTCCCATTTGCTTCCCCAAAGCAACTACTAGGTGACACTGGCAATGTAAAGCTTTCAGGAAAGGCGCAGTCACAGCAAGGTGTGCAGCAGCTGAGGAATAACACTTCAACAGTGTGCTCAGTGGGGTCCTCAAAACTCCCCCAAGACTGTAGGGGAAACCAGAACTTCTTTATATGCCAGCTACTGAAGCATGTTTATCCCCAAGGTAAACTTTACCGTCATTGCTGTTAGATCAAGGTGCGTTTAGGACATATTCTCCTTTTATTTTTGACTCCCCTTTTCCATTTTGGCAAGGTGATTAAAAAGAAAAGAGAAATCAGCTTTGCTGGGTTTAGGTCTTAGATGGTTCACTTCCCTACAGCTTCCGAGGGAACAGTTTTCACATGGCCAGGTGAGGGTATGCCTGGGTGTCGGGGAGGACTGATGGGAATACTGACTATGGGGTGTATTTGCTGGGTGCTCTAGAGACTGTTTTGGGGACCATGAGTCAATATGGTAGAATCCCATTAGAGACACAGAGCACACATGTCATTCATTCCCTGGTCCCTTCTTCTCTCCCTCCCTTTCCCTTCCTTCCTTAAGCATTCATTTTGTAGGCAATATGGATAAAGAAATAAGCAAAACATGGCCTCTCCTTTTAAAAATCCAAGAATTCATAGGAGAAAATAAAAATCACTGTCTCTGAATAAATTGAACTCAGATGCAGCAAATAAGTATTAAGCACAACATGTCAGGCATCTAACAAAAGTAATATATATATATATATATATATATTATATAATATAATATATTATAAATAAGTGTGCCATGTGCTCAGTTGTGTCCGACCCTTTGCGACCCCATGGCCTGTAGCCTGTCAGGCTCTTTTGTCCACGGGATTCTTTAGGCAAGAATCCTGGAGTGGGTTGCCATTTCCTCCTCCAGGGGATCTTTCCCACCCAGGGACTGAACTTGTGTCTCCTGTGTCTCCTGCATCACAGTGGACTCTTGACCTACTGAGCCATTCAGATCAGATCAGATCAGTCGCTCAGTCGTGTCCGACTCTTTGCGACCCCATGAATCGCAGCACCCCAGGCCTCCCTGTCCATCACCAACTCCCGGAGTTCACTCAGACTCACGTCCATCGAGTCAGTGATGCCATCCAGCCATCTCATCCTCTGTCGTCCCCTTCTCCTCCTGCCCCTAATCCCTCCCAGCATCAGAGTCTTTTCCAATCAGTTAACTCTTCGCATGAGGTGGCCAAAGTACTGGAGTTTCAGCTTTAGCATCATTCCTTCCAAAGAAATCCCAGGGCTGATCTCCTTCAGAATGGACTGGCTGCATCTCCTTGCAGTCCAAGGGACTCTCAAGAGTCTTCTCCAACACCACAGTTCAAAAGCATCAATTCTTCGGCGCTCAGCCTTCTTCACAGTCCAACTCTCACATCCATACATGACCACAGTAAAAACCATAGCCTTGACTAGACGAACCTTTGTTGGCAAAGTAATGTCTCTGCTTTTGAATATGCTTTCTAGGTTGGTCATAACTTTCCTTCCAAGGAGTAAGCGTCTTTTAATTTCATGGCTGCAGTCACCATCTGCAGTGATTTTGGAAAATCAGTGATTTTAAGCCAACTTTTTCACTCTCCACTTTTACTTTCATTGAGAGGCTGTTTAGTTCCTCTTCACTTTCTGCCATAAGGGTGGTGTCATCTGCATATCTGAGGTTATTGATATTTCTCCCGGCAATCTTGATTCCAGCTTGTGTTTCTTCCAGTCCAGCGTTTCTCATGATGTACTCTGCATGTAAGTTAAATAAACAGGGTGACAATATACAGCCTTGACAAACTCCTTTTCCTATTTGGAATCAGTCTGTTGTTCCATGTCCAGTTCTAACTGTTGGTTCCTGACCTGCATACAGATTTCTCAAGAGGCAGATCAGGTGGTCTGGTATTCCCATCTCTTTCAGAATTTTCCACAGTTTATTGTGATCCACACAGTCAAAGGCTTTGGCATAGTCAGTAAAGCAGAAATAGATGTTTTTCTGGAACTCTCTTGCTTTTTCTATGATCCAGCAGATGTTGGCAATTTGATCTCTGGCTCCTCTGCCTTTTCTAAAACCAGCTTGAACATCAGGAAGTTCATGGTTCACATATTGCTGAAGCCTGGCTTGGAGAATTTTGAGCATTACTTTACTAGCGTGTGAGATGAGTGCAATTGTGCGGTAGTTTGAGCATTCTTTGGCATTGCCTTTCTTTGGGAAAGCCCTAATAATTATAAACACTGTGACTTCTACAAGGGTGAGATCTCTTTGGCGACTAGGACTGTCTGAAGCTCCTTTGTTTCTTTGGAGAGCACCACGTGAATTCTCACCCCTAGTAAAATGTTTGGTAATGATAGTGTTGGAGCAGATATAAGCCACTTTAATACAGCCAGGAGATTCCATGGAGATGGCCATGTGCGTTTGTTTTGTTTTGCGCTGACTCTGAGACAGGGAAAGACGTGATATTGCTCCTTGGTGTGGTTTTGTAAGGGTCCTAAAATTTCAGGGTTAGATTGGTTTTCAGGCACCACAGCTCCTGGGCACGTGAAGTAAGAGAGTCTAATGCTGAAGATCCTGAGCTTTAGAGATAGATCTGCCTCCTAAATTTGCTTCTGTCCTTTTTCCTTTCTGGGAAACCACAGTTTATAGGTTAAAATATGTCCATGATGATAATGATTGTGTTTGTGATGATAATGGTGCAAAGTTCATATTTACTGAGTCCTTGTCATGGCCAGAGAATGCACATGTGTGAACTCATTTCATTTTTGTACTAACTCCCCAAAGCAAGCAATATTATCCCCAATAGTTAGATGGAAAAATTGAGACAAAGAGAGGTTAAATAATTTGCTCAGTCACTCTGATAGGAGTGAGATTCAAGCCAGATAAGCTGACTACAGAGCGTATACAGTTTTATTATTAAAATTCTTATGATATTTGTGACTTTTCCAGAATAATTTATATGAGGAATTGTGACTTCACTAGAACCTGGCAGGAAGTTTCTCAAAACGGTTTGGAACCAGTGATGGCTCTCTCTTTTGTTTTTTCCTTCTAAAATTGTAAGGGCTATAAAAGTAGAGGCCCTACCATCTGCTTATGAATTTTTATTTTTAATTCATTGAACAAGTGGTTGATACCACTGAAGAGTGGAATTCCTCACCACACCTTTCTGGTCTTGTGTGAGCAGATGGCTCCCTCTGGGTGGTGTGAGATTTGTTGTGCGGTGTGGTTAAAAGGGGACAGAAGGTAACAGCTGTGTGTTCCAAGGAGAGCATCCATCATCGCGAGATTTGAGGCAGTGGCTGTGTGCGGATGGTTAGCATGCAGAAGAGACTCGGGCCCGTGGTGGCGACCCTCAACCACCTGACAGGTGTTTCTCTGAGACTGTAGAGCATCCTGGTTAAGACCTTGATGCATGGCGTACTATGGAGTGAGAATGATCTGGTCTCACAGCCAGCTACTTACAGGAAGCTACTTACGAAGCCTTGCTTTTTTAATTTGCAGAATGGAGATAGTAATACAAATCCAAAATGCCTCATTTGCATTTCTAAAATCCCCAAATACCCGACAGCAGAATATATTTTCATAAGCCCGTGGCAAACTCATTTGGCAACTAAACCTGACCTGACCTGACATGAAGCTTGTTGGGGTCTTTCTTTATCTTACCTTTTGTCAATATACTGTATTTTGCTGATAGATATTAATGTGTTTAATTAAAGCACAGTATCCCAGGCATTGATAATATTAGACAAGATACACACTCTCTCTCTCTCTCTCTCTCTATATATATATATATATTTATATATATTTGTATATTATATTATATTGGGCTACCCAGGTGGAGCTAGTGGTAAAAAACCTGCCTGACAGTGCAAGAGACCTAAGAGACACAGGTTCAATTCTTGGGTCAGGAAGATGCCCTGGAGGATGGCATGGCAACCCACGTCAGAATTCTTGGTTGGAGAATCCCATGGACAGAGGAACCTGGTGGGCTACGCTCCATGGGGTCGTAAAGAGTCGGATGCTACTGAAGCAACTTAGCACACAGGCATGCATTGTATTACCTTTCTAAAATAATAAAAATTGTCATAAATTTCAAAATTCACCTTGCCCCAAACCTTTTGTATAGGGATGACAGACGTGTACTAACTACCTCATTACGTTTCTGTGTGGACTAAGAGGAATAACATATAGAAAGGGTTTAGCAGAGTTACTGGCATATTATAAATCAACAGCATGGTAAACAATTTTGTCTGTACTCTGCCTTCAGTTTTGCCCTCTTTATAACAACACTGCGACACAACATTGCTTAAGGGTGCTACACTGTCGTCCCCAGGACTTTTTTCCAAGGTCCTTTGAACATTTTGATGTCAGCGCTTTTGTAATTTTCAGAAAATTTCAACTGTTAAATTTTTTTTTTTTAGGTCACAAAGACATCTAAATGGTCTGATGACTGACACATTGAGAGCTTGCAGTGTTCACTACTCCGTAAGAAAGAGCTAAGCTTACACACGCACAAGCAACAGCCGTGTCAGTTCCACTGCCCAGCCAAGCACTGTCACAAGACGTTAAATCAGAAAATCTTAACAGGCACTTCAAGCTCGGAGGTAAAACGCAAAAATACATGCATCTTAGAACCCAGAAGATGGCCTGGGCTACCTTGGGCTTTTTTAAACTCCAGTTCTCTGGCGGGAGGTGGGCTGAGCTTGGACTGATATTGTTGGGGATATGGGAGCAGGACTTCAGATTCCTCAAGGTGGTTGCATTAGGTGGCCTGTGAGGACCTGCCTGGCGCTGAAGCTCTCTGGGACTCTAAGAAGAAGAGGATACAACCTGGATGTGTTCCAGCAATGCTGGTGTGATTTCCTTGACTTCCAGTCTGTGCCGGCTCTTGGACTGTCCTTTGACTGGTTTTCCAGGCCGGCTGGAGTTTTCATCGGTCATACATTCTGTTCTGCTTTTGTCCAAAAAGCCAAGTATAGGGGGAAAAGTGTTGAGTGTTGAAGTACTTTTCATCTGTGACAAAGAAAAGCATTTACATTTCACAGGACATTGTGGATCAACTTGGCAACATTTGAAGAAAATTTGAGAAAGCTATTTACAGTCTTTAAGTTAGCTACGACTGATTCATACTGACATTCTCTGATGGAAGGGGTGAACCCAGAACGCCCCCTTGCCCTGTCAGAGCTCTGAATCCACCGAGGCACAAGGAGGTGGACAGATGGAGAACAGTATGCCAGCTTTATTAGAGACACAGAGAATGATGGAGATGCAGGCAACAATGGATTTCTAAAACTGTTCCCCAGAATTAGGCTGGCTTTTCCACTCAGCTATTGACAGCACTGGAAAAAGACATTTTTCTCCTTGGGGTCAGGACTTTATTCTACATGGCAGAAAATACATCTGTTCTCTGCACACACTTTTGGACTGTTAAAGGAAGCAGAAAGATGGGTTATGAAAGCTCTGTGCTTTGTCTCCAGCTCTCCAATGAGATTTGGGAGCTCTCTGCAAGGAGGAATAAGCAAAGGGACAGGAGTATTTAGGGGAAATTTTTCTTTAGACCTGCAAGTGGGACATAAGTATTTTCCATCTAATTAGCCTCTCCTTGTTTGAACCTTTTTTTTTGTGGAGAGGGAGCCTATAATCCTTTATGGTTTATCCTTTGAAATAATTTTGCTCTCTTTAATCAAATTTTATATTTGCAAACTCTCATGTACAAAAAATATAAATAACCCTGATCTTGATGTTTGGGGTTCCCTAGTGACTCAGATGGTAAGGAATCTGCCTGCAATGTGGGAGACCCAGGGTCAATCCCTGGGTTGGGAAGATCCGCTGGAGAAAGGAATGGCTACCCACCGTAGTATCCTTGCGTGGAAAATTCCACGGACAGAGGCCGCAGTCCATAGGGTCACAGACAGTCAGACATGACTGAGCGACTGACACTTTGAAGGCTGCTCTTGATGTTGGGAAGAAAAGAGGTGATATACTCTACTGAAAGGCTATCTCCATTTAGTCGCATACTGATATGATGGGGAAACCTTCCTAGAAAAGTTCTCTTTAGATACATCTGTGCAAAAAGAACGAGCTGTGTGAACTTGGCCAAGTCATGTCACCTCTCTGGTCTCTGCTCCCTCAGGGGTTAACCCCGCGTTGCGTTGGATGGCTGCCGAGATCCTGTCCCTCCGTCCCATTCCCTCCTATTTCCAAGAACAATAATTACCACAGAAAATATCATCTTGCCCTAGATTGTGATCTTCATGACTTCATCCGTGTGAACAGACGAACATCAAAAAACAGCTGAGGCATAACACAGGATCTACGGCAGTGTCAAGGGGGCTTCCTTAAAACCTCCAGTTGAGATAAACTTTCAGACAAATAGCACTTGTGTGTCAGAAGGGAGGCGGGAGAAGGTGGTGTAGCATGAAGCAGAGTCTTTATTCAGGGCATAAGCTCCCGCATCCTGGGACAGGGAGAACTTTGTTTTCTCTAAATGTGTGTCTCAGGCGCTTGCCTGTGTTGTCACTCGAGGACAGGGAAGAAGGGGATGTATACGAGCTGCTTCCATCCTAAACCCTTCAACCCAAGTCTGCAGCTTCTGTGGCTTCTGGCTAGGTTCCTGGGCAGGGGACCAGGCCAGCCTGCACACACGTGTGCATGCACACACGCATACACTCACAAGAATCATCACACACTGAGACTCCATGGGGGAGAGAACAGGGTGCTGTGTGACCCTCGCTGTGTGACTTTTGTATTATTTATTTATTATTTATGTATTTATTTTATAATAAATGATATTTATTTTATTTTCCAATGATTTTATTGTTTTATTTATGTTATTTATTTATTTATTTATAATAAATACAAATTATTTATTTGGGGTCTTCACTGCTGCATGGGCTCTTCTCCAGTTGCAGTGAGCGAGGGCTGCTACTCTCCAGTCACGGCGCACGGGCTTCTCACTGTGGTAGCTTCTCTTGTGGGGCGTGGACTCTAGGGCACTCAGGCTTCGGTAGTTGCAGCTCCCGGACTCTAAAGCACAGGCTCAATTGTTGTGGTGCATGGGCTTAGTTGCTGCAAGGCATGTGGGATCTTCTCGGATCACGGATCGAACCCATGTCTCCTGCATCAGCAGGTGGATTCCTATCCACTGTATGACCTGGGAAGCCCTCAACTACTTCTTTGTCACATTCTTGCCTCACTTGGGAGGACTTCACTGCTCCCTTCCACCCACCCCTGCCCTCGGGCCCCAAAGCCCCAGCAGAATACGCATGCATTCATTACACTTTCCTGTCTAGTGAGGCACTTATTTTGTCCTCACAGATGTCTATCTCTTCTAGACCCCTCAACTCTTTGGATGCAAAGCGTGTCCCTGATATAGTTTTGATTCCCCATCCCCAAGCTCTGGCAAGTAAATAGCAATGAGTGCATGATGTTTGAATGAGTTGGGGTTAAGGAACACAAGAAACACCACTGGGATCGCTGTCCATCTCACTCTACTCCATTTCCTGAGAACAACCACTGCTCACTATTAGGGGTGGGCACCTGGTGGTCACGAGACCCCTCCCCTGACACAGTGGAACGGGCTGACTCAACCTGGGCCAACTGAATTCCCTCTAGCAGGTTCAGAGACAGGTCCAGGTTTTCCCTGGCATCCAGAAACAAACCCAAACAAAACAAAAAACCAATGTCAGCTCTGCAGAAGGTAAAGAAATGAAGACTGTTTCTATTAACAAACCTGATAGCTGTTTAAAAATCCAGACAATGTATACATATATGATGTTGAAGTTGACATTTAGTTATGGCTATATTTTGTACAAGAAAATAGTAGGGGGTACCCTAAATAAAAATAGCATAGTAGTGGAGAAGTGTAAATAAGTTGGAGAAACAGAAAAGATCCAGCTATATATGGGCATACATTCTATGGTAAATGTGCCATTTCAGTTCATTGGAGAAAAAAATTTTTTAAATGATGCAAAGACCATTGATTTCACATTTGGATGAAAATGAAGTTAGCTTAACTTAGAGTACAAAAATAAATTCACATGGACTAAATATAAGCATAAAAATAAAATTATAAAATCATTTGTTAAAAATAATATTCACTAAGACTCTATCATACTTTGAGGTGGAGGAGGCCTTCTTAAGGAAGACAGGGAACTCAGAATCTGTAAAGGGAAAACAAAATTAACAGCTTTAGTTATTTTAAAAACAATTTTATTTATTTTTTAATTGGAGGACAATTGCTTTACAATACTATGATGCTTTCTGCTATACATCAACATAAGTCAGCCACAAGTATACATATGTCCCCTCCCTCTGGAACCCCCCTCCCATTTCCCTCCCCATCCCACCCCTCTAGGTTGTCCCAGAGCACCGCCTTTGGGCTTCCTGAATCATATGGCAGATTCCCACTGGCTGTCTGCTTTACATATGGCAATGTATATGTTTCAGTGCTACTCTCTCAAAGCATCTCACCTTCTTTCTCCTCCTCTATGTCTCCTCCACATAGAGACATAGCCTGTTCTCTGTGTCTGCGTCTCTGCTGCTGCCTTGTGGATATGTTCATCAGTACCATCTTTCTAGAGTCCATATATATGCATTAATATACAGTATTTGTCTTTCTCTTTCTGACTTTCTTCATGTTGCAGAATAGGCTCTATGTTGTCCACCTCATTATAACCGACTCAAATGCATTCCTTTTTATAACTGAGTAACACTCCATTGTGTATGTGTACCACAACTTCTTTATCCATTCATTTGTCCATGAACATCTAGGTTGCTTCCATGTTCTAGCTATTGTAAATAGTGCTGCACTGAACATTGGGATACACTTATTTTTTTCAGTTATGGTTTCCTTAGGGTATATGCCCACTAATGGGATTGCTGGGTCTATGGTAGTTTTATTCCTGCTGCTGCTGCTGCTGCTGCTAAGTTGCTTCAGTTGTGTCCGACTCTGTGTGACCTCATAGACGGCAGCCCACCAGGCTCCCCCGTCCCTGGGATTCTCCAGGCAAGAACACTGAGTGGGTTGCCATTTCCTTCTCCAATGCATGAAAGTGAAAAGTGAAAGTGAAGTCGCTCAGTCGTGTCCGACTCTTCGTGACCCCATGCACTGCAGCCCACCAGGCTCCTCCATCCATGGGATTTTCCAGGCAAAGTACTGGAGTGGGGTGCCATTGCCTTCTCCGAGTTTTATTCCTAGTTTTTTAATAGTGGCTGTATCAATTTGCATTCCCACAAACAGTGCAAGAGGGACTTTCCCTTTTCTCCACACCTTCTCCAGCATTTATTGTTTGTAGACTTTCTGATTAGTGTGAGATACCTCACTATAGTTTTGATGTGGAAGTTGTGCATCTTTTCATATGTTTATTAGCCATCTGTATATCCTCTTTGGAGAATGTCTGTTTAAGTCTTCTGCCCGCTTTTTGATCGGGTTGTTTGCTTTTCTGGTACTGAGCTTCATGAGGTGCTTGTATATTTTGAAGATTAGTTCTTTGCCAATTGTTTCATTTGCTGTTTTCTCCCATTCTGAGGGTTGTCTTTTTACCTTGCTTATAGCTCCCTAGTGGCTCAGTTGGTAAAGAATCTGCCTGCAATACAGGACACCGGGGTTCGATTCCTGGGTTGGCAAGATCTCCTGGAGAAGGAAATGACAACCCACTCCAGTATTTTTTCCTGGCGAATTCCATGGACAGAGGAGCCAGTCTGGCTACAGTTCATGGGATAGCAAAGGGTCAGAGTCAACTGTGTGACTAACTTTCACTTTCATAGTTTCCTTCAAAAACAATAATTTTAAATATTTTGACTGTTAAGGAACTGCATAAACAGAGAAAGCAAATAACTGATTATGAGAACGTATTCACAACTCATATAACACAGAAGAAGATAATAGCTTTAAGATATCCAGAGGATACAAAGAGCTTCTACAAGTTAAGAATTATAAGACAGATAATCTAATAGACAAATAGGAAGGACATAGTTTTAAGGCCTTTTTTTGGGCAAAGTGTTGATTTTTCTTCAAGACAAAAAGCAAGCAAAAGCATAATTTGTTCTGTGTTCCCTAGATGTAAAGCCCATGAAGTTTTGTAGGAATTAGCTCTTCCTAAATATAAGCTGTACAATTTTGACACTGAATTCACCTGGTCTATTTTACCAACAGTCATCAAAGATATGTTGCCTGACCCTTCAACTTCATTTGACAACTAGGTGTCAATAAAAAGGCTTCCCTCTTAGCTTAGTCGGTAAAGAATCTGCCTGCAATGCAGGAGACCCGGGTTCGATTCCTGGACTGGAAACATCCCCTGGAGAAGCAAGTGGCCTCTCCCCACACAGAGCTTTTGTGAGAATTAACTGTGATAATTCTCAAGAACCCAGGAGGAGGGACTGGAAGAAGTGGAAATTAATTATTATTTCCCTTTCACTTTTCCTCTTCTGTTTCACTAGGCTACTTAAAAGCAGGAGGTGTCTCAGATGCATTTTTATGTCCCAGTGTTTGTTACAGCGTTAGAATGGTGGAAAGAAAGATGGGAAGAAGGAAGCGAGAAGATGGAGGCAGGGAGGAAGGAAGGAAAGAAGGAAGGATGGAAGGAAACACGAGTCCTCATCAAACTTGGCGGATTCCTGGTGCAGTTCCTACTCTAACCACATGATGGCGGCATGAGCACAGCAGAGCCCCTGAGCTCTGGAGTCCGCCACTTAAAATAGAGCCAGAGCGCCTGGGTGTGTTGTGTGTTTGTGCAAGCGAGTCAGAGTCACACCCAGTCTCAGCACTCTTAGCTGAGCGGTAATGCAGATCGACATGGAAATCTTCAAGGGTTTCACGGTCTTTCTTTCTAGAAAAAAAAAAAAAAACAAAACACCCAACAGGAATTTGATAGTAAAAAGGACTCTGTAGTCGTTTTCAAATGGGGAGTTTTCCCTCAGTACACAGCATCTGCTCGGATGGGTTGGCAGTCTGTGTGCCAGTATGGCAGCTAATGAGCCCCAGGCTGGCTTGCTGCTCCTGGGGCCCGGCTGGAGCAGTCAGCTGGTGGAGTGATGGGAACTGCAATCAGCAGCTCTGCACCAACACGCCCCGGGATGGAAAATGTGATTTGTGACACAGCAGCTTGGGAATAATAATGAAAACATAATTGCTCCAGGCAGATTGCTGTGTGTCTTTCAATTGCAAAGTTGCTTCACCTCGTGTGAGAGAAGCTGTAGTTCTTAGCTTTTGTTTCCCTAGGACACCCAGAGGCACACCCAGCAACTGTCCTTCTGCCCCCGTGCTTTAGATGTTTGTTTGAACCCCCAGAGAAAGGCTGTCTCCTGACCGGGAGGAGCCTGCCTCTGCTCCCGGCTCTCTGTGGCAGCCTGTCTGTTCAAGCGGAACCACCCAAGTTATAGATGTGGCTTTCAAACCTGTTCACCCCTTCCACTGCTACCAGGAACATGCTGTTACACTGTTTCGTTTTTTGCCTTATGAAAAAAATATAAACCCCTGCATATATATTTCCCTTTAGAGCTTATACGCATTTCTCATTTTATCTTCATCACAGCTTAGGAAGGCGGCAGAGTTTATCGACATGGTCTTACGGACAAGTACGCCAAGAATCAGAAAGATGCCACTATGAGTCTGGAATCTTCATCTCCCAGCCCAGGGAGACTCCAAGGCGGGTAGCCTGGGTTTGAGTCCCCATCAGCCCCTGTAGGTTACCTGCCATCTCTAAGGTCCAGGTTCCTAGTCTGTGAAATGAAAAGGTGCCAAGCCCCTTGGGGGTGAAGGAGGACCAGATGGGATCCTGTCCAGAGCACCCGCTGTGGCAGGGGCTCCATGGGAAAGCTGAATTTCGTACTGAGTACCTGTTACACTCTTCCCACTGGCCCCAGTCCCATATTCTCAGCAAACAGCTCCATGCAGTTTCAACAGCTTTTCTGCTGGGGGAGGGGGAGAAGGTAATCTCCTGCCCCGGCTTCTCTGGCCCACTGTAAAACTTTGCTCAGCTTCTAAGGATGGATTATCAGAGAGATTGATGCTGCAGGGACCACTCCTGACCTAGGGTGGGGCTGGAACTGTTGAATAAATCCCATTGAATAAATAACATCCCCTTTTCATTCTCCCAGGTGGATTGTTCTCAGACATATTTTACCTGGCAGGAGACTGAGCCACAATCGGTCCTAGTCATGGCCTAATTGATAGCATATTTTTACATTCGTGTCTCTTCCTTCCTGTTTTACTCACTGGTGCTTCACTCACTGTCCTTGGGATCACTTCCAAAATAAACTACCAAGGTACATGCCTCTAACTCGGGCTCTTCATTTGGGAACCCAGGCTGGAACAAGGTAGGAGAGAAGCCAGGCCTCTGACTCCAGGGTCGAGAGTTCCTCAGTCTACACACACACACACACACACACACACACACACATACACACTGCTCCACATCCATAGCAAGAAGGTGGAACAAGGGGTGAATTTGATGTACTCTAGAGTGTTTCCAGGGCAGCTCATAAATTGCCAGTGGCCTCCAAAGGGTGGGGAGTGTGCTTGTCAGGACTCTTAAGGACTCTTGGGTTCTTGGGCTTTAATGGGCTTAGTGTTCACCCCCAGATACCCTGGCAGCAGCAACCACCTTACACCTGGGACTATCAGCAGGTGGAGCCCGGAGCTGTCTCCCTGATATGATTTAAGGGCACCATTAGGCTCTGTGATACAAATAGATGATAGAGGTGGGGTGCCACGTTAACCCCAGGCTATTTGCCCCAGTGGGGTAAGTTGGAGCTTGCAGAGGACAGGGCAGTCCCAGGTGAGAGCCATATGCTTACCCCTCACCCTCCCAGCCCCCACATTAAGCTGCCATTTACTGATAACCAGTTATGACTCATGCTAACGTTCCATGAACATCAGTCTTTTCTTAACCCAAGCTTCACAGTAGGATCCCCTGGAGCAATTTTTAAAATGCCAGCGCTGATTTTCATTGGTCTGAGGGTGGGGCTTGGGCATCCAGAAAGTTCCTTAATAGTTTTCATGGGCAGCCGGTTTTGAGAACCATTGATACACAGCATCTTTTTCCAACTCACCCCCAGTCTTCCCAGGAAGATATTCTTACCCATTGCCTGGCAGAATGGGAGGCCCTGAGTCTCTTGGAGCACTTAAGACACACAGCCAGTTAGCCGTGGAACAAAGAGTTAAGTGCAGCTCAGTCTGACACTGAAGTGTCAGGCTCCGGCAAGAAAACTTGCCAAATTTCTCTTCTAAAAAACCCAGCAGAGGGTAACCTATCCCTTCAGGAGCAGACATTAGGGTTTCCAAAGCAGAATGGGAAGTTTTTGCAGTCCTATACTCCACCTCAGTCTCCTTATTTGCTTTCATGAAAGATGAGATGTTCATATTTTTCTATAAAGTTGATATTCCAGCGATATAGGTTGGGGTCGTTCAGACCACACCATGGTTTGTGGAGGGATCACAACATTGTGGTTTGAGCAACTCACTTATAATCTGTGTCCCTGTCTCCCGTAAATGGGCAAGAGAGAATTGGGGATCACCATGAGGGGATGGGTGTGGATGGAGGAGATGGAACAATGTGGAGGAAGGAAGAGGTTCCTTCAAGGTCAGTTCTGATCGTATTTCCCACCGGGTTGGAAAAGAAAGTTCTTAGCTCTGGATGATGCAGGCTTTAAAAGTTGGTGCAAGAACGCGTTCCTAATATGGATTTCACTTGTCTTATATTGCAGAGGTCAACAAGTATTTTCAGTGGAGAGTCAGATAGTAAATATTTTAGGCCTGTGGTCCATCTGGTCTCTGTCACAACTGCTCAACTCTGTGACTGTTTTATAAAAGCAGCTGTAGACACTGCAGACACAAACGGGTGTGGCTGTCATCCAATGAAACATCATTTACAGAAACTGGCAGGCCCAGCGGATTTGGCCTGTGGGGAGCAGTTTGCTGACCTCTGCTCTATTTTGCTTACTTATAAGCATAACTGAGTCAATTAGCCCAGCTCCTGCCTCCTAACTTGATTCACCCCTGAAATCTCAAAGCAGGGGTGGGGCTGGAGACTCATAACAGCTACTGGTTTTGCTCTCACACACACACACACACACACACACACACACACACCCCCTACATACACACACACGTGTGTCTGCACATTACTAATCTTCACGACCTGGATTTAGTTTCTGTGTAAGTGCAATGAGTTTTAGGGCCATTTGATTTAATTCTTTATGTATAGTGAGTTGAAGGTCATAAAACCAGTATTAAAATCATTAAAGGTGTTCTTTTTACTAACAATATTTGTTGGCAATTCTAGATAATGTCAGTATTAAAATACTTCTCCCTGAAAAATATATTTTCTGAGTCTAGGCTCTAAATAATTACAGCAGTTATCTTTGGACTTTAATTGTATATATTAAACATATTTTATATATATATATATATTCAAATTTGAACATTATTTTATTTTAAATTTATCCCTTAATAAATATTGATTGTATTATCCAAAGAATCTAAGTTGGAACACCCCTATTATATAATGCACCTCCCATATTGAACATGATTGTATTGAATTTTGGTCTGTAATAGCTCAGAACCATTAAAGTTTACTTTGGAGAAAAAAGTAAATAGAAGGCCAAACTTTTCATCCAGGCCATCTGATGCCTAAACCTCAGACTCTTTCCCAGGCTATAGCACTGCTTCTAAGCAAGTGTTTGAAAACACTTCTAGTCCAGAGACCTGTGAGGCTGTGGCTTTATTTACCTTCTCTAGGCGGCTCTTTGCCCAACATGCAGACAGTGCAAAAAATGTACCAGCCAAGCCCGTTAAAAAATGTACCTAAGATGGGAATGTATTCAGTTCAGCATGTTGACTTGGCATCCTACAGACAAATGTCAGGAGACCACTTTCTATCAGACTCCCCCACCTCCCGCATCAGGGAAACATTTGGAAATGCATCCGAAGCATCTCCATATTATCTCCATATTTCCGACCTTCCAGCTGTCTCCATTATCACGGGGTCATGTAAGCACTCAGGCAGTCCAATCAATGACACTAGCCCGCTAAAATGCAATAAATGCACTCTCTGTGTGTCGTTGGCTTTAAATGGGCCTCTCCGGAAACATCCAGTAGGCCAAAAATCACTGGTCCAGATGCCCACTCACCCTGTCACTCTTCCCTCTGCTTACGTTTCAGCCCAACATGTCTTTATGCATCCAAGGATTCTAGGCGCCTCAGTGAAGAATGAAAATGTGGTCTCTGCATAGTTCTCAAAAACCTGTGGTGCTGAGACCTCAGTGAGATAATTAAATATATGACATGATGTGGTTGCTGTTTAGTTGCTCAATCGTGTCTGACTCTTTACGACCTCATGGACTATTGCCCATCAGACTTCTCTGTCCATGGGGATTTTCCAGGCAAGAATACTGGAGTGGGTTGCCATTTCCTTCTCCAGGGGATCTTCCTGACCCAGGGATCGAACCCACATCTCTTGCATTGGCAGGTAGATTCTTTACTACTGAGTCACCAGGGAAGTCCTAAATATATGACATACATTACACCTTTTAATTCTTCCAACAGCCTTATAAGGTAGAGATCATAAGAGAGGGATTATTATCTCCCGTTTGGTGTATTGAGGTGTGTGCCGGGGGCAGGGCCTCTTTTCCTCGGCAAGTTGGCAGGTTACTCTTGGCTCAGATCTTCACTCTCATTGGTAGGAACATCTTTATCTTCCCCTGAGATTACTGTGGTGTTGTGGGTAGATGCAGCCTTTACACTTACTCTGTGGTGCACTAGCAACATTTTTCAGTGGATGACTAGGAAAGGGACAAACCAGGAGTCAGTTGGATTTCTGTACCAGTGGCTGTTAAATCTCTGGGGTCAGGGATCCTTTTGAACGTCTGATAATTGCTAAGCATCTTTCCCCTAAAAAATGTAGAATCCAGTTTGAATAACATTTCAGAGGGTTCATGAATAAAAATGCTGCTTGATATAGGCTACTATGCCAGACCCTGGGCTACTGCAAGCATACAATAGACACTTGTAGCAGCTGCTTCTGGAAACCTCCCTATACCCTACATCCCATAACCTATTGCCCTTACCACTACAGGGCATGCAAACCTAACTTCCAGCAGAAGCTCCTGCATCTCCCGGCCTAAGTGCTTTTCTTCAGAGTTAGCCAGACCACCTGGACATGCCCGAGAATGTGTGTCTGCTGGGAACAGCCCTCCATCCATTACTGACAGGTGTATTAATACCCCAGTTCCCTTTCCCCTTGGTGGGGTCAGTCCGAGGAACACATGCTGCTTTGTCTCCCAGTTTGCCCGGTGGGGTTAAGCTCACTTGCCTGCACTCGTGACTCTTCTTTCTCCCCACTCCTTTATCAGTGTTCTTTCTCTTCACTGTTAAATAAGTTAGTTGGACTGGAATCTTTGTTTCAGAGATTGCTTCTGGGGAACTCAAACTAAGACAGCACATGGTAATTATACATAGAGTGATTTATTCCTTGTGCTGTATAAGGTGGGTCTTAATTTTGCAGATGGGGATCAGGGGAAGGTAAAGATGCTGTCTGTGTATCTGACACACAGGCAGGCTTAATAACAAGCTCAAAGGTCCATGGCAAGGTTGGTTTACGTTCAGCCTGGACCAAAGCTTCTTTCAGCAGAGACTTGTCCTCTGTTTAACTTGCTTAGATAAGACAACTGCCTTGTGCCAGGCACTGTGTGAGATATTGAGAATGCGCAGGACAGCATGCCAGATAAGTCACTCAGTATATGGCACTCCTGTTCTAGGGAGAGGAGAGGGCCAGTACACACGCACAAGAATGAAATACTTGCAGATGTGATGAGGACGGTTGAAGAAAACACAGCAAAGTATAATATAATGAAGGAATTGGAGGGGTCAACAGTATAGTAAACGCCAACCTTGGAAAGGGTTTCTGCTCCAAGAATTGATGCTTTTGAATTGTTGTGCTAGAGAAGACTCCTGAGAGTCCCTGGGACTGCAAGGAGGTCAAATCAATCAATCCTAAAGGAGTCAACCCTGAATATTCATTGGAAGGACTGATGCTGAAGCTTCAATACTTTGGCTACCTGATGAGAATGGCTGACTCGTTGGGAAAGACTCTGATGCTGGGAAAGATTGAGGGCAGGAGGAGAAGGGAGTGACAAAGGTTGAGACAGTTGGATGGCATCACTGACTCAAGGGACATGAATTTGAGCAAACTTGGGGAGATGGTGAAGGACAGGGAAGCCTAGCGTGCTGCACTTCATGGTATTGCAGTCAAACATGACTTAGCAGCTGAACAAGAACAAGAAAGGATTTGAGAGTAGTTCTCACCCCCTAGCTTCTCCATCTTACTTCACTGCACCTCTTTTTTTTTTTTTTTTTACCTCCAATAAATACTTAATATATACTAGGTACCAGCAAAGAAAGGAGAAACAGTGGAAACAGTGTCAGACTTTATTTTTGGGGCTCCAAAATCACTGCAGATGGTGACTGCAGCCATGAAATTAAAAGACGCTTACTCCTTGGAAGGAAAGTTATGACCAACCTAGATAGCATATTGAAAAGCAGAGACATTACTTTGCCAACAAAGGTCCATCTAGTCAAGGCTATGGTTTTTCCAGTGGTCATGTATGGATGTGAAAGTTGGACTGTGAAGAAGGCTGAGTGCAGAAGAATTGATGCTTTTGAACTGTGGTGTTGGAGAAGACTCTTGAGAGTCCCTTGGACTGCAAGGAGATCCAACCAGTCCATTCTGAAGGTGATCAGCCCTGGGATTTCTTTGGAAGGAATGATGCTAAAGCTGAAACTCCAGTACTTTGGCCACCTCATGCGAAGAGTTGAGTCATTGGAAAAGACTCTGATGCTGGGAGGGATTGGGGGCAGGAGGAGAAGGGGACGACAGAGGATGAGATGGCTGGATGGCATCACTGACTCGATGGACATGAGTCTGAGTGAACTCCGGGAGTTGGTGATGGACAGGGAGGCCTGGCGTGCTGCGATTCATGGGGTTGCAAAGAGATGGACATGACTGAGCGACTGAACTGAACTGAACCAGCAAAGAAAATGGACATAGTCTCTTAAGGAGTTTACAATCTAGGCAGAAGAAATAGGGAATAAACAAAAAAGTAAACAAATGAAGAAAAAATATCAGATGGTAATAACCACTTTTAGAAAAAGAATAACACTTAATGAAAGAGCATTATTTTGCCTTTCTCAACAAAGTTTCCGTAGAGAATTAAGTGAAACTGTCCTAAGGCAGACATTGGATCTAATTGACTAACTTCTAATTTACGCACATCTAGAATGGTACTGGTATTTACAATCCTTGAGAAAATTAGGGAGGGGCCTGTTCTGAAGTCATTTGCTGCATTTTGTGGTTCAGATAAGGAATCCTAGTTGAGAAAGTCCCTCCAAGGAGGTATCATTTAAATAACATTCTAGATTTCAAAAAGAAGTTAACATCTGAAGATCAGAGTTTTCAAGATAAGGAGAAGGGCTCCTGGAGAGCCCTAAGAAGGAGACTGAAGGAAAGGAGAAGAGAGGGGAAAGGAAATGGTACAAAGGAGGTGGGAAAGGGTCAAGCCATGGAGAATCTTGTACATCAAAGTTTGGAAGGGTTTCCCTGGTGGCTCAGTTGTGAAGAATCCACCTGCCAAAGCAGGAGACACTGGTTCCATCCCTTGTCCGGGAAGATCCCACATGCCCTGGAGCAACTAAATCTGTGTGCCACAACTATTGAGCCTGTGCCCTAGAGCTCAGGAGCTGTAACTGCTGAAGCCCACATGCCCAGAGCCCATGCTCCACGACAAGAGAAGCCTCTGCAATGAGAGGCCCATGGACCTCAATCAGAGCAAAGCCCACACAGCAACGAAGACCCAGCACAGCCAAAAATAAATAAGGAAAATTATTCAAAATGAAGCTTGAAGCATATATTTTATCCAAGTGTAGTTTGTAGAAAGCCAATAATCAGAGATGAAAGCCCAGCTGAGACACTATTGTAGTATCTAGCCAAGAAGTGTTGGTAGCTTTATTCAAGAAGATAGGAGAGTCAACAAGACTTGTTGGTGAGTTAGATTTGGTGGACAAAGGAAAGAGAAATCAAAGATAAAGCCTGGCTTTATGAACGGTAAATGAATGATGGGGCCATTTACATGGGTGGAGATGACTAAGAAGAAACAGATTTGCAAGACTAAGCTCAAGGATTCTCTTCCTATGTTATGATTGAGGTGCCCTAAGGTGAATCTAAGTAGAAATGTCAAGTTGGCCACTGAGTGTGTGAGCCCAGAGTCTACAGAGAAAAGTTTAAGAAAAAAAAAAAAAGAATCTTTGCTCTGTAGAAAATGTGGGCACCCACAGAAACACATCTGTGGTCCTGTAATACTGATTGCCTGGCTTAGCATCTTCAGTCTCTCAAGGTGGTCCTGTTTTGGATAATAAATTGTATCAGCACCCTCCATGGAGAAAAAGATTAAAAAGAGATAAAGGGAGCTTCGGAAAGACCTCAGGGTGCTTCAACATTTACAGACTGAGGAAAAGAGAGAAACTAGTATAACAGACTGAGAAAGAATCGTCAGTGAGGAAGGAACAACACCTGAATTGTAGCAGGAAGACAAAATGAAGCGTGCTTTATGAAGGTGAGATTGTCGAGTTCTGTCAAATGTTGCTGGAGGGTCAAGCAGGCAAAGAGCATCGGTGAGATTCCTGCATCTCACCTGCTGGAAGTCATGGTTCCAACGAGTGAGACTGCAGCTCTCTCTAGATCACAAAGTCCCCTGCTCCTGGAGAAGCCTAACCTGTGGTATCACCGATGGTTTAAGGACGATTGGCAGTGTACTCAGGAAGACCACAGAGTGTTTTGTTTAGCATGCTCAGGACAGCTTAGGCAAATTGAAATTTCTTGAGATGAAAGAACAATGTCTTCTTTATGACATTGACTGATACTAAGCTCAGAAAGCATGGAAATTTATTTCAGAAAAGAGCCTGCGTGGGCTCTGGCTTTCTAATGACCGTTCCACTACTATTACCTCTGTCTGTTACCACTGCCACCTGATGCCTCCGTGGCATCGTCTCTTCCAACTCCCAGGCCAGTGCTGTTTTCTGGCAGATCTCGCTCCCTCAGCAAAGCTTCCTGGCTGGTTACATAAAAAGCAATGTGGGAAAGAGTTAATTGGCAAACAAAGAGACTGCATTTGCAACCCAAGAAGGCCTGCTGTGACTTGTTATCTGCAGAGCTAAGCTGTTTGCTGTACAAGTGATATTCGAAGCTCATCGCTGTTAATGCCAGTGGGGGCACTTAACACCTCTCTGTAAATGGTCTCAAGATTAATATCTTGCCATTTATTTTATGTTATTTTTTCCCCTTTGGAGAGAAAGCCTTTACTCATCTTTTGCCTTCAGGAGCCAGAGCTGAGAGAAGGTCATATCTGGCAGGCTCCTGGAATGAGATGCTAACTTGATGGATCCTTCCAAACTTCTCCCTGTGAGATGCTAGCTTGACGGTTCCTTCCAAGCTTCTCCCCATGTAGCATGAATCAGAGCTGGAACATTACTCAGCAGAATGGAAAGGGCACACGTTGGGATTCAAGATCTGCTGTCAAATCTTTGGTAACTAAATAAAAGAGCTACTTAACTCATCTCAGCATTAATTTTCACCTGTTCAAAAAAAAAAAAAAAAACCTATATATAAAATGAAACATATATATATATATATATCGCAAGCTTATTATGAAAAGTCTGCTCTCATCTGGCTTCTGCCTACTTCACTAACTGAAGCCAGTCCAGAAGTGCTATCATTTCAATTATATATTCATCAGAATGAACCCACCCTCCTCCCTGAAATATTCTCTCCTTTTAATTTCTGTGACCTCATGGCATTCCTGGTTTTCTTTCTGCCACTCCTAGCTATACTGCTCAGCTTTTGTACTGGTCTCTCCTCTTTTATCTGATCTCAGAAGTTGAAAATCTGATCTCAGAAGTTGAAAATAGGCTCTCTCTTCTCTTTCCAAGCTCTCTTTAGATATTAGCCATTATCATCTCATTAAACACTATGTGTATGTTGATGACTTTCAAGTTTATCTCTCCAACCCAGGTGTGTCTTTTGAGATGCAGTCTTATCCATCGAGCTGCCCGTTCAACACCTCTGCTAGGATGGTCAGACACCGTACACTTAGCATGCTGGTGAATCTTGAGTTTCTCCTTAAGAATCCATTCTACCCCAAGTCTATCACATGTTAGTGAACAGTGCCATAACCAACCCCACGACTCCAGGTAGAAGCCTAGAGTTCACAGTTAATACTTCTCTCTCCTCTACTCTCTGTAAAATATACATCTGCATCTCATGGGAATTCTACATCCAAGGATAGCCTGGATTCTTCCATTGACCTTTATATTCACTGTCACCTTCTGGGTGGCATATTTTCCGTTTTCCCTCCCAGAGCCATTCTCCATCCTGCTCTATTCCTCAGCAGGTTTATCTGTATAAGCTGTACCAGTAGGTCCCCTTGCCCTTGGGCTTCTGGCTAATGGAGAGTGAGCGTGAGTGAAAGTCGCTCGGTTGTGTCTGATTCTTTGCAACCCCGTGGACTGTAACCCGCCAGACTCCCTTGTCCATGGAATTTTCCAGGCAAGAATGCTGAAGTGGGTTGCCATTTCCTTCTCCAGGGGATCTTTCCAACCCAGGGATTGAACCCGTGTCTCCTGCATTGCAGGCGGAGTCTTTACCTTCTGAGCCACCAGGGAAGTCTAATGGTGAGTAAGGGTGGGAAGTTGGAAGGAGGGAGAAGAGCGAAGTTGGGGTGTGTGTTCCATTGGCTCCCTCCTTTCAGGAGGGTGTGGATTTGCAGGGATTCTCAATGGCCAGTCTCATTCCCCGTCGGGAGGCAACCCTCTGTCCTGTGTTCTAGCTGCCCCTCCTTCCATTTGTGTCTTCCTGTCTGGTGTAGTGATGGCTTTGTACTAGCGCTTGTCCCCAAGAAACTGCTCTGTCCTTTCTGACTTCCCTGTGCCCTGCCTTCATCTTAACCCCTTATTAGATCCCCAAATTCCTTGTTTAAAAGTATTATTTCCTGCTGGAAGCTGAGTGATAAGTCACTGCAAAGCAAATAAGAAAACCAAAAAAAAAAAAAAAAATTCCTCCTAGTCTCCTATACTCAGTGAAACCAGCCTAATACAGTCTCTCTGCAGCAGCACTAAGCAATTGTTTTAAAATATATATCATTTCACTCTTCTGCTGAAGAGCATCCAGAGGCTTCCTGTTGTGTTTGTAATAACCTCCTAATTATGGAATTAAGTCCCTTTGTGATCTGACGCCTGTTTACTTCTGCATGCGTGTCTTGCACACGTGCATGGCTTGTTTCTTGCACTTCAGCCATGCAAATATTATTAATGTCCCAAAACACTCCACCACTCTCTTTCCTGCCTTGTTTCTGCCTGGACTGTTCTCCTCGTGGAGGACATGCGTGTTTG
The DNA here is from genome assembly GCF_027580195.1 of Bos mutus. Taxonomy (NCBI): domain Eukaryota; kingdom Metazoa; phylum Chordata; class Mammalia; order Artiodactyla; family Bovidae; genus Bos; species Bos mutus. The sequence continues at coordinate 81,400,939 of NC_091630.1, read as the reverse complement.
CCTCCTTCTTATCGCTGAGGTCTTACTTTAATTGTCACGTCCTCAGAAATGCCATTTCTGTCACTTATCATAACGCAGTTCCTTCCCCATTCTTTCTGTCATGGCTTTCTGTTGTTTCTTTCATAGCAACGATTTCACTAATAATTATTTATAATTTTATTATTTCATTACAGGCATACCTTGTTTTATTGTGCTTCACTTTATGGCGCTTTGCACATAATGTATTTTTACAAATGGATGGTTTGTGGCAATCCTGCATAGACCAAATCTGTCACCCAGTTTTCCAGTGGCATTTGCTCCCTTCATGTCTCTGTGTCATATTCCGGTAATTCTCACAGTATTTCAAACTATTTTTTTATACTTCTTAGGGTGATCTGTGATCAGTGATCTTTGATATTACTAATGCAAAAAGACTAAGACTTGCTAGAAGCTCAGATGATGGTTGGTAATTTTTTAGCAATAAAGTGTTTTTAATTAACATATGTACTGTTTTATTTTAGACATAATGCTATTGCACCCTCAATGAACTGCAGTATAGTGTAAACATAACTTTTATACGCCTGGGAAACCCAAAAAATTATGTGACTTGCTTTGTTATGGTGTTTGTTTTATCACGGTGGTCTGGAACTGAACCCGTGATGCCTTTGAGCCATGCTTGTATGTAGCCCTGCAGTAGACTCTAAGCTTGAGCCCGTAGTTGTTGTTTTTAACCCCATTATGCACATTGCCTGATCTATGGTAGGAACTGAGTAGTAGAACTTACAGAATTGAGTTATAAAATTAAGGAATTAAGCAGGTGAAAATACCTGACTCATAGTACATGCTATATTTATTGAGCGTATACTCTTTACTAAGAACTTTCTGATACCTGATGTTAGTTAATAATATTAGTAACATCAAGTCCACTCTCTTCAGGTTCTTTTGGTAATCCTGGGCCGACTTTCAAGACACAATCCATGGGAATATGTAGGGTGAGTAAAACAATTGATTTTCATAATTTAGGGGTATGGAGATACCTATTCTTTACAGACACTATTTTCTAAATACTGATATAATTTTTCTTAGTCCCAAGAGAATAAAGCTGATTTATCCTTCCGGAAGTTCCAGGTAGAGACCAGGATCTACCTGGGGCCTCCCAGGTGGCTCACTTGGAAAGAACCCGCCTACAAATGCAGGAGATTCAGGTTCAATCCCGGGTCAGGAAGATCCCCTGGAAGAGGAAATGGCAACCCATTCTAGTATTCTTGCCTGGGATATTCCATGGGCACAGAAGCCTGGTGGGCTACCATTCATAGGAGTTCATAAGAGTCAGACACAACTTCACAATTAATAGCAACAATGATGAAAGGCAAATAATAATAGCTCTTATTCTCAGACCCAGCATTCAGACTAAAAGGTTTTGCATAAATATTGGAATTACCTATCACTTCTTCATCCATACTTCTCCATATCTTAAAGAAAAATAATGACATTTCCTTCAATGAGTTTTGGAAGTCTAATAGATAAAATATATAGCAAGTACCCACTATAGTATCTGAAGTCAAACAGATACCTTAAAAACATTGATTTCCTTCCCCTCCTCCATCTGATAGAGAGTAGAATAGATTTCACCAGCATGTCTGCCAACAGCAGTGCAAATGAATTGTATCTCCACCTTGAATACAGATGTGCATGTAGGGGTTGCTAAATGTGGTGATGCTGTCAGTTTATCCAGCGAACCATTGGTCAAGGAAGTGATAATATTTAAGCTGAAATTTAAAGGATGAGCAAGAGCCAGGATAACAGGAGAGGGAAGTGAGTTTTGAGGCAGTGCCTTGGTGTGGCGAGGGACCAGAGCCATGATCAGGTGAGAAGAATCTGGAGACTGGGAGGGAGACTGGACAGCGGAAGTTGGAGAAGCCAGCAAGGGCCAAGTTCAGGCAGCACCTTGGAGGCCATGCCTGGGGTTCTGGATTGTGTTTTAAGAGGAAAGAGAGGTCATGACAGGTTTTAAGCAGGAGAATGATAGATGATTTTCTGAGAGCTTAGCAGGTACTGGATATAATAATTTTCACAACACTTTTATGAATTGGATACAGTTGAGCAGACGGAGGCCTAGGAAGATTAAGTCACTTGCTTAAGAACACATCTACCCTCAGACTAGCGTGTTCCAACACCTTAATCTTAACCATGGCGTGAACCCTCTGTTCAGGGTATATTGTATACTCTATGTGATGAAGATCTCTAGTCTCCCATCTGGTCTGATTCCATCCTTTGCTTTCAGTTCTGCATGTACACCAATAACTTTATCTTTCTTCTTGTATTTATCTGTATGGTCATGTATTTATGTGTATGGTCTCTGTTCCTTTCTAGAATGAAAGCAGAGACTTTATTGGATTCATTGTTTTACCATCTGTGATTTGTAAAGAGCCAGGCACATGATAAGATGCTCAATTGCTACTTTGCAATGTGTGAAAATACCTGGGATATAGCGAACAACTACAGCCGAAGTTCTAGAATATTCCCTGGGTGCCTGATGTCTGCAAGGCACTTACTGAGCACTTTTGCATACACTGATTTCATATTTACCCTCTCCACAACCTCGATAGGAAGAGGCCCTTGTTTCTCTTCTAGGCTTTCCGTAAAAAGATAAGGATATGCCCGAAACAGTGTGCTGTGAGAGCAGTTGTGTACGGAGGGGCAGGAAGGGGCCATGTCTCCGGCGTGCTTACAAGTGACCATTCCTGAGGTCTGAGCCACTTCTTCCCTCCAGGTGGCCACTGAGAAAAGCACTATCTCTTTAAAATAACTCACACCATTAGACACTAATAATAAATCAGAGTTATGTGATTTTCCTAAAAAGATTCAATCCAGGATCCTTCCCCAGAAATCCAGTTCCTGCCACAATGGGCATCCTGTTTGCTGTAGATGTGAAATTGTTCTAACTGGGAAGTGTCTGAATAGAGTTAAAGGGCAAAGATATACATGGGTGTAATGCCTAGAATTTTCCTTCTTCGTTAACTGCCCTATACATATATGTACTTCTCAAAAACACTGCCTAGATTCAGTCTTTTTTTTTTTTTTAATCATTGTGGTGAAATATGTGTAACACAAAATTTATCATTTTAACCATTTTGAAATGTGTAGCTCAGTGGCATTAAGGACATTCACAATGTTGTGTAAACAATAACATCTGGCGTGTGTGCTCAGTCGTGCCCAACTCTTTGTGACCCTATGGACTGTAACCCACCAGGCGCCTCTGTCCATGGGGTTTTCCAGGCAAGAGTACTGGAGTGGGTTGCCATTTCTTCCTCCAGATATCTTCCAGACCCAGGGGTTGAACCCCTGTCTCTTGCATTGCAGGTGAGTTCTTTACCCCTGAGACACCTGGGAAGCCCCTGTGTAACTCCACCATCCATTTCTAGAAACTTTTCATCTTCCCAAACTGAAGCTCTGTACTCATTAAACATAGCAATCTATTCTCCTTATTCCTAGCCCCTGACAACCACTGTCTTTTCTGTCTCTAAATTTGACTCCTCTCTGTGCCTCATACAGGTGGAATCTTAAGGCATTTGCCCTTGTGTTTGGCTTATTTCACTTTGCATAGCATCTTCAAGGTTTATCTAGCCATAACATGAGCCAGGATATCATTCCTTTTTAAGGCTGAATAACTTCCTATTGCCTGAATAGACCATGTTTTATTTATTCATTCCTCCACTGATGGACACTTGGGTTGTTTCTACCTTTTGGCTATTGTGAGTAATGTCATTATAAACACGAGTGAGTGGATATCTGTTCAGACCTTGAATATGGTTCAGACCATATTCAGTTCTTTTGAATATGCACCCAGGGGTGGGATTCGTGGATCATATGGTAATTCTATATTGAATTGCTTGAGGAACTGTCATCCTATTTTCCAATCAATCTTTTATTAAGATTTTCTTAAGCAACCTTTAAAAATCTGGATTAAAAGACTGGTTTTAAGAAATGTTATAAGAAGAGCTGGTCTTCCATTTGCTTTCAAGATTCCAACTTAGTCACTACTTTCCAGGCTGCCCTAAATACCGCTTTATCGTTAAACAAGGGACAGGTACTCCGTATTTTTTCCTGTGTTTTTGTTCCCCACATGAGTCAGTGGAGGAAGCCAGGGGCTTAGGGAGCAATGCCAAGCTTTTTGTGTTTCTTCCTCCGCTGTTCCCCTAAGTTCACCACCTCAAAGTCATCCCAGTGGAGCCAGTGAACCAAGCATTCAGGCTATTTCCTCATGACCCATCTGTGACCTCTTGAACCTCTGAATGGGCATTACCAGACTCTGCTGGACCAAGACAGAAAGCTAGAATCACACAATAACATTAACTCAGCTCCTGAATCAGAAGTTAAAGGCGGCTCTGAGTCCTATTCTGTGCTCCCAGCCCATTTAATGCGATCGTGGCCAAGCCACTGAACTCACTCAGGAGTGAATTAGGCCTTTCTTATTCTAGGTCTTTTTCTATCAATAGATCCTCCAGAACAAATAAAACCTTACTTAGAATCTCAGTACATGGCACAGATAATAAAGGTGCTAAAGGAAAACTGCTTCTCTACTCACAATACTGCTGACACAAAATGTGTGGGTTTTTTCCCCTCACACCAACCACCAGTTCCCCAACTCTGGGCACCAGCAGGATGTCCTACAATAAATAAAATTCAATTCCCTCAGGATCTACCTGGAGTTAGCACAGACTCCACAAGACTGCCCTCACTTCAGATATCAGCCACAAGTCTAGGTTGTCACCTGTATTTCTGAACAACTGGATATAAAGTGAGAGTTTCCAGCCCCTTCTTTGAGTTTGACAATTTGCTAAAATAGAGAGCTCAGGGAAGCACTTTATTTTATCCTTTACTATAAAGGATACAAGTGAGTAGCTGGATGAGGGGTACAGGGGGTGAGCTCTGCACAGGGTCTCCATCACAGGACTTCTGTCCCTGTAGAGGTGGGGTACACCACCTTCCTGGACATGGATGTGTTCACCATTTCAGATGCTCTCTGAAGTCTATGCGTGTGTGATGCTCAGTCGCTTCAGTGGTTGTCCAACTCTTTGCGACCCCATGAACTGTAGCCCTCCAGCACCCTCTTTACATGGTATTCTCCAGACAAGAATATTGGAGTAGGTTGCCGTGTCCTCCTCCAGGGGATCTTCCTGACCCAGGGATCAAACCCACATCTCCGGCATCTCCTGCATTGCAGGCAGATTCTTTACCACTGAGCCACAGGGGAAGTCCCCTGAAGTGTGTAGTTTAGGCATTTCTTATGAAAGCATCATTATATAAGCATGATTGATTGTTAACTCAATCTCTGACCCTTCTCCCCTCCTCAGAGGTTGGGGGTGGGTAGGTGGAGCTAAGAGTTCCAAGCTTCCAATCATGGCTTAATCTTTCTGGTGACCAACCCCTAACCTGAACTCATCTAGGAACCCACCAAAAGTCTCCTCATTAGAACAAAATAAGCTCCCATAACCCAGGAAACTTCAGGAGATTGAGGAACTCTGTGTAAGAATTTATCACTCCCATCATCATTCAGGAACTTACAAGGGTTTTAGGAGCCCTGTATCAGGAACTAGAGCAGAGGCCAAATACATATTTATTATGTCATAGATGATTTGCCTAAAGAAGGGATAGAGGGTAAGACATTCATCTACTCATTGGCACTCATGTTCCTTATTCCCCCTAGAGATTTTTGAATCTCCATTGTGGCAACCTAGTGCCCAGTGGAACCTAGTTTGGGTACCACTGAAGTAGATAACTTGATATGGATATCCAGCTGCAATATGCAATCAATGAAGCTCTCCAAGGCCCCAATACGGAAGCTCTCCTAATTATGAACCAGTTTCCTAAATGCATTTCATAAATGCATTTGTTCATCAGAAGTCTAAATATACAGTAATATGCCAGCAATGATTCTTGCCATTAAGGAAGCTGATAAAATTTTACTCTGACTCACTGCTTCATTTATGTTTATGAAAGTTTGTCAGTATTTCAGAGATGGGAAAATGGAAGCTATGTGATTTTCACAAAGCCACATGGTTAGTAGACAGAGGAACCACAATTTGAACCTAGGAGCTTTGGCTCTTAAACAAAGTTCTCTAATGCGATTTGCACAACATGGATGGAGCTGGAGGGTGTCATACTGAAGTCAGTCAGACAGAGAAGGAGAAATGTCATATGGCATCCCTTATATGTGGACTTTAAAAAGAAATGACACAAAAGAACTTACAAAACAGAAAGAGACTCACAGACTTTGAAACAAACTTATGGTTGCCAGGGGGAAGGGATAGTTAAGCACTTTGGGAAGGTCATGTACACACTGCTATATTTAAAATGGATAACCAACAAAGACCTACTGTATAGCACATGGAAATTCGCTCAATGTTATGTGCCAGCCTGGATGGGAGGAGGTTTAGGGAAGAATGGTTACATGTATATGCATGGCTGAGTCCCTTTACTGTTCACCTGAAAATACCACAACATTGTTAATTGGCTCTACCCCAATACAAAATGTTTTTGGTGTTTAAAAAAATTAAAAATTAAAAACATATCTCCATCAAGCCTCCTTTTAAAGCCAGAAGTGGATAAGAAGAGAAGCTTCTTTATACAGCAAATATGAGACACAAAAGCTGTATCTGTTGGACTGACCGCTATTGTTGGCAATTCACTGTGAGAGATGACTATCTCCAGCCAAAGTCACTGACCTGACTTCAGAGACCCGAGTCCTCTGGGCCAGCCCTGTCCCCGCTACATCAGCAGAGCTCTTCAGCAAATGCCATTGATTCAAGTGACTCAGTTAAAGGTTCAGAGCTATAAAATAATTCGTGTACTCTGGAATTGGGTCTCTGGGCCTGAATTTTCCATCAACTTTTAAATCATTTTTGCTCCTTCTTTCTGCCTTGTAAGAGAGTAGGGGTGGCGGTTCTTTTTAATTTTGCAGGTACTTCCTCTTAGATCTTGTTTTCTTTCTCAAGGTTCCATGCAGAGAATTTCCTATAGTTGATTGATAAAAGATCATTCCAAAGGCCGAGTTTAGAAATATTCTTATAAATAGATCATGTTGTTAATAAAAGATCATCCCAAAAGGAACTTTGGAATAGGGAAGTGACTGAAATTAGAACACTCAGCAATGGTGACCAGAGAGATAAAATGGCTCATGCTCAAGAAGGAACATCAAGAGAAGAGAAGGATGGGCTCAAAACTACCATTTATTAAATACCTCTGGTTTGCTAGAATCCTGACTCTGCTTATACTAATCTTGTGACCTTAGACAAGCTTCTTAACATCTCAAATCTCAGCTTCCTTAACTGTAAACTGGTATAAATTATATCTTCATAGGATGTTGTCAGGATTAAATAAAATATGTTAAGTGCTTTGTTTCCAGAAAGTAGCAAAACATAAATAGTTCTTGTTAAAAGCTATTACTACTGTTATCATTTGTGTTCTTGAAACCCTTACCAGCCTCCCAAGTGAGGTATCAGCTGGAATTCTGGGTTTCAATCATAAACAAAGATATTGTACAACTCTTGCTCACTGGGTGATGAGACAGTGCTTCTGTTTATGACTTACATTTGAAAATCAGACAACATGACGGTTGTTGGGCAAGGGGAAGATGCAGAGAAATGCAGCCAGCTGAGGAGGCAGGACTTGTAAATTTTGCAACTGTCCTCAGTTTAATGTTTGACATTCTATGCTCATTACTGACTGCATGGCTTCACAATAAATTGGGAATTTGCTATGTGAGAAAATGAAGATTTATACAAAGCCAAATTGAACAAATGGTGAATAATTGATTTAGCTGACCTTACAACTCTCACTTGTAAATAGCACAGAATGTTTCACTCTGGCAGGAATTCAGTTTTCTAGGCACCCTGACTCCTGCTAGCAGTTTACTGTAAAGACCCAGTGCTTCCTGACTTTCTCATACATCAAAAAATCTTAGATCATGAACTCTATCTGCATGTTATTGTCAACTAAAAAAGATGCACAACTTGAGAGTTGGGAGTTGAGTTTTATTTGGGGGCAAAATGAGGACTGCAGCCCAGGAGGCAGCCCTCAGATAGCTCTGAGAGGACTGCTCCAAAGAGGCAGTTGGGGAAGGTCAATATATAGAATTTCTGTGAAGGGGGAGTTCAATACCATCAAGTGCTGAGTTTACAACAGATTTTCTGCTACTCACAAAGATCTGATGTCATCATGAAAGGATTTAGTGCTTTTCCCTAGATATGAGGAGATGCAAGGATTAGGATCATGAAATCAGTTCCTGAAAATACCCAGTCATCTAAAGAGCTGTCCCACCAGATTCCCTGGAGCACAGAGCGCCTCTCTCCACCCTGAACTCCCTCAGAGGGTGTTGAAGATCAACAGCTGCAGCAGGGTTCAATCTCTGCAGAGGCAGATGGCAAATGCTCTTGTTGTTCAGTCACTGGCAACGCTTTTCAGTTAAATTCAGTTCAGTTGCTCGGTCATGTCCGACTCTTTGCGACCCCATGGACTGCAGCACGCCAGGCTTTCCTGTCCATCACCAACTCCCAGAGCTTACTCAAACTCATGTCCATTGAGTCAGTGATGTCATCCAACCATCTCATCTTCTGTCATCCCCTTCTCCGCCCACCTTCAATCTTTCCAGCATCAGGGTCTTTTCCAATGAGTCAGTTCTTCGCATCAGGTGGCAGAAATATTGGGAGTTTCGGCTTCAGCATCAGTCCTTCCAATGAATATTCAGGACTGATTTCCTTTAGGATGGACTGGTCAGAGCTCTTGTCAAGTGCCAATTTGTAGTTGACATTATTCTGGCATAATCTGTAAGAAGTATGGTTTGTGTTATATGCTCTCTGAAGAATGTGAAGATCCTTTATGTTGCCCTCTGATATAAGGATGTAGTTTGGCTCCAGTTAGTATAACTTGAGATATATTTGAGTGGATTTAGAAATTACTATGTTTATTCTTCTTAGGAATAAAATAAAGTAAAAGAAATAAAAGAAAATAAATATAAAATTGACAATGTTTCAGCATTGTTTAAAATCCCTTGACTGGTGTCTCGGTATAGTGCATCCCATCTTAGAATACATTAGCAAAAGAAGTATGTATTTCCAAGGTTGGTATTCCAAGGAATGATATAGATGAAAATACATGAATATTCCTTGGGAATTCCCTCACCACTGACTGACTGAATCACAGATGGTTTAGTAAAAAGATACAGAAATAAATGAGGACATTTTAGAAGATATCTTTGTAGCACTCCAAAATTATGGATTACTAGAATTGAAAGTGTTCTTGACAGGTCATCCTGGTTAACCTTTTGATTACAGATTTAGTTCTGTTCAATAAGGGGCTTCCCACGTGGTGCGGTGGTAAAGAATCCTCCTGCCAATGCAGGACATGTGGGTACAATCCCTGGGTCAGGAAGATCCCCTGGAGGAGGACATGGCAACCCACTCCAGTATTCTTGCCTGAAAAATCCCATGGACAGAGGAGCCTGGAGAGCTACAGTCCATGAGGTTGCAGAGTCAGACACAACAGAATGACTGAGCACACACACAGCCTATTCAATAAACACACCATGAGCACCTAGAACAGGCATTAAGCTAGAATTATTGGTGGGGACATGCATGATTGTTGGTGGTGGTTTAGTCACCAAGTCATGTCCTACTCTTGCGACCCCATGGACTATAGCCCGCCAGGCTCCTCTGTCCATGGGATTCTTCAGGCAAGAATACTGGAGTGGGTTGCCAAAAAAGGAGCAAAGTGTGTGCCATCAAGAAGTCCACATGCTAGTGGAAGAGCGATTTGAGTAACATAGACTGAAGCTAGAGACTGAGGTTGATGTAAATAAAGTTCTCTAGGAGTAGTTGAGGAGGAGAAATCTAATTCATGTGATTAGTCTGGCCAACAGATGACCATTCATAAGTACAATCTTTTGCTTTCACCCTTCATCAAAAATCTATTGACCACCTTCCATTTAACAAAACCTTTGCTGGACATCTGGGGATGCTGAATACAGTAATCATGGTGACTTCATGGGCCCAAAGCCTAACAAAGATGGCTGGAAATTGAACAGGAAATTGCAGTGTTATGAGTATTCGTAAATGTTATTGCATTCCTCTGCTTTGGACAGACCTATATGTAACTGTCCTGGAATGACTGTGGGAAGAGATGAGCCAATACAGGCAGGAGGATTGCCCAGTTTTTGCTCCCTCTTTCTCAAGCTGGAGAGATGAGGCATATAAATGAGAGAACAACAAGCTTATCTTTATAAAAAACTGAGACCTCAAATAGACACAAGTGGTGCTAATTTTGCTAGGCCAAGTGCATAATTAATGAGCTAAAAAGATCACTGTGATTTTTTGCTAAGACTTTGGGCAGCTGGACCCTTTTCTAGATTGTGAGTCAGGAGTTCAAAATTCAGGTTTCAGCTTCAGCATGAAAGTAAATGTGCATCCCTGTTGGTAGGATTTGACTCAACTATATTGTGCCTCAGTTTTCTTTGATACGGCATGAAGTTATTTCAGTCAAACTGCAGGCCTGTTTTTCCTTCTTCGACAGTCAGCATTTAATGCTGTTTACTGACCACTGAAAGTCATTCTGGGCATTACTCATGACATAAGGCTCTTTGGCTGTACAGTACAATTAAGCTGAAATACATTTCAAGGGTAATGTATGCTATGGAGGCAGAGTCAGTTTTAGTGCCTGCAAGTGTCACACCATTGAGATGCTGTTCAAATTTATGATATAACAATCACAAATTTTTGGTCTATATGTATATGAGCAACCAACATTTGAAAGGACAAATATTTCTAATATCATGTCCAAGAGTTCTTCTTAATGACCAATGAGACAACGACTGTGACAATGTGTGTAGACTCTATTTGTCACTTGGGACTGTGTGACACTGGAGAACTTATATAACCTTTCTGCATCACAGATTTTTCCTCATAAAAATAGGGCTAATAACTGTGTCCACCTCATTGGACTGTTTCATATAGATAAGATACATAGCATAACCACTTACTTCTGGAACATGGTAAATTCTCAGTGACCTATTGGTGTGGGTTCCCCATCGGACAGTGGTGTCCCTTTTGAGTTCCCTTTAGACAGGACTAATTTCTATTCATATAGGTAGGAGGTGGCAAAGCTGGGATTTGCACCCAGGGAGATATTAGAGACTGTAGTCCAATCACTGTTCTGTCTTTCTGATTAGCTATTAATAGAACCAGTGACTTTTAAACATTAAAGCTAATCGACAATATCGGTCTATGAAATTCTCCTTCCTGGAAGGCTGTTCATACCTGTTCTCTATTTCATTAACCCAGTTAATACTGGTAGTTATTATTAATACAATTCCTCCTGCTTTGTTCTAGGACCAGAGTTGTAATCCAATTAAATTTTAACTTTGATTGGGTCTTGAGGGATATATGGGAGTTCACCAGTTATGAGTAACAAGAAGTGAATTCAGATTGAGGAGAAATAGCAGATGAAACAACATTAAGCTGTGAAAAGGCAGAATATGATTTAAAAGCAGCAGCAAATGGTGAACAGTCCAACGGAGCATAGAATTTGAAAAAGAAGTATCTGTAGATAAAATGAACAATAAAATCAGAACTTGGTTGTGATGAGCCTAGAGTGTAGACAGTGGGAAGTCACCGAATGGTTTCACGAAGGGGAGTGACTTGAGCAGATGTGAGATATAACTTACTGGCAGCAATATGAAAAGTGCACGGATCAAACTGAGAGCAAAGACGTGAGCTGACGCAGTAGGAAACGGTGCTTTGGCAGGAGGTAGTGGGGCCTGGACAGTGGCAGTTGGGATAGAGGATTGCCCCCAAAGTGGAGGAAATCTAATTTTGTGGGAAAGTTTTCCAATAGCTTGGGTGAACCAGATTTTTAATTTCCACCCACACCTCCTGTCCTGTGCCTTCCCTAGGAGAAGAGCTGTGATAAAGATGTTTGGGTCTATCATCTATCTATCTAATCTTCAAAAAATTACAAAAGAAACTTGTCTTCACTAACACTGGTGAATTCATTTCAACTTATGAAAAGAATGTGGTGGTTTAGTCATTTGGTCATATCTGACTCTTTTACCACCCAGAATTCAGAGACTGTCAGCAACTTAACCCCCAACCCCCAATGGATCCATTCTTATAGAGAACTCCTAAATGGTGGGAGATCTGCAATGCAGAACTGGCTTTCATGGCCTAATTCAAATAATAAGGCAGTCCTTCAAACAAAGCCTCCTGTGCCACAGGGCAGGGCAGGGCTTATGGAAAGCACTGAACTGACTGACTCCAGCCTGTCCCCAGAGGCAGCTGGGGTATTCACTCTTCATTCTACTCTAAGGAAGTTCCTTCCTAGCAAGTGGGGTGGATTTCCTGGCTGGAGGACAAAGGGCACCTCCTCTTCCCTTCTTAGTGTGGAACTCTTTGACTGTTTAGATATCCTCAGAGGCCCTGATTCACTCCTTCCCTTCCATGTCCAGCCTCTAGGCTCCTGAGCAGAGGTAGAAAGAAAAACACTCAACGTTCCTACCATGAAAGGAAATGCTAACCAGGACAAGACTGACAACCTTTTTCTCTAGTGATTTCTAGACCTGTTTAATCTGCAGAATCACCCAGAGAGCTTACTGATTTCTAGAACTGTCTAATATGTGGAATCACCCAGAGAGCTTATTTACAATACAGCTTGCTGATCCCAGACACATAAGTGTTATCTGTACATATTCTGGACACCTTTGGAATTGCCATTATATATATGTATATAATGCATATATGTAACCATGTATATACATGTATATATGTATACACATATATTTAAATATACATATTCATAAATTACACATATAAATATATGTATATTTTATATGCACGTATATTTATAGTCATATAAATATATATGTATACATATATAGTATACATATGGAAATTTCAAAGAAGAAAATATTTAGCAAGCATTATTTTAAGCCTATTATTTAAAATTATGTTTATATATTTATTAAATTTTATGTCTATATAGTACTTTTTATTTGGCATTTCCAGGTATTGCAGTCATTAGCATAGTTTTGACCCATGGACTACATCCAATTTTGTTATTTTCTCAATGAGAAGGTTGCAGTCTACAAATATTCTCCAACTTTCCAGAAACCATTCAGCACGTCTGTGGCTGAGCCAGGACCACTCCCAGTCTCCCAGGTTCCAGGTCAAAATTCTTTCACCGAATTTATAAATACAGATTCCTTTTAAAACCGAGGGGAGATTTGTCTTTGTCAAAACTCCATGTGAGAGGATGTAGGAGCAAAAAACACAAACCAGACAAGCGCTCAGGTTTTCATGGGGTTGCACAGAAGTAGCATTTCCGAGCTGTCCGATGGGACTGCAGGACGGTGGGTAACCAGAGTCCCACTGGGGCGAGAGGAGCACTAGGTCTTACCCACTGGCCATATTTCAAAGGCTGGTGAATGGAGAGAGCTGTGCTGGTGGATGCCAGTCTCATTCATCTCTTAAGCATGTGAAAGACATTTAGAGACTGAATGACTTTCAGTTCCCCTAGGTTGGGGAATTGAAGGTAAATATGGTGCGGAAAATGCTTTGGCCTGGCTTTAAAGGCTTGTGTGAAATGCTCCCTAAGGGGGGAACTGCGGGTCACTAAAAGGTTGCTTCTTGCTAATGCGCTTGATTGGCTGTTGGCGCACAACTCCCGCTGAAGTGGCGATCCCTTGGACTGACCACTGCCCTTTTGCTGCAGTTATCAATGGTCTCGCAATTCCCCTCAGTTTTAATCAATTTGGTTTCTGAATAGCTCTTTTGTTTGTTTTAGACAAAAGAGGCAAGTGTTCCAGAGGGACGGCTTGCTTCTCCTGGCAGTCCCTGTTTTCTTTAGGAAGTTTTTGGAGACTGCTCACTTTTAGGCAGGGGCAGAAGCCCTGCTTCTCCTTTCATTAAAACAAGAGCCATTCCAGCTGACATTCCAGCCCGCCAGTGTGATCCATGTTGCAAGGGCCAGGGCTGCATGGGATAGGGGGTGATCAGAGACGGGATGGGGATGAAAGACCTGTAGCCTAAAAACAGACTTAAACGATGGGGCGTGTTTTAGGTTTGCAGGTTAAAACATGGGACTCTCAGTTAAACATATAGATAAACAACAAATTCACGTGGGACATACTTAACTCTATATTAAAAATTGTTCATATGAAATTCATTTTAACTGAGTGTCCTCTATCTGTATTGGTTATACCTGGCAACCCTACCTAGTATAAATAGATGAAGGTGAAGAAGGGAATAAGATTTAAGTCCATCAAATTAAGAAGGTGTGGGAAAAATTAACAATAAAAATCATGGTGAGAAAGAATTTTCATTTACTGGTTAGTACATTTGTGTATTTGAAGATTTATTTAGAAAAAAGTTACTGAATCCTGTTATACAGCAGCATTTTAAAATTATTTATTTAGTTATTTAGTTATCTTTGGCTGAGCTGGGTCTTCACTGCTGGGTCCAGTCTGTCTCTAGTTGCAATGAGTGGGAGCTACTCTCTAGATGCAGTGCTCAGGTTTCTCACTGAAGTGGCTTCTCTTGGTGTGGAGCATGGTCCCTAGGACACATGGGCTTCCGTAGTTGGGTCCCATGGGCCCTAGAGCACAGGCTCAACAGTTGTGGCTCACGGGCTTAGTTGCTATGTGGCATGTGAGACCTTCTGGACTAGGGATCAAACCCATGTCTGCTGCATTGGAAGGTGGATTCTTTACCCCTGAGCTACCAGGGAAGCCTGGGACAGCCAGCATTTTGACAGGGGGATGAATGGAGATTAGTATGATTCAGTTCAGTTCAATTGCTCAATCGTGTCTGACTCTTTGCAAACCCATGGACTGCAGCACCCCAGGCCTGCTTGTCCATCACCAACTCCCAGAGTTTGTTCAAACTCACGACCATTGAGTCACTGATGCCATCCAACCATCTCATCCTCTGTCATCCCCTTCTCCTCCTGTCTTCAATCTTTCACAGAATTAGGGTCTTTTCCAATGAGTCAGTTCTTCACATCAGGTGGCCAGAGTATTAGAGTTTCAGCTTCAGCATCAGTCCTACCAATGAATATTCAGGCCTGATTTCCTTTAGGATGGATTGGTTGGATCTCCCTGCAGTCCAAGGGACTCTCAAGAGTCTTCTCCAACACCACAGTTCAAAAGCATCAATTCTTCAGTGCTCAACTTTCTTTTTGGTCCAACTCTAATATCCAAACATGACTACTGGAAAAACCATAACTTTGACTAGACGGACCATTGTTGGCAAAGTAATGTCTCTGTTTTTTAATATGCTGTTTAGGCTGGTCAAAGCTTTTCTTCCAAGGAGCAAGCATTTTTTAATCTCATGGCTTCAGTTACCATCTGCAATGATTTTGGAGCCCAAGAAAATAAAGTCTGTCACTGTTTCCACTGTCTCCCCATCTATTTGCTGTGAAGTGATGGTACCAGATGCCATGATCTTAGCTTTTTGAATGTTGAGTTTTAAGCCAGCTTTTTCACTCTCTTCTTTCACTTTCATCAAAATGCTCTTTAGCTCCTATTCACTTTCTGACATAAAGGTGGTGTCACCTGCATATCTGTGCTTATTGATATTTCTCCTGGCAGTCTTGATTCCAGCTTGTGCTTCACCCAGCCTGGCATTTTGCATGATGTACTCTGCATATAAGTTAAATAAGCAGGGTGACAGTATATAGCCTTGACGTACTCCTTTCCCAATTTGAAACCAGTCCATTTTTCCATGTATGGTTCTAACTGTTGCCTCTTGACCTGCATACAGATTTCTCAGGAGGCAGGTCAGGTGGTCTGGTATTCCCATCTCTTTAAGAATTTTCCAGTTTGTTGTGATCCACACAGTCAAAGGCTTTAGCATAGTCAATGAAGCAGAAGTAGATGTTTTTCTGGAACTCTCTTGCTTTTTCGATGATCCAGTGGATGTTGGCAATTTGATCTCTGGTTCCTCTGCCTTTTCGAAAACCAGCTTGAACATCTGGAAGTTTATGGTTCACGTACTGTTGAAGCCTGGCTTGGAGAATTTTGAGCATTACTTTGCTAGTGTGTGAGATGAGTGCAATTGTGCAGTAGTTTGGGCATTCTTTGGCATTGCCTTTCCTAGGGATTGGAATGAAAACTGACCTTTTCCAGTCCTGTGGCCACTGCCGAGTATTTCAAATTTGCTGGCATACTGAGTGCAGCACTTTCACAGCATCATCTTTTAGGATTTGAAATAGCTCAGTTGTAATTCCGTCACTTCCACTGGCTTTGTTCATAGTGATGCTTCCTAAGGCCCACTTGACTTTGGACTCCAGGATATCTGGCTCTAGTGAGTGATCACACCATCATGGTTATCTAGGTCATAAAGATCTTTTTTGTATAGTTCTTCTCTGTATTCTTGCCACTTCTTCTTAATATCTTCTGCTTCTGTTAGTTCCATACCATTTCTGTCTTTTATTGTGCCCATCTTTGCATGAAATTTCCCTTGGTATCTCTAATTTTCGAAGATATCGCTAGTCTTTCCCATTCAATTGTTTTCCTCTATTTCTTTTCATTGATCACTTAGGAAGGCTTTCTTACCTCTCCTTGCTCTTCTTTGGAACTGTGCATTCAGATGGATATATCTTTCCCTTTCTTCTTCAAATGGATATGTCTTTCCTTTTCTCCCACATTGCAGATGGATTCTTTATGGTGTGAGTCACCAGGGAAGCCCCAAAATACTGGAGTGGGTAGCCTATCCCTTCTCCAGGGGAGCTTCCCAAGCCAGTAATTAAACTGGCGTCTCCTGCACTGCAGTCGGATTCTTTACCAGCTGAACTAGCAGGGAAGCCCATTAGTATGATTGAAGACATACAAATCAATGTTATGATGCAATATGATAAGTACAACAAAAATCAGTACAATTGTTGTTCTTGGTGCCTTTTCCCACTTATCCCACTAGAGAGGTTTGATCATCAAGAGCTGAGATCTCTAGCCAATAAGACTCAGGAGATAGCAGCCTTTTCTCATCAGAAAGGTTATCTTCTAATAATCGGACCTCATTCAATGTAACTCTTCAAGTAGACTGAGAAGGTAATGAGTGAAAACTGTATACCTATATGTTGTACTTGTAAAATAAATGGGCTTCAACTGAATATCTAATGGAAACTGGGTCATAGCCATGAGTATAGTCCACAACTGTGTAAGAAAAATAATAAATGAATGAAGATGTGCTGTGTCTACTTAAAGTTCTCTCCAGACGAGAAGTCCTGAGGCATCTTATTAAAATTTATTTTTAAACTATACCAGACCCTTTGCGTGCTAGTGTATTTTCTATAAACGATTGTAATGCCTTTCTAAGGTATGTCATTCTGTCTGTAGTACATGGATACATAAACATATCATAGGCACAGATATACTCTTTTCAAACCAGAGTCAGATTTAATGAGAAACTAAGACCAATCTAGTGAAAACATCAGTAAAATTGGATTTTAAATCATTCCTGCAGTACCTATTAGTTTCTGTTGGGGATACAGAGACATACAAGAGACAGTCTGCTTATCTCGTAAAAGGAATTTAGAGAGCAGTATGGAGATAAGGTAGTTCCCTGGTGCGTCCTTGTTTTAGACGCTGCCATGCCAGCCACAGCATTGAAATTCTCAAACAAACATAAGCCACTCACCTAGGAAACTCTGCTAGCGCCAGGTGTGAACTCAGCACCTTGGCCAAGGTTGATTTACTTGGAGTGGACATCTAACTCAAAGACCGTCAACTGGCCAGTAGCATAACAGTGACCCCTTGACCATCCAGATTCTCTCTTGGAGATGAGCAGATAGCAGGGAGGGAAAAGCAGGGACAGGGATAATGGTAGAGTGAGGGTGAAGAGCGCCCAGGGAACCCCATTGCAGGAGAGGCGCAGGCACCCGCCAGGCAGGGTGTGGATGCCCAGAAACGCCCTCTGTGTTTGTGTGAAGGATCCAGGTGACCCTCCTGTACCTGAAGGTGTTTCTGTCTCCCTGCGGCCTGGATGTATGACCAGCTCTGTTTTTCCTGGAGGCTGGATTGCCCGGGGTACAAGGTCTGGCATTTCCTTACAATAACGTTTGATAACTCGAAGTAACGTGAGGGAGGCCTGTGCTCCTCTGAACAAAAGATTAAAATCACAAATCCAGGCCCAACAAGATGGTTGTGTTGCAAGGCAGCACAGGACTTGCTCTTAGAGCAAAAAGAAAGGAAGCTGAAAACGGCAGGTGTTAGGGTGAGGGCTGGTTTCTGCTGGGAGAATTAAGCAAAGCCTCGTAGAGAGGCAGCATCTGAAATATGCTCTGAAAGGAGGGGAACATCGAGGGTTTTCTAACCTAACCTGGTTGGTAACTTCTAAGGAATTAAACAGCAGTACTTTGGCCACCTCATGCAAAGAGTTGACTCATTGGAAAAGACACTGATGCTGGGAGGGATTGGGGGCAGGCAGAGAAGGGGACGACAGAGGATGAGATGGCTGGATGGCATCTCTGACTCGATGGACGTGAGTCTGAGTGAACTCCGGGAGTTGCTGATGGGCAGGGAGGCCTGGCGTTCTGCGATTCATGGGGTCGCAAGGAGTCGGACACGACTGAGCGACTGAACTGAACTGAACTGAAGGAATTAAAAAAAAAAAGAAAGAAAATGTGGTTGTTAGAAAAGCCTCCTCCACCTACTGAGCTGAAGTCAGATGTCCATATTTTAACTCTCTCTCCCTCACACACACACACAGACACATACACTCATTTGACATTTACTTGTCTTGCTGTCTCTATCATGAAACACTCTCATATCTTTCCATTTTCTCCCTGCAGAGAAAATTTGTAAAGGAGAAATAAACTTAAGAAAACAAGCAGAGGGTCATCAAGTTAACACTTTGCCTCATTCCAGTTGTGTGTTTACCTCATTGGACATTTACAAGAATTTACTGATGGAATCAGAATGAGTAAACCATTTGTCCAATATTACTCAAACATAAGGATACAGGTTTCTTTCTAATTAAAAATAATGTGAAAACAAAAACTCGCTATTTTCATGTAGGACCGGTTCTCAAATTGGCCCTTGTGGACCTAGGTCCTCTCATCACTTCCTCGTGGCTCAGGACCCACCACAGGCCAACCTCCTTCCAGTGACCTAAGATCTATGATAGTTTTGACTCCCCAGACCCCATCCTAAAACTTCCCTGCCCTCTGCCTCTCACCCTTGGAATAATGCTAAAGAATTGGTTGTGAAATAAGCAAATGAAACACTGAGGTCAAAATGCAATTCCCTGTTAAGACTATCTTTGCATTTTATCCTGGAAAAACTGCTTTGAGAACTCAACATATTCCTAACAGTGCAAGTCATTTTGGCAGCTCAGAAGGTTCTTTATAAGGAGATCAGGCAAACCATAAGTTAGAGCCTACAAAGTGGCCCTGCTTATGAGTTTTATAAGGAAAATCTGTTTTATAAATATATTTTGACTCTATTTGATTTATAAAATGATTTATTTTTATAAATAAAAATAAATCATTTTTATTTATAGTTTTATAAATAAAAATCTATTTTATTTATAAAATAGATTTATCTTTAACTTTTACGTATAAATCCTAGAACCCCCAAATACCAGACTCAGGGAGTATAATAAATAAAGGTCTTGAAAGCCCAGCTCATATGACAGTTTCAAGTGCACTTTCCTTTTTGAAAAGGTATTGAAATGATATTTTGAATTCACCATAAAGGCTGGCTGACCAGTGCTTTTTTCCCTCAAATCTGGCCTTTTATACCTCTTCTTGAGTAGCACATAGGCACTGCGCCCCCTGTACCAGCTTGCAAGAATTGATTATTGGATTTTCAGAAATGTTATGAGCTGTGCTGTTCTCTCATGGAAGGCATGAAATTAGCCATAATGCAAATATTTACACCATGGACATTGGCAAACACTACCCTTCTGGATTTTGTGTATTTATTTATTATCACAGAACCAGTTCCTGAATTGTTAAGCATCTACCAGCAAAACCCTGCCTGTCTTCCTTCCTTCCTCACTCTTTCCCTCCCTCCCTTCCTTTCCCTCTGTGTCCTTCCTTTTTCCCCCTCCTTCCTCTCTCTCCCCATCCCTTTCTCATTTAATTTTTTTTTTTCCTCTGCTTTCTAAAGCTTCTAATATGTACCGGGAATTTTGACAGGCTCTTTACCAAAAGAATCTCATTTCATCATTATGACAATTTTATACTATTTAAACTCAATTTTTAGAAATAAAGAAACAGGATCAGAAAATTTATGCAACACCCCAGGAACACTACCAGTAAATAGAAGTGGAATTGAACCACAAATTAGTCTTGTTTGAAAACTCATATTCATTCTTCAAACCTGTACTAAAACACATATATACATATACATCCCCCAAAAAGCAACAAAAAGTGGCTTGAGAGTTCCCAAACAAACTTAACTCTGTCTTTAGATCTTGCCTTGAAAGAGCTATTACTGAATGATAAAAGTGCCTTAACATCCTCACCAGGCTTTTGGTTCCAAAGAATTGTATCAAAGTTAAAAGTAAGAATGGGAAGAAGCAACCTGCCTTGGCATTATCTAAGGGTGTAAAATTCAGGTAAAATTTTTCACTATACATTGGAGAATGTGAACTTTCTTAGTAGAGCAGTCCAGGAGAGTGTGCCATCTTGGCAAAGAAAACTAAGGGTAGAAGTAATCAGTTACCACCTTCATCCCCAATAACTCCTGTCAAAACTCTGAATGGAAATGCAACTTAGAGATGCTCAGGCTCTTCTTTTCCATCTCCTTAATCCTGTATCTCTGGAGGCTGCTTGTCTTCCTCTCTGGGCACTGGTTTACTCTGTAACTCAGCTCTTACAACACCAAATTCTGGTTGAGTTCATGGCAGATGATTCAGAAACATCTGGATTTAATTTCCTTGATAACAGACATGAGATTAGAAATTAAGGGGAAAAAGTTTTGGCAAATGGTATTTGAGGAGATTGTCAAGCCCCAAACCCAAGGCAAATCTAAAATAGAAATGAATAAATCCACTCAACACACATTTGTTCAGCAGGCGCCTCTGTGCGGCTGGCAGACAGTAGTGTGCTGGGCAATGCAAGACAGAAAATGACTTTTTAAACTTGGAAATCAGCAGAATGTTTTCAGAGGGGGTTAAGGACTGAGAAGAAAATAAAATAGGGGTTTTAACAGGGTCTTTTCTAAGAAGGTTATGAGTGGTGTTGCCATGTGGAACTGGGTATTTAAGAAGAGTCCCCTTGAGAAGGGAAGATGGGAACTGAGATTTCAATCACTCAGTGAAGCTTTGAGGGGTATTTGAAACTTGTTGTTGTTTAATGAATCTTCCTGCAATGCAGGAGACCTGAGTTTGATTCCTGGGTCAGGAAGATCCCCTCGAGAAGGAAATGCAACCCACTCCAGTATTCTTGCCTAGAGAATCCCATGGACAGAGGAGCCTGGCAGACTACAGTCCATGGGGTCGCAAGAGTTGGACACGACTTAGTGACTAAACCACCATTGTTTAATAACTAAGTTGTGTCCAACTCTTTTGTGATCCCATGGGCTGTTTTTCACCAGGTTCCTCTGTCCATGGGATTTCCCAGGCAAGAATATTGGAATAGGTTGCCATGCCCTCCTTCAGAGGATCTTCCTTACCCAGGGATGGAACTTGATTTTCTTGCATTCAGTTCAGTTCAGTTCAGTTCAGTCACTCAGTCATGTCCGACTCTTTGCGACCCCATGAATTGCAGCACACCAGGCCTCCCTGTCCATCACCAACTCCCGGAGTTCACTCAGACTCATGTCCATCGAGATGCCATCCAGCCATCTCATCCTCTGTCATCCCCTTCTCCACCTGCCCCCAATCCCCTCCAGCATCAGAGTCTTTTCCAATGACTCAACTCTTCGCATGAGGTGGCCAAAGTACTGGAGTTTCAGCTTCAGCATCATTCCCTCCAAAGAAATCCCAGGGCTGATCTCCTTCAGAATGGACTGGTTGGATCTCCTTGCAGTCCAAGGGACTCTCAAGAGTCTTCTCCAACACCACAGTTCAACAGCATCAATTCTTTGGCACTCAGCTTTCTTCACAGTCCAACTCTCACATCCATACATGACCACTGGAAAAACCATTGCCTTGACTAGACAGACCGTTGTTGGCAAAGTAATGTCTCTGCTTTTGAATATGCTATCTAGGTTGGTCATAACTTTTCTTCCAAGGAGTAAGCGTCTTAGCTGAATTCTTTGCCACTGAGCCACCTTAGTCATCAGTAAATCTCCTTAGGGCTCTCATCATCCTTCTACACTTCTACTATGCATGTCTTTGTCAGCCAACCCTAGTGTTATTAACGCCTGTCTACTTTTCCACTATTTATTCTCCCTCCTGTATGCTTAGTCTTCAGACTTCAAGTTCTGGTTCAGCTGAGGCAAGATATGTATACATATATATGTGTGTGTGTGTGTGTGTGAATGTTTGTACATATCTATATATGTGTGTGTGTGTGTGTGTGTGTATGAATGTGTGTACATATCTGTATATATGTGTGTGTGTGTGTGTGTGTGTGTGTGCGTGTGTATTCCAAACCTGGAGGAGGGCACAGCAATCCACTCCAGTATTCTTGCCTGGAGAATCCCATGGACAAAGGAGGAGCCTGGCGGGCTATGGTCCACATGGTAGCAATGAGTTGGACGCGACTGGAGCAACTTAGCACACATGCACATATATTAGAAACACATGGATCTTTAGAGTCAGATTTGGTTAAAATCTTAGCTTTGTAACTCAGTAGTATTATCTTAGGTATATATTTAATTGTGCATGATTGAAATAAACCATTTCATAAGTTTTAATGTTAAGTATGCACCCCTCAAAAAAGTCAGAACATAAACATACGCACTATCTTTAATATTTCTTCATGACCCTTTGTATAATAATACTTCGCTCATAATTTCTTCTCCTCCCACTCTCAGGAAACAAATAATATGCTTTCTTTCATCATAGGTTAATTTGCATTTCTAGAATTTTATATAAGTTGAATGGTACACTTTTGGCAGGACCTGATTTCTTTTACTCAGCATAATGATTTTGAAACCCATCCATTTTGTTCCATGAGTCAGTAGTCCATTTCTTTTTATTGCTGAGTAGTATTCTCTTATAGATGAATCAGACTTTGTTTAAATCCATTTATATGTTGATGGACCTTTTGGTAGTTTCCAGTTTTTTGCCTATTACAAGTAAAGTTTCTATGAGTATTTGTGTAGAATTCTTATGAACATATAAGAAGATAAGCTACTTGGATAAATTACTTAGAATACAATGGCTAGCTTTTATGTTACATGTATATTTTGCTTTTAAAGAAACTGCCAAATTGTTCTCCAAAGGGTTGCACCATTTCTAATTCCTACCAGTAGTGTATTAGAGTTCTAGTGGTTCTATGTCCTCACCAACTCTGTGTAAGGTGATTTTCTTTCACTTTAGATAATTTAATAGGGTGACAGTGGAATCCCAGGGATGGCAGAGCCCGGTAGGCTGCTGTCTACGGGGTTGCACAGAGTCGGACATGACTGAAGTGACTTAGCAGCAGCAGCAGCGGTATCTTATTTTTCCTTTATTTTTAAATTAATTAATTCTATTTTTTTTTTTAACATCACTAGCCAGAGTCCAAGAATTACAGAAAATTAAAGGAAACCCACCTTTGTGTGTCAGGTTTATGCTGGGTGCTGTTCATGTATTTTTGTCTTCAGTGCTCACTGTCATAATTTTGTGAGATAAACGTGATTATCCTCATTTTCATACATAACAACTAAAGGACAAATGGACGAGTAACTTGCCTAAGGTGAAAGAGCTAGAAAGTGGCAAACCTGGATAGATAACATTCACTGCCTGTGTGTCAGTCACTACACTAACATCTTAAGATGCAATCCTTTCACCCTCACATCAACCCCCTGAGGTTGCTTACAGTATCTGACAGATGAAAACATGGACGTGTACAGGGCTCAGGAGACTTCCCCAACGTCACACAAGTCCAGTTAGCTGTGTCAGGGTTTGAATCCAGGTCCCTTTGGTTCTAAAGTTCTTCTTTTCTCTATACTTAGTTGTGCCAAGAAAGGGAGAAAGTCTGCCAGAGAAGGTTCATGAGAGATGAAACTGGATCACAAGAGAAATGTAATCATCATTTCCCAGACTTGAGAGATATTTGTGGGATGGAGATTAACGGCTGGGAAAGCTTACAGCAAAATGGGGTAAGAACACCATTTCCCCAGCCAACAGCTAGGCCTCAGAGGAACTGGAAAGGCAACCAATGCATGGAGATTTGAATAAAAATGTCTAGATGGGCGTTTTGACCTAGGGAATTATTGAGGAAGCTGCCGCATAAGATCATCACAGATGGTCAAATGGTTTCTCCATTTGGTGAAGACATAGCAGATAATTTCAGAACCTTTTAGCCAGAGTGATGGGAAATGCTGCTTCCCCCTGATTTGTATGACAGTTATGTTTTCAAACTCTGAATTTAAACTGATGAGATTTCTAAGCCTACATTAGCCACTTAATAGCTATGTCAACTTGGACAAATTATTTAAGCTCCCTGAGCCTCCATTTTTTCATCTGGGAAAAGGGGGTAATATGAACACTTCCCTTGTCATTGCATATCAGTTGAGAGGAGACTGTGGCAAGCAGGGACTGGGGCAAGATACAATTTTTCAGTACACGCTACTTAGTAATCTTTGCAATTTAAAAATTTCCCACTATTAAATTTGACAAAATATTGAGTCTTTAAAAATGTAAACCTGAGGTTAAAGATACTGTCATTGAGTATATTGTCCAACACAAAACTTACTATTCAAGCAGCTGATCTAAGATAGATCCATTCTTTTGGCACTCAGAAAAAAAAAAAAATGAAATCTAAATTTATTGAGCACTTACTGTCAGGCAATATACTATTCACTTTATATTCATTATGGTATTTAATCTTGCAAAACCACATTTGGCCAACTTCATATCATTTTACACATGAGAGAAATAATATGTAGATATATGAGAAATAAAGAATTATTTCTTTCCACAAACTGCAAAGCTGACAACTGGAGTATCTGAGATCTGAACCCACATTTGTCTAACTCCAAAGTGTGTGCTCACTACCGTGTACTGCCTTCTAAGCTGGTAGCAAGAGGCTGGGCACCAAAGACCTGTTCTCACAGTAGGCTGACTTCCCCCCACCCAGCCCCTGCTTGAACAACCTCTGGTCTGAACTTGCAATAATCCAAAGAGGACTGGCCTTCTAGGGGAGCTGGGTATTGTTCCTTAGCATTCCATAAACTATTTTCTAACCTGCCATATCCTGTCACTCCAGCTTCCTTCCCTTAGCTGATAGCTGAGGAGACTGTGAACTGCAGACCTAATGCACACATCACTTGTCTCTTTGTCCCATTCATGCAGTGATCCTTGAGAGAAAAGATTTATGGCCCTCCTACACTTCCTAGGAAGCACGTTCCAGATGTAGAATGAAGTTTACTCTCTTAAAAAACAAAACAAGAAATAAATAGATAAAACAAGGGTAGCTGAAGAGCTTGGTCCACACCCTCTAGAACAGACACTTTGTGGTCCTCACGTGTAGGGGGTATAAGTGACTTCCCTTTTCCTTTCTCCTTATCGCTTTCCTTTAAAGTGCACTGGAAGGGTTGCAAAGGGGAAAGTATAAACAATGTCAGGGGTGGTGCTATATTTAAAGGAAATGTAGGCCTCGCATCCTGTCCTTCTCTAAAAATAAATAAATAAATAAACTCCCAAGAAAGTCCTGGACATCTTGTAACCATGCCTGGTGTGTTGGCTTATTTAAAGTTAGATAACCAGTTTAGCTTCTAAAACAATCTTAGAGCAGACTTTCTGAGTTTCATGTTTGAAATGAAAGGCACCAAATTCCAGCCCTCTGGACTAACCCTCTAATAAGTGGGCTTTTTGTAATTCTAGGAGTTTCCTCTTTAACACAATCCCCAAAAAGTAACATTAATAGGATTTGCCCTAGAATGATCTTCAAAGATGGAAGGAGAAATAGTGGGAGCAAACAGGAGAGCTATGAACTAAATCATCTTATACATGTGTTTTGCTTGACTTGAATGATATTTTAAAAAGAAGTGAAAGGGCATTTAATCATTCACATACTTTGCACTTTAAAAATTGAAGATTTTGGATTATTTTTAGAAAATGGAAGTTATGGTAACATTGGGCTGGCCAGCCCACCTGGTAACAATTATATGAAGTTCAATAGCCACTGGGCCCTGTAGGAGATGTGGGTTTCCCTGTGATATGGTCTCATTCCTCTCTCTGTGTCCAGCACTGAGGTCGAGGGTCATTATATCACCTTGGCACCGTTGCAAAAACATTATTTTTTGAAAGAATAATTCTTTCATTTAATAAATAATAAAATAATTATTTCTTTTTCTGACCCATTTATCTCTGAAAAAATGAGATCATGAAAGTTGAACCAAGCTGTATGGTATTTTCTTTATTCCTGACTCATCTTTTAATTTATGTTATCTGCCTTTCCCATTGGCATTTAACATGGATACCTGTAGCTCAGATGGTAAAGAATCTGCCTGAAATGCAGGAGACCTGGGTCCAATCCCTGGGTTGGGAAGATCCTCTGGAGAAGATAATGGAAACCCACTCCAGTATTCTTGCCTGGAGAATCCCATGGACAGAGGAGCCTGGCAGGCTACAGTCCACGGGGTTGCAGAGTCAGACACGACTGAGTGACTAACACTACTGCTACTACTACCCTTGATCTAGAACAGTGTCTGCAATTAGAAGACCAGGAAACTGAAGTCTGAAGATAGAAGGTAACATTTCCAAAGTCAGGCCCCAAGTTAGGCAAAATGCACTAATAACTATTCACAGATTGTGGCTCTAATTTTCTGTAGAACTGCTTGTGGGAGATGTTTTGGAGTTTTATGGGGATAGCCTGGTTGTCCTGATGAATGGGAGGATCACCTGACGTTTAGTTGAGTGAAGGCCAGAGGCTTCTCTCAGAAGTTTAGGTATATGAGGACAATCTAGAAAGAGAGAAAGGAGAGAAGAGACAGAGATGGGACCAAAAAACAGGAATGCAATGTTACGGAAGTCAAACGTGTGCTAGGTGCTCAGTTGTATCCGACTCTTTGAGACTTCATAGACTTTAGCCCACCAGGCTCCTCTGTCCTTGAGATTCTCCCAGCAAGAATACAGGAATGGGTTGCTGTTTCCTCCTCCAGGGGTTCGCCCCCACCCAGGGATCGAACTGGAGTCTCTTGCACCTCCTGCATTGGCAGGCAGATTCTTTACCACTAGCACCACTTCCTAAGCCCATGGAAGTCACACGACAAACATATTTTAAGAAGAGGAAGTAATCAGCTGTGTTAGATGTAACTAAAAGATCAAGAAAAAAGGAAAATTGTGAATTGGCCATTTGATTTGACAAAATGGCTCTTCAACTCTATTCCAAGTGTTTTAAAATTTTCATAGTCATGGTCTTAGAGTGGGACATTTAACATTTCAGTATTGGGGACTCAGGTAGGTTTTTAATCTGAGGTCCTGTGTCCTTCTCTTCTGGAAACTATTTTCATATTCTTTCATTATTTTTCTTCCCCTCCATTTCTCAAATCATTCTCTCTGGAATTGTTAGTATTCAGATGTTGACGTTTCTGGGTTCATTTTTAATGTGTGTTTTCTCTGCCATTCTCTCTGGTGGCCCAGTAGGAAGGAATCCGCCTGCAATGCAGGGGACCAGGGTTCAATCCCTGGGTCAGGAAGATCCCCTGGGGAAGGGAATGGCTCCCCACGCCAGTATTCTTGCCTGGAGAGTCCAATGGACTGAGGAGCCTGGCGAGCTACATTCCCTAGGGTCACAAAGAGTCAGACACGACTGAGTAACTAAAGCTTTCACTTTTCTGCCATTCTCCATTTTGGTATATTTGCTTCTATCTCTTGGCGATTTGCTCAATTTTTTAAAGAGAAAGAGAAGGCAGGATCAGCCAGTTGGCAAAGAGAAGAACCTATTGGATCCATTTACTTCACATATAGACATTAAAACAATCTTTCCCACTCTTATACCTCAGACTTGGGAATTGTATAAGAGGACATACATATTACTTGGCAATCTCCAGTAGGATTTCAAAAGCCTAAAAGGAGAAGAAAGCATGCCTTGCGGGGATGGGTAAGTGCCCAAGTGATTTGCTTGTCTTGTAAGTTGAAGACAACTACGAATACTATGCTAAATCCCAGAGGTTCTTCTCAGAAGAATTTGAGAGGTTGCAAGGCTTGGTTCATTTACGATGGGTCACTCTCCTGCTGATAAGAAAGACAGACGTGGAGTGCTTGTGTCCCCCAACTCCTTGAGTCTTTGGTGTTCAGAGGGCCCCAAGCCCTGTCCTGTGACCACACCTGTTCCCTGAACATTCAACTCTTCGATTCCCTCTTCATCGGATTTTTTTCTAGATTTAAAGTTTTGTGATTCTATAAAGCTACCATCTCTTGAAGGGCTGAAATGTTATGGTTTGAGACCATAATTGCACATAACATCTTCCACTGTGTGCCAAGTACCCTGAGAGACTTAGGGACAGAAAACACAATCTCTACCTGCCACCTTTGAGCAAAATAAAAGAATAGGAAGGGGAAAGGCAGCACACAACACAAAGCTCTGCTCTAAATTTAGCATGGCAAATGTGTTTTTTCTTCCATGTCAGTGCAGGGAGATCTATAGAGGCTGCTTTGAGTGTGTATTAAGAAATTCAGGTTGGATCATGCCTCGGTTCAAGGTAAAGAAGTGACACATTTGATTAGAGATACCAGCCTTTGGCACAATATGGGGGAATAGCATTTTTTTTCCTTTTGTATTTATCTACCCTTCTGTAAATGTTTTAAGAGTTTATGAGAGAGAGAGAGAGGGAGAGAAATCACTGTAAAGTGGATCAAAAAAAAAGTGGATCGAACACATTTCCTCTGTTAGGCGGTAAGATTTTGTCATGAGGATAGATGTGTGAATGACATCCCAGGGGAGGGGGATGGAAGAAAAGGCAAAGATGTGTGACTCTCTTACATTAAGGCTTCATTGATGTAACTGTTACATCTGGGACCCTGACCTCTGTCCCCCTAGTTCCACCAATCATTAGCTATGAGTCCTAACACAGATCATTACTTCCGTCGCAGTCAAAATTGTCATTCACAAACAGTTTTGTTTCTAACCCAATATTGTCATTCATTAAATGAGGGGAAGACAGCATCATGCAATGTCATGTTCCCCAAAGAGTTTTCCATGAAATTTTATGCTTATGGATTGTTCATGGGTGCTATCTGCAAAGGCACCCTGTGATCAAGTTAATTTAGGAAGCACTGGCCAAGGAAAACTAAACTGAATTATTTAGGACATTTTAGAGTCATTGATATGTCAGTGGTACCATGAATTTTATGGGAGAAATATTATATACAGAAACAGCCAAGATATTTGATCACAGAACCTTTTTATATTGACCATAACGAGGGGCTGGTGTTTATATGTTGTTCTCCATTTTCCTAACACCTGGCAGGACGCTGTGAAGAGAAACAAAGGGAGTGAATGGACAGATGAGATACGGATGGTGAGACCTATAAACTGGCTTTGAATACCAGGGCTGCAGGTGGGTGATCTTGGAAAAGTCAACTAACATTTTTGAGTCTCAATTTCCTTATCTATATAATAGTGGTAATAAGATCTACTTTGTGTATTGCTGTTGGAATATATGGAGACAAAATATGTAAGTCATATGGTATCATATTCCTGGTACTGAGTAGGTGCTCAATAAATGTTAAGTCTTTCTTTTGCTTCCTCCCTATTATGTAATTTGTACTTTAGTGAGGGGGTAAATGGCAGTGGGGGCTTCCCTGGTGGCTGAGCAGTAAAGAATCTGCCTGCAATACAGGAAGCCCAGGTTCGACCCCTGGGTTAGGAAGATCCCCTGGAGAAGGGCATGGAACCCACCTGGCGGGCTACAGCCCTTAGTGTTGCAAAGAGTCGAACACGACTGAAGCAACTGAGCACACACGCAAATGGCAGCGGGGCTGATGGCAAATGGATGTGGGACTGGTGAACATTGAGTGCGTTAGAGTTTTGTGTAAAGCAGTAGGGAAGAGGAGAAACTCTCCTTTTCAAACCAAAACATGGGCCTGAGGGGCCAAAAGGAACCTTTCTGCACCATATGATGACCAGATATTTGCACACGTTTTGCTTGCACAGGATCACAAATCCAATATAAGCATTTGGGTTCATCATTGAAAATGGCAATAAGAAGAAAATACTGGAAATAAGATTTGTCTCGTGGTTTCAGAACAGCAGAGGTACCAGATCATCCCATCATGATGTCTTGTCCTTTCTCACATCCTGTTTCATCTGAACTTTCCTACTCTTAACGTCATTTTTTTAGAAAGAATTTCTAGACTTGTTGACAAATGAACCAAAGTCCACCCACGCTTGGTGCATCTGGATCTGTACAAACTCCTGTTGATCTTCACCTCCCTTGGTGCAAGCTTGGCCAGTACAGCATAGAGTGGGCCGCTAACCCAATAGCAGTCAGTAGCCTGATAACTTACATGGAGTTTTGATATCAGGGGTGATTGACAACTACCAAATACCAATCAATCTGGCTTCCTGTGTAAGCGGGGCTAACATAAAAGGAAATTGGCCAATCAAGGGAGAATAAAGCAGACAGGCAAACAGAGTGCATGCTGCCATAAAGCTTTTGTGTACGTGTACGTGTGTGTGTGCCTCCACTGAATTCCTGTTTTGTTTTCTTTTTTAAATAACAAGACTATAAGTAGCATACATACACGAGCTGTGTGCTCAGCTGTGTCCCACTGTTTGTGACCCCATGGACTGTAGCCTGCCAGGCTTCCTTTGTCCATGAGATTCTCCAGGCAAGAATCATGAAGTGGGTTGCCATTTCCTACTCCAGGGGATCTTCCCGACCCAGGGATGGAACCATCATCTGTATGTCTCCTGCACTGGAAGGTACATTCTTTAGCACAGGCACCACCTGGGGAGCCCATAAGTAGCATGTGGAGTTCACTAATCCTTCTTCCTGATATTTCTATGGTGGCTCAGTGGTAAAGAATCTGCCTGTCAATGCCTGCCAATGCAGGAGACGTGGGTTCAATCCCTGTGTTAGGACGGGCCCCTAGAGAAGGAAATGGCAACCCACTCCAGTCTTCTTGCCTGGGAAATCCCTGGCCAGAGGAGCCTGGTGGGCTACTGTCCATAGGGTCTCAAAAGAGTCAGACATGACTTAGTGACTAAACAACAAATCCTTCTTCCTCTATATTCCTAGCCTATCCTTCACAAAAATCTACCTCCCAGCCAAAAGTTTGGACAAAGCTTGCTCAGTTTTTTTTAACTTTTTTTTTTTTCTTTCTTTAGAACTTGACTTCTATTCTCAAGCCTGAGGTATGAAGGGGTCCCTGAGTTGGTTTCCTAGGAAGGTTTACTTCAAAGTGGCTGAGAGATGAAGATCAACACGAGTTTGTACAGATCCAGACGCGCCAGGCTTGGGTGGACTTTCTCTTGCTTGCTTGTCAACAGCTTTGATGCTGGGCCAGGTAAAGCTATCTGTAGCCATTACTTCCTTTGATGACATCAGACAAGTACTACCTGGCAACATCAGCCGTGCATTCCTGTGGAAACTCAGGTTAATCTTGGAGGATCCTCTGAAAAAGTCATTTTGTATGTTTTGGGAGCTCTATTAAAAATTACTGGTCTAATATTTATCTTTCAAATGAGGTCAAGAATTATATCATAATCCTTTTCATTTTTGCAAAGCCACAGATTCTTCAAGCTAAGGAGCAATTCAAGCAATTAATTTTTTTTTTTTTTTGGTAGAGTTTTAGTCCAGGCCCTCCACATGTCAGTGGCTCTGGAAGTGGGAGGAGTAGGCACTGGCCTGGGATTGATGAATCTCAGGTTTTAACCCATGCTCTGCCACTTACTGTTTCTGGCACTCGGAGCAAATGCTTCCTTGTCTCTCAGCCTTTGCTTCCTGAATTGAATAGAATTTAGATGTTGGAGCTAAAAGCCTTCTTTAGAAAGCAGGATGTCCAACTGCCTTCTCTTGGCAAGTAAGAAAACTGAGGGTTTGTGCAACAAGCTCTTGCTGGGATCTCGGGGTGCTCACTCAGCATTCGGTTCCCATTCTTCCAGAAATAGTACTCTGGGTTGCTTTGAGGAGCAACCATTTCTTTTAGTCTCTATCCATTCAAAAGGGGTGACCACAGTCCCAGCTCTGAGGGCAAAAATGTTCCCCAGACTTAGTGATTTGTTGAGGGGTAGGTTGTAACTCAAGTCAGGTTAATCAGACACAGTGGAACTCAATAAGAAGCCTTTTCATAAGAAATTGTTGGAAAAAAGAGAGTTCTATGAGGGTGATTGAGAGTAAAGGTGGAACAAATGAAAACCATGCTTCAACCATGGGAGGAAGCTTGGTTTGAAAATGGAGCCAAAGAACAACCGAGAGAGCGTGGTCTGGGAAGGAAGGTGGGTCCTGTAGGCAACGTCCTAAGCCAGATGGGGGAGCCAGACAACCTTCATTTGAGTCACAACTCTGCCACTGACATGCTATGTGACATCCTCAGGCAAGACACTCAGTCTTTGTATGTCTCCATCACCTTATCTGTAAAATGATATTAGTGAATGGAAACCTACCTCATGAGGCTGTTATGAGAAATGAACAATTCTTTGTGTGTTTGTGTGCATGTGCTTCGACTGCATGCATGCTAAGTCTTTCTGACTCCATGGACTGTAGCCCATGACGCTCCTCTGTCTAGGAGATCTCCAGGCAAGAATACTGGAGTAGGTTGCCATTTCCTCCTCCAGGGGATCTTCCAACCCAGGGATCAAACCTGTGTCTCCTGTGTCTCCTGCATTGGCAGGCAGATTACCACCTAGGAATCCCATGCTTAGAGTAGAGCTCGCCATATATTAATAGTAAGTGCTATGTGACTATTTATTAACAGCATTATTATTGCTTTGATATAACTATACGTTTTAGTTACAAGAGCC
Organism: Bos mutus; assembly: GCF_027580195.1. NCBI lineage: Eukaryota > Metazoa > Chordata > Mammalia > Artiodactyla > Bovidae > Bos > Bos mutus. Next base: position 81,367,900 of record NC_091630.1, on the reverse strand, counting down.
CTTTCTTTTTTGAACCATTTTCATCTCAGACAAAACTGATTAGTCATTAGGTTAAAGATGGATCTTAAAACCAGATCTTCTGACCCCTATTTCAGACATTATTTCCTGATCACCACAACCATGTCATAAATTATAAGGCGTAATATTAGACTATTGGATTATATCAGAGAAGGCAATGGAACACCACTCCAGTACTCTTGCCTGGAAAATCCCATGGATGGAGAAGCCTGGTAGGCTGCAGTCCATGGGGTCGCTAAGAGTCGGACAGGACTGAGCGACTTCACTTTCACTTTTCACTTTCATGCATTGGAGAAGGAAATGGCAACCCACTCCAGTGTTCTTGCCTGGAGAATCCCAGGGACGGGAGAGCCTGATGGGCTCCCGTCTATGAGGTTGCACAGAATCGGACACGACTGAAGCGACGTAGCAGCAACAGCAGCAGAAGCAACTTAGCAGCAGTACCATTGGATTATATAAGGGATCAGTCTATACTATGAGTTTATCGAACTATATGTTAATTAATGTTAAAAACTGGATATGCAATGCCAAGGATTATTTGTTTTGATTTTGTTAAGTCTAAAATTGTTATCATGTTTCATAGGGTAATGGTCTCTTTGTTTTTAAAGATACACACTAAAGCATATAGAAGTCAATGTTATAATGTCTATAATTCATTTTTAAATAATTTAGCAAAAGCCACAAGACAAGATGAAACAAATGGGACAAAATGCTAGCAACTGCTCTCCAACTGAATGCTGGATAACTGAGGGCTCATTATAAAATTCTCTCATCTTTTCTGTATGTTTGAAAATTTTTATAATGTAAATGTTAATTACAATTTCAGGCTAAATTTTATGTTTTTTATGCTTGAATGTAGAAACCATACGGGCAAGGAACAGGTCTGCCTTAGCTTTTGTTGTGTGTCCCCGCAGCTGAACTGTATACCATGGCACATGCTCAATAAGTATGTAATGAAAGAGGAACAGGTCAGGCCTTGTCAGCTGGGAAGGAGCACCCCAGGCCAGGTGTAACTGTGCTGTGCCTGCTCTGCGCTTTCCTCCCATCACCAGTCATCCTGGGCATGCCATGCCGATAGCTTCTGACTCCTAGCGTCTGGGACCCCCCTCCTCAAGGCTGTGCTCGGGGCACTCAGCCTCTTCCTAGGACTAGTCAGAAGGCTGAGAAGTTGACATTCTCCAGGTATAACCCTGAACTGATGAGTAACAGACCCTGGAGGATAAATATTTTAGCTTCGTTGTCTTTCAAGTGAACATCTGAGGTTTCTTCCATATTCTCTCCCAGAGGTCTCTGGTGTAATTCAATAACAACTGCCCATTAACACAGCCTTTATTGATTATTCCCCTTCTCTTTCTTACATCTGCTCTCCCTACTAGCGCTTCTTAGGATCGCTTTTGAAATTAACTACAATTGACCCCTTATGACACAGGTTTGAACTGAGTTGGTCCACCTATAGGCATATTTCTTTTTTCTATAGTAAATGTACTACAAGATAAGCAGTCTAATCTGCAGATATGGAACCATGGATACAGAGGAACTGACAGACACCAGAAACCGTGCATATGGAAGGCCAGCTATTAATTAGATATGCAGATTTTGTTCTGTGCAGAGAGCTGGCACCCCTAACTTTACGTTGTTTAAGAGCCAACGATATTTGCTGTAAAATCCCTGTCTAAGATTCAACTACTAGGAGAAAAAAGAATCAGCCTAAACAAACATGGAGGAATGGACTAGAGAACTTTCTGGATAAATTGAACTTAATCTTCCCCTTGGCGTGAGATTGTTAAGAGGCAGAGATTTCTTCCTGGGGACACCCCATGGTCTTTGAGCGTTGGACCAGGTCACCTGGCTACCTGGACATTGGACATGGGGAAAACCTCAGGGCTTATTTCCAGTTTCACTATTTCTAGAACCAAATTACTCAGCTATTCCACTCTCAATCCCCCTTTCTGCTTTCTCCATAGAGGTATTTCCTGGTGCTGGTTTTTGAATCACCAGTCAAATATTCTTTCCGTCTCTGCATGGTGACTTTGCAGTACAGTAAAGACATATGCTCTTCCCTGAGGGCCAAGCCTAAATTCCATCCTGGCTTCTTCAAATACCCTTGAATGAAAACAGACATTCCTTTCTTCTACAATCTTTGTGTATACCTACTCATTAGACATGCTATGTTAAATCCATTAATGGAGTTGTAGTGCCTATGAAACTCCTCAATTGTAATCAATTCAAAATAAAGCCCTCACAAAATGAAACACAAAGAGGAGGAAAAAAAAAGTTGCTTAGCTACTCATAGTAGAATCTGCTCAGTGACAATCAAGAAACTTAGAGCCTCAAGTCAAAGAAATCTAAATTTGATTACTGAGTCTGCTTCACCACCCTCCTAGGTAGCTTTGAATCTATGTCTGTGTTTTATTCTCTCTCCAAACAAACAACAGCACACAATCCACAGTGACATTTCAGTTCTTATTTTCCCAGGCAAATGGGGAACTTATTTCTCATAAGAGAATGATTTCAAAAGGATATATGAATCAAATGATGCATTCTTTAGCTTCATGTTTCCAAATGCTCCCCCTGAGTTGTTACAAATCTAGCCCTCTAGGTGTTAAACTTCAGTCATTCTCAACTTCTCTTACCTAAACTTTTCTCAAAGGTCATCTTAAATTCTGTTGGTGCCGTCTCCACAGTGTTGCCTCAAACCTTCGTACGCCCACTTTCTTTGTCTATGAAGAGACGACCCTTCCTATTGGCTGCATCATTTCAAAGGTTCTCATTGGTTTCCCTGCCTCCTGTGTCCTGTTCCCTTCTCCAGCTGTCCCCATTCCATTTTTTTTTTACCCTGTTGCCATGCATATGAACCTTATATCAACCTCTTGTTCTCAAATAATCAGTGGTCCTTCCACTGAATTATACGTTGTCTCTAGCTAACTGTATCCTCCCAAGTGGCTCGTGGTAATGAATCCACTTGCCAATGCAGGAGATGAAAGTGATGTGAGTTTGACTCCTGGGTTGGGAAGATCTACTGGAGAAGGAAATGGCAACCCACTCCAGTATTCTTGCCTGGGAAATCCCATGGACAGAGGAGCGTGGCAGGCTACAGTCCACAGAGTTGCAAAGAATGGACACAACTTGGCGATTAAGCAGCAGCAGCAGCAACTGCATCCTGCTTTGTTTCTTGAATCCTATGTTTCATCCTCACAAGTCCTGGAATGTTCCTTTTTCCTGCCACAGTGCCTTGGCTGTTCCTTACCCTGGATCTCCTTCTTAAAGTCTTCTCTGTCCTTAAGGTGTAGCTCAAATTTTATTCCACCCCCAAATAGTAGAGGATTTTTCTTTCCTCATTAGACTATAGCACACAGTTTCTCTATAATGAAATTTGCTAGCATCATTGGAAATTAATTCTCTTCTGTGTTTTCCTCATTTGCTGGTGAGCTTTTAGAAGGCTAAAAATCTGCTATTTTATTCATTTCAGAGTCATCCCTTGGACTTTAGAATTGTGCTATGTACAGAGTAGGGGCTCAATAGATGTAATCCCCAAGATCAGTTATGGAGAAGGTGAAGTTTGGCTCTCATAAATATAAGTGAAAATAAAGTAATGCTGGTGCTTCATGTTTTCAATCTCTCCTCTGAGAACCGACAAGTATGTTTTTAGAGGAAAAAGCAGAACTTTCAAGCATCTACTATGGTAGATTGGAAGGACTCTCAATGGTCCTTGCTTCCTGGTGTTTGCGTACTTGGGTAATCCTGTCTGTTTGAGTGTGGCTGGATCTCAGGACTCACTTCTGATGAATAGAATATGGTGGAAGTGATGTGACGTCACTTCCATGGCTAGGTTACCTAAGGCTATGACGTCTATGTCACCAGCACTCTCCCTTATGCTGGCACCCTCTTTTGCCCTCTGACTTACATGGCAGGGAACCAAGGGAGGCCTTTAACTAACAACTTGCAAGAAACTGAGGCCTCAGTCCAACAACCTCTGAGAGGCTGAATCCTGCCAACAACCATGTGAGTGAACTCAGAAGCAAAACTTTGCCAGTTGAGTCTTAGGATGACTGCAGACTTGTAAGAGACCCAGAATCTGAGGACCCAACTAATCTGTCCCAGATTCTTGGCTTACAGACTGAAAAAATAAATACTATTGCTTAAAGACATTATGTCTATCAGTAAGTTTTCAATGCAGGAATAGATAACCAAGACTTCTATCTTTGAAAATTCTGACTACCATATTCGGGCTATCAGGATGTACTGTCTTATTGATAGATTGCCCCTGGCCTTGATTTACATTGTCTTTCTATCCTCTCTAAGTCTTTGGGGCTTTGTATAAAAATTCTTAGCTCCTAAGAACATGGCTTATGCATTTTTCTGCATAGAGCTAGTACAGAATCACATAAAGCTAAGACTTTAATAGATAAGAACTTAAAATAAATCTTAGGGAAAATATATCAATTATGGATTACCTACTGGTTCATGCATTTATGTGGTGTTAAATATTTTCCTTTTCAATTCTACAAATAAGGAAAATGAGAATCAAGGGAAGACATTTACTCAAGGGCACACATTTACCAAGTGCTGAAATCCCATGTCAAGCCGAGATGTGTGTATTGTTGAAACCAAGCTCTTTTCCCTAAACCAAAGGTTTCAACTGTAGCTGTTCACTGTAATCACCTGAAAAGCATTAACTAAACTTTGAGAAATCCTGATTAATTCTTCCAGGGCACAGCCTGGGCAATGGGGTTTTTTAAAAGCTTCCTAGATGATTCTAATATAGATTCAAATTTGAGAACCACTAGACTATACATAGACCCTCCCAAGCTGCATTCTTTGCTCGTGGAATTTAACCATGCTCCCAATTCCTGAATTTGAAATTAAGCCACTTGAATCCCTCTGGAAAAGGACAAAAATCCACCAAGACTGAATCCACCAAGAACAATTCAACAATTGTTGAATACAAGCTGTGGAGAGGTGTTCTAGGTGAGGAGGAAACAGAGAGGAGAGAAGCTCTGACCTTGACTTACACTGACCATGAATAAAGGAGATTTTATTACAGACCAGGAAACTGATCAGCAGTTCTCCCCACATCTTATACGGCTAGACTATTTACTCATATTTCACTTGTCCTTGAATAATGGCCATTTCCCTTGAATGATAGTATATTAGAGTTGAAAGGGAACCTAGAATTTCATTATTTCTTATACAAAGAAACTGAATCTTAGGGGGAGTGGTTTGCTAAAGGCCACACAGAGAATTAGTGGCAGAACTGAATTTAATCTAAATATTTACACTCTTTGCTCAAATGTCTCGTTATCAGAGAATCCAGCCCTGATTGCTCTGTATAACACAGCAGCCACCCCAAGCATTCTCTATTCCATTTACTCTACTTTTCCCCATAGCTTTTATCATACATGTTGTTCAATTATTTATTTCTGTCTTTTCCCCTTACTGCACTGAAATGAAAACTGCACAAGAGCAGGATCTTACCTAGTTTATTTGCAGCTGTACCCTTAATGCCTGGTGGCCTGAAGGGGGCCCTCAGCAAGTGTTAGCTAATTAAATGCAGAATAACTAGTCAAATATTCACAGATTACCATCCTAAGAGTCAGTAAATTCAGCATTGAAAGCAAAAGAAAGTACAGATTGGGCTTCCCTGGTGGCTCAGATGGTAAAGCATCTGCTTGCAATGCAGGAGACCCAGGTTCAATCCCTGGGTTAGGAAGAGCCCCTGGAGAAAGGAAAGAATTCTTTATATATTTTGGATATAAGTTCCTCATCAGATATATGATTTATAAACTTTTTCCCCCATTATTTGAGTTGTCTTTTCACTTCCTTGGGTTGTCTTTCAAAGAACTTTTTTTTTTTTTTAAATTTTGGTCAAGTTCAATTTATGTATTTGTTTTCTTTTTTTGTTGTGTTTCTGCTGTTATATCTAAAAGGCTATTGCCTAATCCTTGGTAACAAACCTTTATTCCTATTTTTTTTTCTGAATGTTTTATAGTTTAAGTGTTACATTTAGGTCTGTTACACATGGTCCACTTTAATTTTTTTTACAAGTGGTGAGGTAAGAGCCCAGGTTTATTTCTTTGTATGTGGGTATTTGGTTTTTCCTCCACCGCTTATTGAAAAAGACTACTTTTTCTTGTGTTAACATTCTTGTCAAATAATAATTTATTATAAATATACAGTTTAATTTCTGGACTCTTGATTTCATTCCATTAATTTTAGTATCTATCTTTATAACAATATCACACTATTTTGATTGTTGTACCTTTGTAATAGTTTTGAAATTAGAAGGTGTGGGTCCTCTAAGTTTGTTTTTCTTTTACTATAGTGTTTTGACTCCCCAAGGCAGTTTCATATGAAGTTAATTAATTAATTGATTAATTAATTTAAAATTTTATATTTTATAAATTTTGAAAGTTACTTTCCATTTACAGTTATTACAAAATATAGGCTATATTCTCTGTGTTGTAAAATACATCTTTGAGCCTAGCTTGCACTGCATACTTTGTATCTCCCACTCCCCCAGCCTCTGTGCCCCCACTGTCGATAACCACTAGTTTGTTCTCAGTATCTGTGAGTCTGCTTCTTTTTTGTTATAGTCACTGGTTTGTTGTATTTTTAGATTCCAGGTTTAAATGGTATCATATTGTATTTCTTTCTCTGTCTGACTTAACTTCCCTCAGCATGATAGTCTCTAGGTCCATCCATATTGCTGAAAGGGCATTATTTTGTCCTATTTTGTGGCTGAGTAATATTCCACTGTATTTAGGTACCACATCTTCTTTATCCATTCCTCTGTTGATGGACATTTAGGTAGCTTCATGGTCTGGCTATTGTAAATAATGCTGCAATGAACATTAGGTGGCATGTATTTTTTAAATTATGGTTTTCTCTGGACTTATGCCCAGGAGTGGATGAATTTTAGAATTAGTAGTCAATTTCTTCAATTTATGTATATGGCATTTTGATAAAGACTCTTGAATCTTTAGATCAACTTGGTGTATACTGCCACTATAGCAATATTGTCTTTCAGTTAATAAACGTAAGATGCTGTTCCGTTCTTTTAGGTCTTCCTTAATTTCTTCTCATGATGTTTTAGTGTACAAGTCTTGCACTTCTTTTGTGAAGTTGATTCCTAAGTATTTCATTCTTTTTAATGCTATGGTATCTGGTCCCATCACTTCACGGCCAATAGATGCGGAAACAATGGAAACAGTGACAGACTTTATTTTTAGGGGGCTCCAAAATCACTGCAGATGGTGACTGCAGCCATGAAATTAAGAGATGCTTGCTCCTTGGAAGAAAAGCTATGACCAACCTAGACAGCCTATTAGAAAGCAGAGGCATTACTTTGCCAACAAAGGTCCATCTAGGAGAAGGCAATGGCACCCCACTCCAGTACTCTTGCCTGGAAAATCCCATGGATGGAGGAGCCTGGTAGGCTGCAGTCCATGGGGTCGCTAAGAGTAGGGCATGACTGAGCGACTTCACTTTCACTTTTCACTTTCATGCATTGGAGAAGGAAATGGCAACCCACTCCAGTGTTCTTGCCTGGAGAATCCCAGGGATGGGGGAGCCTGGTGGGCTGCCGTCTACGGGATTGCACAGAGTCGGACACAACTGAAGTGACTTAGCAGCAACAGCAGCAGTCAAAGCTATGGTTTTTCCACTAGTCACGTATGGATGTGAGAGTTGGACTGTAAAGAAAGCTGAGTGCTGAGAAATTGATGCTTTTGAACTGTGGTGTTGGAGAAGACTCTTGAGAGTCCCTTGGACTGCAAGGAGATCCAACCAGTCCATCCTAAGGAAATCAGTCCTGAATATTCATTGGAAGGACTGATGCTGAAGCTGAAACTCCAATACTTTGGCTACCTGACTCATTTGAAAAGACCCTGATGCTGGGAAAGATTGAAGGGGGGAGGAGAAGGGGATGATAGAAGATGAGATGGTTGGATGGCAACACCTACTCAATGGACATGAGTTTGAGTAAACTCTGGGAGCTGGTGATGGACAGGGAAGCCTGGCGTGCTGCAATCCATGAGGTCACAAAGAGTTGGACATGACTGAGCGACTGAACTGAACTGAATGCTGATTACTTTTTAGTTTAATTTTTGGATTTTTTCATTTCTAGTATATAAAAACAAAATCAATTTTGTATATTAATATATCCTGCACCCTAACTGAACTAGTTCTAATAGTTTTCAGAGTTTCTTAGGGATTTTCCATATAAGACATTATGTCATCTGTTTTACTTATTCCTTTACAATCTGATGTCTTTTTAAAAATCTACACTAATGGCCTTGGCTTGAACCTCCAGTGCAATGTTTAATAGAAGTGGCAAGAACAACCTTTTCCTGTTGTCTATCTTAGTGGGGAAAGCATTCAGTCTGTGACTAGTAAGCGTGGTGCTAGCTGTGGGTTATCAGTCGACGTCCTTTTACAGATTAAGAATAAAAGGTAACCTCTATTCCTATTTTGTCGAGTGTTTTTGTCACAAAAAGATGTTGATTCCGTCAAATGATTTTTCTGTCTCTGTTAAAATGATTATGTAGTTTTTGTCCTTCCTTCTCTTAATATGGTGAATTGCTGATTGATTTTCATTTGCTAAAACAACTGCATTCCTAGAATAAATCCTACCATTTCATGGTGCACAATTCCTTTTATATACTGCTGGATTTGGTTTCCTAGTATTTTGTCAAGGATTTTTGTATCTACATTTATAATGATTATTGGTCTAGAGTTTTTTTTCTTGTGGCATCTTTATCTGGTTTTGGAATCATTGTAATACTCGTCTCTTATTATGAGTTGGAAACTCTTTCTCCTCTTCTATTTTTTGGAAGAACATGTAAAGAAATGTATGAATTATTTTTTTAAACATTTGGCAACCTTCATCCATAAAGACGTGGTCATGTGCTTTTTTATGTGAGAAGTTTGTTGATTAATAAGTTAGTCTCTTTACTTGTAGTTGAACTATTTAGGTTTTCTCTTTCTTCTTGAGTCCATCTTGGTAGGCTCTGTCTTTCCAGGAATGTGTCCCTTTTACCTATGTTATCTAATTTGTTGGCATATATTTATTATTTTCTTAATAACTTATTTCTTTGAGATCAATTGTGATGGCTCCTTTTATGATTTTAGTAATTAGAGCTTTATCTCTTTTATTCTTGGTCAGTTTTGCTAAACATTAACCATTTTTTTTTTCAAAAACAATTTTTTTTTGTTTTGTTGATTTTCTTTGTTGTATTTCTATTAAAAATTTTCCATTCTATTCTTTATTATTTCCTTCATTCTTCTTGTTTAGGATTTAGTCTGGACTTTTCCTATTTTGTTAATGTGTAAGGTTAGGATATTTATTTGAGATTTTTTCTTCTTCTTTGGTCTCTTCTTTAAAGTCAGTGTTTAGAGCTATAGATATTCTGCAAATGTTGTTCTAACTATGTTGCATATTTTTGATACCTTGTGTTTTAATTCTTCTTTGGCTCATCAGTTGTTTAGGAGTGTGTTGCTTAATTTCTACCTATTCATGAATTTCCCCAATTTCATTTTGTTACTGAAGTTTTAATTTCATTCCATATTGCCATAGAACATAACTGTATAGTTTCAAATCTATAAAGGGACTGAATAAAAATTCTGGAACTGAATAAGTAATTGAAATGAAAAATTCATGAGAGGACCCCAACAACATATTTGAAATTATCAAAGAAAGAATCAGCAAACTGAAAAATAGGTCAACTGAGATTATCCCATTGGAGGAACAGAAAAAGAATGAAAGAATGAAAATTAGCAGTCTCAGAGACCTATGAGATGCTATCAGCTGTGTCAATCCCCGTATTCCTGCTGAGCCTGCATTCTCTTTTTTTTTTTTTTTTAATTTAATTTTATTTTTAAACTTTACATAATTGTATTAGTTTTGCCAAATATTAGAAGAATCAGCAGTGCCGTGAGGATCAGCTCTAGAAACTCTGTACTTCCCCCCACTGCCATTCCTATAGCTCCTTCCTCTGTATCAGGCAATCCTCACTAATTTTACATTACCTGCCTAGCTGCCATGGGAACTAAGTTTTAAACTTTTCAGACACAGTGTCAGAGATAAAGGGAATAATATTTTAGGAAGGAAAAACAGCAGAAACAAAGTATAAGAGGGAAGAAAATACATGTCTGAATGGGAGAGAGTGAAGATGAGTTTGGATGAGGAGGCTCAATTTGTGGGAAGGGCAAGAGTAGATACATCTGGGAAGATGAATGGGACTAGACTGTGAAGAATGTATATGGAAAAGCTCCTACATACTATTTTATATATCTTTGTATGTTTCAGAGAACAGGAACACCAAGGATCTTACTTGATCTTCACAGATACCCTTAAATGCAGATTATGATTATTGCTCTATAGCTGTGAAAATTAAAGCAGATGCTTAAATACATACATAGGCTGTCAATAGTTAATAACAGAACTGGAACCAAAATCCAGTTCTCTAATTTCAGGCCCACTGCCAATAAACAGATAAACAAGCCATCAAAAACTAGCCATACACGAGCCAGAACTTGGTCTTGTTCTTTGCTCTGTTGTTGGCACCTAGTACAATATCTAGCACTTGAAAGAAATGATTGAATCCTTCCAACCTCAATCTACTTACTCTGTATTTAAATATAATTTTGGCTTCCACAGAGGCTCAGCACACAAAGAGCTCCTGGAAGGCAGAAAACTTTAACCAAGAGCAGCTGTTTGACTTCAGCTTCCTAGCTCCTTGCATGGACTGAATCAGCTCCTTCACTGGGAAGTTTCTGGTTCAGAAGGCATTGAGGCCTGGGCTCTTTATTGGACTCCCTACAATGAGGAAACTTGGCTGACCTGTGAGATGGTGATGAATAGACTGGGTGGTGTGTAGGACTTGAGGACCACGGTGATAAACAGTTGTCATTTGAAACACAGACTCTGTTTCCAATGTACTCTCAATAGCTCTATAAGATGTGACTATTATTTGCTTAAAAAAGAATTGCATCTCAAAGTTTATAGCCTCTGAGGAGGCATTCTGGGACCTTATATGAATATCTCAGTTCCTCATAGAGTATTTGTGGATGATAAGATTTAGAGAGTGGTGTTATAAGACTGCAGCATTTCCAAAACCTAAAGCATGAAAGCTATCTAATGTTGTATTTAGTTTAGTCATGAATTAATGGGTACATGGAACAACAGACTGGTTCCAAATCGGGAAAAGAGTACATCAAGGTTGTATATTGCCACCCTGATTATTTAACTTATATGCAGAGTACATCATGTGAAATGCCAGGGTGGATGAAGCACAGGCTGGAATCAGGATTGCTGGGAGAAATATCCATAGACTCAGATATGCAGATGACACCACCCTTATGGCAGAAAGTGAAGAACTAAAGAGCTTCTTGATGAAAGTGAAAGAGGAGAGTGAAAATCTTGGGTTAAAACTCAACATTCAGAAAACTAAGATCATGGCATCTGGTCCCATCACTTCATGGCAAATAGATGGGGAAACAATGGAAACAGTGACAGACTTTATTTTCTTGGGCTTCACAATCACTGCAGATGGTGACTGCAGCCATGAAATTAAAAGATGCTTGCTCCTTGGAAGAAAAGCTATGACAAATCTAGACAGCATATTAAAAAGCAGAGACATTACTTTGCCAGCAAAGGTCCATCTAGTTAAAGCCATGGTTTTTCCAGTAGTCATGTATGGATGTGAGAATTGGACTATAAAGAAAGCTGAGCGCCAAAGAATTAATGCTTTTGAACTGTGGTGTTGAAGAAGACTCTTGAGAGTCCCTTGGACAACAAGGAGACCCAACCAGTCCATCCTAAAGGAAATCAGTCCTGAATATTCATTGGAAGGACTCATGCTGAAGTTGAAACTCCAATTCTTTGACTACCTGATGTGAAGAACTGACTCATTTGGAAAGACCCTGCTGCTGGGAAAGATTGAAGACGAGAGGGGAAGGGGATAATAGAGGATGAGATGGTTGGGATGGCATCACCAACACGATGGATGTGAGTTTGAGTAAGCTCCGGGAGTTGGTGATGGACAGGGAAGCCTGGTGTGCTGCAGTCCATGGGGTCGCAAAGAGTTGGACACAACTGAGTGACTGAACTGAATCCTTCCCAGCTGGCTCAAGTGGTAAAGAATTCACCTGCTAATGCAGGAGATGCCGGTTTGATCCCTAGGTCTGGAGGATTGCCTGGTGGAGGAAATGGCAACTCACTCCAGTGCTCTTGCCTGGAACATCCTGTAGGCAGAGGAGCCTGGTGGACTACAGTCATGGGGTCACAGAGTTGGACACTACTGACCAACTGAGCACAATCCAGATGTAGCTTGGTTTATTATAGAGAGAAACATACAAGGAATCCAGAGGTTTGAGTCTTAACATGTCCCAATTTAGCAATCCTTAGCCGAGTTCATAATAGCTTTGAGTCTCAGAATCAGTTTTTATAAAACAAGGATGGATAATTCCTAAGAGTTTTCCAAGTTTGTAATTCATTTACTTGAGCTTTGCAAAATTCTCTGAGAAACTTCAAGTTCTGTGATTGATTTTGTTGTTTTTGTTGTTCCTAATTCCAACTGAAAGGAATGAAGGCTTAGTTACCTCTATGACATATTTTTATAGCGATCTCAAATGGTTCCAACCAAATTAAACATTTTCTCTAACAACATTTTATATTTGCTTAGCATCTTGTAATTAAAAAAAAATAACATGGATTATTAAATTTGTTTTATGTTTTCCATAGTAACTCCTAAGGAGACCAGGTAGGTGGTGAAGACCTAAGGGAATTATTCTCATTTCAGATAGGAGGAAACAATTGAGTATTTTCAGTAATTTAGCTAAAATAATGTGACTAATGGAGGAGGTGGGATGAAATACTAGGTCATCTGATTCATGGCCCAAAGCTTTTAAACTTATTAAATAACTACCCATGTGTAATCATTGCTCTAGACATTGAATATGTTTTTAAAATAAGACATGCACCACTTTTCCAGGAGCGTCCAATCTGTCAGATCTGTAATCAGATAATTTGAGTAGATTGTTTGGGAAATGAGCAAAGGGAGTAAAATGAATAAAGGGAACACAGGAAAAAGGAGCACAGTCCAACCCAACCCAGGATTCACAAAGGGCTCATGTGGAAGATGATCTCTGACTTTGGTCTTGAAAAGTGAGTGAGTTAGCCGGACCTAGGATGGAGGAAGGGCTTTCCTGGTGGAAAAACAATGTTAAAAAATATAAACAGATGAGAAACAACAATTTCTATGCCGGAAGATGAGCATAGATTGGAGAGTAGGAATTGGAGTGAAAGGGAGCTTAAAAGGCAGCCAGAGATAGATTCTGGAAGGTTCTCTTTGCCTCACGAAGGAGTCTGGACTTCTGTCTGGAGGACGTGGTGGGAAGCTATTGATAGGTTTCATGTGGGGTCAAGACTTGGTTCCATTTGCAGATGGTACTGGCTGCATGGAGGTGACGACAGAGACAAAACAGGAGGCAAAACAGGAAAATCAGTTTGGAGGCTTTAGCCTGGGGTGTGAAATTCTCACGTGTTTTTGTTTTTTAATCTGCTTGTTTGGAGCTTTGTTTTTGTTTTATGGTGTTTTCACAATAACAAACCCAAAACAAGCAGGAGGGTAGAAAACCTAACAGAAACAATCATCTTTCTAGAGGAAAATGAGCTACTTTGGCTCAGACCTTGGTTGCTTAAAGTTATGTATCCTCTTCGAGCTGTGATCATATCTCCTCTTATGAACTAAAGATACACTGTCTACAACATAAAGCTAATACTACTGCTAAGACAACTTGAGACACTACTATAGTCTAGGCAGTCAGCTAAGCCTTCTACATTTATATATTAGTCAATATTCCTAACAGCTTTGTTAAGAAATTATACTTATCGCAGATGAGAAAATAAGCACAAAGTAAATAAGTTACCTGCTAAAAGTCACAAAGTATTCTTGCCTGTAGAATCCCATGGACTGAGAAGCCTGGAAGGCTACAGTCCATAGGGTCACACAGACTCAGACATGACTGAAGCAACTTAGCACAGCACAGTGCAAAGGTCACAAAGCTGTGTGTGTGTGTGTGTGTGTGTGTGTGTGTGTGTGAGACTGAGCTGAGACTCAAATCCAGATTGGACTATTTCCTCAAATACAGCTCTTAATTGCTGTGAGTCTTAAGAATGGGGGACACTGAATACTAAAGAGAGGGGTGGTGTTGTACGTGAGGGAGCTTGTATGCCATGACTCAAACACGGTGGCAACTGTGAGATCTATGGCTCATCAGTGTCAAAGAGCACCTGGTCCTCACCGGGAAATAGGAAAAGACCCGGCCACAGTTCTCTGAGCCCTGTAGAAATAATGGGAAACTATTTTTGCAGGCTTGGATGAAAAGCCAGTGAATGCAGCTTCAGTTCAGTTCAGTTGCTCAGTCGTGTCCCACTCTTTGCAACCCCATGGACTGCAGCACACCAGGCTTCCTTGTCCATCACCAACTCCTGGAGCTTCCTCAAACTCATGTCCATTGAGTCGGTGATGCCATCCAACCATCTTATCCTCTGTTGTCCCCTTCTCCTTCAGTCTTGCCCAACATCAGTGGGATGGGGCTTAGAATTTCTGTAATTGCTCACTCTACCAGTTCCTATTTTAAGTTTATTATATAGACTCCATGTTCTAAGTCCTACAGATGTTTCTCTTATGATTTAAAACCTAGAATTTGGGAAACTTTACCAGATGCTTAGTTGCAGCTCATTTTTCATGACCATTGTTTTTGCTACAGGCTAAAAATAATCTTCTTTCCTTCTGGATTATTTTCTGTCATCTTGCTACAGCCTCTGGCTGGGAAATGCAGAATGGAAGGCAAAAGGGAATTTTGGAGATGAAAAAATGTGCTAGATCATAATTCAGAGCATTATCCCACTAAATGTAGGCATTAATATGTATAAAACATGAGAAAAATGAAGGAGTCCTCAAACCTCTGGATTCTAATGCCTGATGATCAGAGGTGGAGCTGATATAATTAATAATAATAGAAATAAAGTGCACAATAATTGCCATGCTCTTGAATCATCCCCAAACCACTCCCACCCTAGTCTGTGGAAGCATTGTCTTCCATGAAACCAGTCCCTGGTGCCAAAAAGGTTGGGGATCACTGGCCTAGAGTATCACAATCATTTTTCAATAGAATTTACTATGTGGGTTCCCTGAGGGCAGGTGACATGTCTGTTTTGCTCACTGCCATACCCCCATTGTATAAAAATGTGCCTAAAACAGGACACTCAAGAAACATCTGTTGTTTGAACAACTGAAGTGATAAATAGTTCCTTTTTGCCTTCAGGTCATGATTGACTCTACTAATTGTCAGAAACCCACTGAATACATGTGACGTTTAGGGAAAAGGTGTGCTTGTGCAGGACACGGGACTCTCTCAAACAGTGGAAAAACCTCCCTGAAAGAGAGGATAAGCTTTTTCAGTGGTGTTCCAAAAATCGGAGCAGGGACCAGTTTTTGCAGACTTCAAGTAGGCAGATTTCAGTTCTTGAAAGGAAATAGTCTGACAGCTGGAGCAGAACAACTATAGCATCATTTATCTTTGGATCTTGTGAGGCGCGTGTCAACAGATCAAGTTAGATGAAGACTGAGAATTGATCCTTGAATTTGGCAACACGAAACTCACTGATCACTTTGACAAGGTGGTTTCAAAATGGACCAAAAGCCTATTAGGAGTGAGTGTAAGAGAAAATGAGAGAAAGATTAAATAAATATCTTTTTGGAGTTTGCTGTGAAAGGGATCAGAGGAATATGAGTTAACAGGAGAGAAAGGGTAGGTTAAGAGAGTTTTTCTGTGGTTTTCATGTGTGTGTTTTAATTTGGAAGGAAGAATAACATGATTGTGCATTGGACAGAGTAATCCAACAGAGAGGAAAATTTGATGATAAAAGAGAGAGTGTTGCCCTTGGGTAGGTGAGAGAGATGATCCACTACACAAGGTGAAGGATTGGCCTTAGCCCAAGGCATGCACTGTTCATCTGTGATGGGGAAGGCAGATGTCCATTACTGATTACAGCTCTTGATGCGTAGGTGGACATAAGGTTGAAGATGGCAGACCTTCTCTATTAATCTTATTAATTTAATCAAATTATTTCATTTGGCTTGCATGTTCTTTCACATCAAGCTATGTAGTCTTCTTTGGGACAGTGGCTTAGACTTATTTGATTCTTTTTTTCTAACAGTTTGTAGCTACTTGGCACTTGGTAGGCAAATTTAAATGAATGGATGAGTGACTGAAAAATATATTTTTCCAAATATTAGTATAGTACTAGAAATCTCCAAGAAATAGAGGTGGGAGAGGAGTTAAAACCTAACTATTCAGTATTTAATGAAAAGAAGGAAATAAAATAATGAAAAGGCTGTGTGTGAATTGAGTATTATCAAGGTGGGTGGAGTACAGATTTTATGGAATCAGTCAGCAAGTTTAATAAAAACCTCCCAGGACCCAGCCCTACATTTTGCACTGTTGGAACTTGAAAAGAAGAAGGATGTGGGACAGCTGGTGAAGACTTTATAATCTGGTTGTTGAGTCAAGACCTTATATGGCTAGGTGGAAATTCACATGGCTCTGACTCTAAGCCTTCCAGCATATTACTTAATGTCTCAGGCTCTGAAATTTAAAAATTGAGTAGGTTTGAATCCAGGTTCTGCCAAGCGGTCAGTGGATAGATAATCTTGGGCAAATTATTTTCTCTGTATCTCAGTTGCTTCATCTTTAAAATGGCAAAAACAATTGTACCACCTCATAGGCCATTGTGCAGATAGAGTAAGTCAATATACGTAAGACTCTAGGAAGAATTTGGGACATGGAAGCAACCCCAATGGATTAGACACCACCATACTAAGAAGAAAGTGTAAGGGTTGACACGGATCAGGTAGGAGAGAGAAGGTGCACTCTGGGGTGGCTGCCTGTGTCCAGATGATCCGCCTTGTGGTGATGTCCTCTTTGCCTGGTGACCCCCAGCTATGTTGAACTGAGAAGAGGGACTTGTTGACCAAATCTGGAACAAATTCTCCCACTTAGGAATTTGACGTTAAAATGAGAGACACAAGAATTGAGATTAGTAGGGGAAGAGTCAGGTTTGTGGCATCAGTTTAACAGAAAAGGCTCACAAACTCCTAATGCTGACCTCCCAGTAAGTAGTTCCCTTAGTTGTTTTCCTGAACTTCAAGAGTTTAATTTTTCACCTGAAGCTTTGACTATTCCATTATCTTTTCATCTGAAGAGCAAAAGTTGCTTTCTGTGACTTGCCAGCAAACAGATTCATAAACTTGCAGGCTCAACGGAGCTCCCTCAGGGAGAATCTTGTATCATGGAGATTTTCACCATGAAGCAGATCCTGTTAATCCTTCATTTATTATGCTGGTTTTGGTGAGCACATTTTGTTTTAGAATTGTTATCCATTAGAATTGTGTAGGTGATTCAGACATAATTCTTGCCTTCAAGGAACTGAAGTCTTGCAGTCAAGAGATTTATCTGCCAGATTCAGAGGAGGAAGGGATTAGGTTAATTTGAGTTTAGGTGAAGTGAGTCAGTGAGTGGTGATACTACCATCAAGTATTGTTGGACATGACAAGAGTTGTGGTCTTCAGAAAAACAAGCCAGTACTCTTCTAGTGAGAGATCAATTTGTTTTGCCTTCACCTCTCTCTAAGCACCTCCAAGTGACCCCCTTAAGAGCACAACAGACATAAAATTTGGAAATGTAAATCTTTGGAACTGATGAAAAGAACATTAGAAATATGTGCTATTCTATTTATTTGTTAAAGGGGGTTAGCATATGCCTCTCCCACTTTTGTTTATTTCTGTATTTTAGTATGGTATAATATTTTCAAGTACGAAGAATTTTTCCACTCTAGCCACTCTTTTTAACTTTGGAATACTAATATTCTAGTTATTCTATTCAATTTTATTTTTCACTATTTCTCTATAAACACTTTACACCTCAGTCATCATGCTAGCATCCTTTACATACCCCATATATTCCTCCCTCTCTTTGTCCATGCCTTCTCTTCTCATCACCTGAAACAATTCCTTCTCACAATTTCATGTATAAATCATTCTTAGGTTTTGAAATTCAACGAATATATTGGCCATTCTATGAGAAATTTTTATCATCCTTCAGTTGGAAATTCTTCTTTCAAATTCCAAACCAAGTTATCTTCTTTTTACAAATTTTATTATTTGATGCCTCATGTAGCTATTATTTTCAATAATTATCTGGCTTTTTAGAGCTATTTGAGTGCTTTTAAGCAGAATGTTCTAGAGATTCTGTCTCATTTCTTCCATAAAAGCCACTGATGAAGACCTTGGGAGTCTTCTGAGACTGAGAAAAAATGCATATTCTTATAAGCCCTGACATGTGAAATGTAGATTTTCTAGCTGACTTGATGGGTTAAGATGAAAAGATGATGAAAGAGAGATGGATTTCTGAGAAGGAATAAGTTAATATGAGCCTTGTATAAAGACAGTAGGAAAGAAAGACTAAAGAGAACAGTTGAGATAATCAGACAGACACCTCAATGACTAAGCCAACATATGGAAAAAAAGGACAAGGAAGAAGAACAGGCTGGGTACTTGAATGATGATCCAAAGAAGAAAATGTATGCTAGGCTGGGTTCCTTAGGGAACAGTCAGATATGGATATTAGCATGCAAATGTTTATGGGATGTTTTTGGAATCAGTACATGTGGAAAATAAGGGAAGTAAATAGGATTGGAAAGTGGGAGAAGTCACGATTCAGTGCCATCAGCTAGCCCTCTGAAGAAGTCTGAAGATGAGATGACTCTTCAGAGGTGTCCTGAATTGGATCACAAGGTTATAGGCCTTTATCCCGAAGCATCAAGTAGTCCTTGTCTGTAGGCCACCCAGGAAAGGGCATGGCCTCTGGCAAGGCGACTCCTTTCAGCAGGGATGCCCTCAAAAGGAATTGACAGATATGGTTGTGTAATAAGTCTTTAATTACAGAAGGGAGACCTGGACAGTGCACCATAATGTAAACCATGAGGTGTCTGTGTGCCTAAGGGCCATGTGGGTTAACTGGGGGACAAAGTGATCAGGTTATAAATTTAGCTTTTAGATTCTGAAACTTGGACCTAAGCAGCCTCAACAGGATGTAGTTTCCATCAGTCAACACATGGGTGACCAAGATTATCATATCAATAGTGACCCCTGTTTCTGATGGGAACAATGACAGACAACTCAGCAATAAGTACATCGTACCTTACATGCAGGAGATTATTCAGCAAAGGACTGTTGAGGAATGAATGGCCAACTAACACCAGTGAAGTCCTAGACAGCCGAGTAGTCTGTTATTTTATATGAAACTCTCCCCATTGCCTTTGAGGTCTCTTGCATTGTCTAACTCTTCAATCCGGGTTTAAACCAGCACTGTATATCTTCATGGTCTCAAGCTTGAGTTAACTTTTCCTTTTTTCAGATTCAGAAGGTGCCTCTTCTGCGCACTGTCTCTCCTCTTTGGCACTGAAGGGGTGTTGCTCCTTTGTTCTTGCACCTGAGGGCTGTGTGTATGCACGTTTGATCTTCATCCCACCTTTCTCCTGGCCTGGAGAGACAGTTTCTCATTTATAATGCCCCAACGTCACCGTCCAGACACAGACCCATCCTTGTGAAAACTCAAACAAAAGTGCATAGAGAGGAGAGCTGGGCTCTTAGTAATGTCTTCTGGCCAGCTGCCTGGATCATACTTGAAACTTTCCTACTTGAATCTGAGCTTTGAGTGGCCTAGGGCTTGTTTCCCAGCTTTGGTAGAAAGTCATGAATTCAAAAGATGAAAAATTAATTTGAGGCTCAAAACAGATAGTCCTAGGGAGTCATGATTCCAAGACTAAAAGATGATGGACTACAAATTAATTAGCCTTTGCTAATTCCCATTTTTTTCTCCTTTAGAAATAATAGCATCTAATTCATGTACATTATTAGGATTAAATGCAATGATATATACAAATATTTAGCATAGTAGCTGGTGTGTAGCCTTCAATAAACTGGCATTTTGTTGTTTAGTATTAATGATTATTATTACAATCCAAGAATGAAGTATACAGTAATGCATTAAATAAAATAATATCCTTAGAAGCAGTTAAAGATATGGTAGGCAATGGTGGCAGTGACGAAGTGGGCTTCAAGTCAGTGGAAAATAGATATTTGTCATATAAAGACAAAGTATGGGACATTGGACTTAAGACTCGGGATAACTGAGCATCTAACAACATATTGATTGTGGTTCCCTGTGCTATACAGTAAAGCCTGTTGCTTATCTATTTTGTATACATAGTAGTGTGTATCTGTTAACCCCAAACTCTCAATTTTTCCCTCCCCGTGCACCTTTCCCCTTTGGTAACCATACACTTGTATATGTCTATTAGCTTATTTCTTTTGTAGATAAATTAATTTGTACCACTTTTTTTTTAAGATTCCACTTGTAAGTGATGTCTTATGATGTTTGGCTTTCTGCATCTGACTTAGTTCACTTTGTATGGTAATCTCAAGGTCCATCCATGCTGCTACAAATGGCATTATTTCATTTTTAATGACTGAGTAATATTCCAAAAATATACACCACTTCTTTATCTGTTCCTCTGTCTATGGACATTTAGGTTGCTTGCATGTCTTGGCTATTGTAAGTAGTGTTGCTATGAACACTGGGGTGCATTATCTTTTCAAGCTAGAATTTTTGTCTTTTCTGTATTTTTTTTAAATGCGAACTTCATGAAAGAGAAAACTGGAAGAAAATGATTAAATTAGGGCTAAGCAAGGCAAAAAAAAAAAGGTGGGATGATTCAAGGACTTATTTAAAATTGATAGAGATAATTATAAAACTTTGCATTTAAGTTAAAAAATAAGTATATGTGAATGGATACATACAATTAGCATGTTGTGTCTTATACACAGATCATGCACAAATATTAGTGAATTCCAATTTGCAAAGTCAGTATGAACCAGAAGTGTACATTTTGCCCATAACAACCACAACACACACACACAGATACATACATACTCCAACTCTAAATCTATACAAACTTTAACTGTATTGATAATATTAGAGCCGAATAGCTACAAGCCAGAGTTTTGAAACAAAAATCTCTTACTATATGGATAAATTCAGAAAAGTTATTTACCATCTCTAAACCTCAATTTTCTAAATTGTGAAAAAGAAATAACAGTATAATAGTTACCTATCTTATGGGATTATTCTGAGGAGTAATCAATAATGATGTATGTAAAACGCATAACATAGAGGAAGTGCTAATAAAAGTTATCTGTCAATGTAATTAAATCGTTTTGGAGAAAAGGCTAGCCTCGTGTGTTAGAAGATTGTTTACCTTTCTGACTAGCAAGACTATGTGTTTGAGATGATATTAAGGTAACTCCTGTATTGAAGTGATATTTTGGACCAGATTACTTTCCAATTGAAGATTATTTGATGATATATTTCCTTGACACCTATGTTTTATCTAAAAATAGGTCTTCCTATAGAGCTAAACATACTGTGATAGTCTGAAAATTGGAATTGGTTTCTGCCTTTCTCCACTGAGCACAGCAGAGGCATCACTCACTTCTCAAAAGGGGCAAGCTACATGTCTGGTTTCCTACAGAAGAGTGAGAAGGGACATAATGGGTGTCTCACCATCATTTGGGATTTTCTTACATAATTTCACAGTGTACAATTATTTGGAAGTAATAAGATCTATTTTCTAAATGCTTAATAGTGGGAAAATGAAGGTTTTTTGTCTTTTGCACATAGTAACTGAAGGACTGACTTGAAATATGTTCCTCTTACTATAATAAAAAGAAAGTTCAAGTGGCTATAAGGAGACAAAGTAAACTTCAAAACAAGAGATATCGCCACATGTAAAGAGAAACATTTCAAAGTGATCAAGGGGTCAACCTGCCAAGAAAACATATCAATTCTGTGTGTGACTTCTAGTGGGCAAAGAAGATGTGGTACACAGATACATTGCAATGTTACTTTCAACTTCTCTCTTAAAATGACTTTATTTCACCTTTATTTTGGAAACTATTTTTGCTGTATATAGACTTCTGGGTTGACAGTTTTTTAATTCATTTTGTCTTTTTTTCCTTTAAGTTCTTTCATTGTTTCATGGAAACAAAACATTATTTTGCTAATAAGAAAACAAGCCAACAATCTTATCTTTGTGTACCAGTGTATAACGTGCCTTTTATTCTCTTTTGCTACTTCTAAAATGTTTCTCTTTATCTAGGTTCTCATTAGCTTCAATGTGATGTGTCTAGGTGTGGTTTGCTTTGTTTATATCCTGCTTATTAAGCTTCTTGAAACTGTGAGGTGATACATTTCATTAATTTTGGAAAATTGATGTCCATAATTTCATCAAATACATTTTCTCTCCTAGTTTGTCCCCCTCGCTTTCATCAGCCCTAATTCATGTACATTAGACCCTTTGCAACCCAGATGATGCTTCATTCTCTTGAGTTTTCCCACTCCTCTGCTCTTTGTCTTTTAGTTTAAGTAATTTCAATTGATTCAACTTTTTTCCTGTGCTAATTCTGTCTCCTGATAATCACTTTAAATAGATTCTTCATCTTTAATATCATATTAGATTTTTCATTTTTACTTTTATAATCCCCTTTTTAAAATTCTATTTCCTTTCTTCTTTAAGTGTGCTTACAGCTTTCCACTAGATTCCTTAAATATTTCTCTTCATGATATACCACCATCTGGGACATCTTTGAACATGCTTCTTTTTTATCTTGATTCTTTATTATCTTGACCTCACATTTTCTTGATTCTTTATGTATCTCCTAATTGTTATTTTATTTCATATATTATATGTAGATAACTGTAGAGACTGAAATAATGTTTTTCCAAGAAAAGGTCTGACCTTTTTCTCTCAGGCTGCTAATATGGAAGCTTGAGCTAATCTAACCTGTAGCCAAGCTAGGTCTGGGATTTATGTTCATTTTATTTCAATTCTGAACACTAAACACCACTGGCTTCTGGTGATTTAAGATTAGGATTAGGAATTTTTCTTCAGCTGTCTGGGAGTCTGAGCACCTCGACTTGGGACATCTCCCTGTGGTTTGCAGCCCGTCAACTGGCCTTTCAAACTCTTTGCTTTGCAGTCTACAGGCAGGTAAAGAATCTGCCTGCAATGCAGGAGATACAGGAGACGTGGGTTCGATCCCTGGGTTGGGAAGATCCCCTGGAGGAGGAAATGGCAATCCACTCCAGTATTCTTGCCTGGAAAATCCCATGGACAGAGGAACCTGGTGGGCTACAGTCCATGGGATTCAAAGAGTTGGACATGACTGAGCATGCATGCAGGCAGGCTACCAAATTTGGGGCTTTCTTTCACATTCCTTGATTTCTGCTTCTGAGGGATACTAAGCTCTGGAAGATCCCCTGGAGAAGGAAATGGCAACCCACTCCAGTATTCTTGCCTGGAGAATCCCATGGATGGAGGAGCCTTGTAGGCTACAGTCCATGGGGTCGCAAAGAGTCAGACACGACTGAATGACTTCACTTTCACTTTCACTGCCTATTCCAGCCTTTAGAGATGTGTTCATGCTCTGAAGCTTCAGAGAAGATTCCAGAAGTTTCTTTCAGTCTCCCACCCCTTCTCCAGCCTTTGGCACCTTCTGCCTTTCACTGTCTCCTGGCTCCAGCTTTTGCCATCCATTGTCTCACGCTCAGTACAGGATTGAAGTGCCTCAGAGGGGTTTCTCAGTTCTCACCCTGCATATTGATGGGTATGTGGAGACCAGTTCTCTGGCTAAGGTTCCAAATCTTCTCATCGGCTCACTCTGCTATTAAAATTTCATTAAACATCCAACTGTTTCCTTCTTATTTATCAATGTTGCATTCTTCCTCCTCTTATATCACTGATGAAAGCAACGAAAGCACTCTTTTCTTTTAGAAGGACTTGTTGCCATACGCAATTGAGTTTACCTAGGTTTTATTGGGCTTCCCTGGTGGCTCAGCTGGTAAACACACTGCCTGCAATGCGAGAGACCTGTGTTCAATCCCTGGGTTGGGAAGACTCCCTGGAGACGGGAACGGCTACCGACTCCAGTATTCTGGCCTGGAGAATTCCATGGACTGCATAGTCCATGGGTTTGCAAAGAGTCGGACATGACTGAGTGACTTTCATTTTCACTTAGGTTTTATATCTAGTGAGTTTCCTGATGATAGCAGCTATGATTTTGTAGTTTATATAGCTTGTTCTTATTGCTACAGTGAGAATGATGAATTCTTACAACTGTTTGTGTCCTAACTGAAATCCTATAATCCCACATTGCCACTCTTGTTATTGTTTTATATGTTACCACCTGTGTTAGGTGCCGGCAGACAGTGGTCAGCAGGCCACTAGCTATATATTTCTGTAGCCTGTAAGCTAAGAGTTGTTCTTACATTTCTAAGAGTTGAGGAAGGGAAACGAGAAGGAGGAGGAGGAGGAGGAAATAAGGAGGGGAGGTGGAGATGAGACCGTATATTCCCCTCAAAGCCTAAAACAGTCAATATTATAGGAAATAATCACTGACTCCTGACCTAGGCTGTACCCATTTCTTTGCTATAGATTTTTTTTTTCCTGTGAGAAGGAATGATAAGCATTTTGTAATACAGCTGCAGATATGGAGCAGAGCATGTGATGCAGGAAAAGAAAGTGGGGAACATGGGAGTGGGGTGACTAGATGGTGCAGGAGATGTGGACTGTCCTTTAAACAGCTCTCCAGTGGCTTCGACTCAGAGAGGCACATAAAGGGTATGAAATCTCTTTCAATGATTTCCTGAAACAGCCCTTCTGGCACTTTGGTTGGGGATATGGTACTGGCCAAACAATGTTGTCGTGTTCTGGGGACACTTTAATCTGTATTTGATGGAATCTTGGCCCTGGAACCCTTAGTAACAAGCAGAATTAACTCTGTGTGAACTCTGTGAAGAGAGGACACTGGCTCAGCATCCCACTCGAATGACTTCATGTCTGGGCTGACCAAAAACACCCATTTTGATGTCTGTGCTGTGGAGATGGGGTCCTGACAGACACAATGACCCTTTATCTAAAGCCATCGAAGTCCTGTTTCCTGTCTTTATGCTTCCTTAGTTATCTCTTCTCCTGATAGCTAGGTGATGGCTGCTGAAAATAGAAAGAGCAGAATCAGGGGCAATGTCACTCCGTTAGGGACACATCGTTTAAACATGTTGGAGGGAAGTTAGAAATTTGTCACTCCATGTCCCTCCAAACCCTTTTGTTTCCTTCCGTTCATGAATTATATTTGTCTCTTGTCCCTAATCTTCTGCTGGGTTTAAGGAAGTGAGAAGAGCAACTTTTGTCATGTTTGTTTACCAGGCCATCCATCAGTAAGCTTGTGATGACCATTTATTAGGTGCTAGAACTGGCGGGGATGTTGCCACAAAACTCTCCAATGTCTGATTGCTATAATGACTGTTCATGTACCTCTTTTTGTACAATCGTCACCACAACCCTAGGAGTCATTTGCTCTTATTACATCATGATCCTGATCATTGTTAAGTCTGTTTTATAGAGCAGAAAACTAGGGCTGAGAGAGATTCAGTAAATTGCCGTGTATTATGCAGCTGGATGTATAGAACTGGGTCTCAAACCAGGACGTGAAGATTCTAGAACTTGAATTCTGGATTCTGAACTCTGTCCTCTGTCCTGCAGCTGTACTTCAAGCCTGTAGCTTTCTCTGGAATCTAGTTTGGAATAATTAAATGATGGGATTACTACCGCCACTTTTTGTAGGCTGTTGGTGTGTGGTACTCTAAAATAACTGCTTTCTAGCATGCCTGTAGGAGTCAGTTATCTAACATCTGCCCTTCAGAGTTCCAGCATTTTCTCTTTTTCAGTGCCAGTGGATTTGAAGACCAAATAGAGTTTAGGGCCCAAAAAGATTCCTAGAATCCTCCAGAAAGAAAATCTGCCATATGAGCCCCAGTGTATTTACTCATTTAATATAAAACCCAAACCAAAGACTTGATGATTAGAAACTTTTCTAACAATATGAGAAAACCATTAAACACTAGGGATCGAAGACTACATAGAAATCATTTCATCACAGTCTATTGATTTGTGGATGAGGAATCTGAAGTTCAGTGTTTAGGCAATGTGTCCAGAATCATTTGCTTGATCAGGATGAGACTTTATATCCCTGTTTTCTAGCTGAAAGCCTAGTACTCTTTACGTAACTGCATTGAGACACTAGAGAATTGCCTCTTTTAAGTATTATAAATTACATGAATGCAATCGTGTTGATTCAGCATCTGTCAAAAAAAGAAAAAAATGATAATTTTAAAGTGGGAATAGCATCCTGATTTAACTCCACAGCATATCTTAGAGTGAGCATAGCTGTGATTTGGAGTCTGTGCTTTCTTTTGATAATTTCAAATCTTAAGACCCATGGTGTCTCTCATTGACCACCTTCTGCCTCTTGGTATAGTTCTGGTGTCTTAAAATTTTTTTTCTGTCAATATAAGGCTAGTACTTTATTGCTCAACCAGAAACAACAATCTCCTTAAAGACTGAAAGCTGTATACCAGAGTTGACAATTGTGTGTGTACTGGTTCCAAAATTACTTGGGAACAGGTAATGGATTTCCAAGGAGAAGTAATGCTGAACAGTTTTCTGCAGGGGCTTCCCAGGTGGTGCTAGTGGTAAAGAATCTGCCTGCCCGTGCGGGAGACCCAAGATACCTGGGTTCAATCTCTGGGCTGGAAAGATACCCTGGAGGAGGAAATGGCAACCTACTCCAGTATTCTTGCCTGGAAAATCCCATGGACAGAGGAGCCTGGTGGGCTACAGTTCATGAGATTGCAAAGAGTCAGACCCAACTGAATACACACACACACACACACACACCCGGGTTTTCTTCCTTTGCATCCATTTTAGAATGTAACCTTTACCTCTCCCCCATTCTACTCCTGGTAAGACAGTATTCCATCATCTCCTTATTATCAATGTCCCCTGTTCTCCAGCAATTAATGGCTTATTACTTACAGGAAAAATATTAAATATTGAAACTTTTTAATTTATTAAGTTAGTTTATTAAATATTGAAACTCTGATTTAAGTGTTACTCCCTTTTATATACCAATTTATTCTCTTTTCCTATCATAATTGTCAGTCTAGTTCATTTAGGAATTTATCAGCTACATTAGCCAAACCTCACTATGGCCTGGTTTCTTCTTTAAATCTTTTTATGATTAATATGTTTATGGCTATTTCTACACCTAGATCTTAAGTTATTTGATGATGATGTCTTTTACCTTGTATCTTATTTCCATACTGTCTTGTATATACAGGCATCCCATAAATATCTCCTTTTCTGAACAAATGACTGTAGACTCATCTCCGTATCAGTTCAGTTCAGTTCAGTCGCTCAGTCATGTCCGACTCTTTGCGACCCCATGAACCACAGCATGCCAGGCCTCCCTATCCATCACCAACTCCCGGAGTCCACCCAAACCCATGTCCATTGAGTTGGTGATGCCATCCAACCATCTCATCCTCTGTCGATCCCCTTCTCCTCCTGCCCTCAATCTTTCCCAGCATCAGGGTCTTTTCCAATGATTCAGCTCTTCACATCAGGTGGCCAAAGTATTGGAGTTTCAGCTTCAACATCAGTCCTTCCAATGAACACCAAAGACTCATCTCCTTTAGGATGGACTGGTTGGATCTCCTTGCAGTCCAAGGGACTCTCAAGAGTCTTCTCCAACACCACACTTCAAAAGCATCAATTCTTCTGTGCTTTCTTTACAGTCCAACTCTCACATCCATACATGACCACTGGAAAAACCATAGCCTTGACTAGATGGACCTTTGTTGGCAAAGTAATGTCTCTGCTTTTTAATATGTTGTCTAGGTTGGTCATAACATAATTAAACTCATGTATCAGCATCTTGTTAAGTAGTTTATATATACACCATTTGAAAAATTCTAAGTGTTAAGGACTTTTGAAGGGGAAAAAACAACTCAAATCTGGAAGCAGAGCCTGGGAGAGGTTCAGCGAGTTGCCAAAAATCAGACTACTGAGTGTGGAGTGGGACCTCCGATTCTGCGTGCTGTGTGATGGAAGGGGTGGTAATGATTCATCTGCTAGTGGATAGGCACGACTGCTGCTTGCTGAGAAAAGAGACCAGGCAAGCCTTTGCTCAAGCTGTTCCCCCTACCTGGGACATCTTTTCCAGCCATCATTCATTTGTCAAGGTTAAATATCACCCCCTCTGTGGAACCATCCTCAGACAAATTTGGTTTTTCCTGTGCTGGGCTCTATGCCTTGCAAGTATGCACTGTTTCCCATCACTCCATCCCAGTCCTGCCAAGCCTCAAGGTAAATATCTGTCTACTTGTCTGTTTTCTTCATATGAAAAATGAAAGTGAAAGCCGCTCAGTCTTATCCTACTCTTTGTGACCTTATGGACTGTAGCCTGGCAGGCTTCTCTGTATATGGAATTCTCCAAGTCAGAATACTGGACTGGGTAGCCGTTCCCTTCTCTAGGGGATCTTCACAACCCTCGGATCAAACCCAGGTCTCCCACATTGTAGGCGTATTCTTTACCATCTGAGCCACCAGGGAAGCCCTTCAAGGACTGTGTTTATTTACTCTATCACCAAATCTGATGAGGTCCTTCATTTAAATTATGTCACATTTGCCTCTTTCCCATATGATTTCCTTGTTATAATCCCTTAAGGAAAAAAAAAAAAAAATCCAGCCTTCAACTGTGTGGCCACAAAATTCTTCACCAATGTATAGAAGCAGAAGTCCGGGCAGCTCAGTGGTACTTGTGGTCATTGTGGTCATTCAGAGGCCGAGAAGCCAGAGCTCCACTGCTGCATTTTCTTCCACATTAGTCAGGGAGAATAAAGATTCAATCACGTTTTCAGGCTTTGCCTTGTGAGGCTCTGAAAGTGCTGTACACAGCAAGCTTATAAATGATCTCACCTTCAAACTAGTGAGCTAGCCGGAGGCGATTCCGTCTCTGAAGCGATGTCTGTAATTGTTATCAGATGGTTTCTTTGGCCTGGGCCCTGAGAGCCCCTGAGCAGAGCACAGCTAGCTGTGAGCAAAGCAGTGGGAGATTTCCCTCACTTACTTCTCTATGCTTCCAGAAGGTGAAGTGGTCCTGGGTTAGCTGGTCAGGGTTAGTCTCAGAACTCTAGACCCCAGTCACTGGGTGCCTGCAGCAGAGGGACACAGACTCCTCGAGTTGAGCAGACTTCCTTGGCGTTTGCATGTGCACAGGTCCTCGAGTTGAGCAGACTTCCTTGGGGTTTGCATGTGCACAGGTCCTCGAGTTGAGCAGACTTCCTTGGCGTTTGCATGTGCACAGGCAGGCGTGGTGACAGCAAGACGCCCCAGCTTCCAGGCTCTGAAGGGGCTGGCAGAGAAAAGAGATCACTTTCTTCAAAACCCTGATAGATTTCTGTAACCTTGTGGAGAGATTCTGGTGACTCTGACCTGTGGTCTTCTATGGCAGTGCCTACAAGGAGAGTTGTCCAGTTCAGCAGCCTGAAGTCAAAGGAAGCCCTGCCAGGTGGTCCCAAAATTCCAGGGACCTATAACTTTGGAATGCAGGGACCTCATGAGGTGTTTAAAACCCTCAAGACTTCTCTTTCCCAGGCTGTAAAATAGTATTAATTTATCCTTCCCTTTCACTCTCCCATGACTAATCAGGTGCCAACTGCTCAGCGCCACCTGAGGAATGTGAGTGAGTGAGTGAAAGTTGCTCAGTCATGTCAGACTCTTTGCGACCCCGTGAACTATATAGTCCAGGGAATTCTCCAGGCCAGAATACTGGAGTGAGGTGAACTATATAGTCCAGGCAATTCTCCAGGCCAGAATACTGGAGTGGTTAGCCTTTCCCTTCTCTAGGGGATCTTCCCAACCCAGGGATCAAACCCAGGTCTCCTGCATTGCAGGCAGATTGTTTACCAGCTGAGCCACAAGGGAAGCCCAAGAATACTGGAGTAGGTAGCCTATCCCTTCTCCAGTGGATCTTCCCGATCCAGGAATCCAATCGGGGTCTCCTGCATTGCAGGCGGATTATTTACTAACTGAGCCATCAGCGAAGCCCACCCTACCTGAGGACATCATTTCAATGTTTTCTCTCCTCTCTGGTTCCCTTGTTTCATTCTTCTCTGACCTCTGCCTGGATTTCCTTCTAATCTATGTACCACATACTAGCTGTTTGGTACAGAACAAATGTGAAGAAAGAGAAGATGTGTTCACAGTCAAACACACATGATGCAAAGGGCCTAATGTTTCCTAGATACAAGCCCCTTGACCTTTAGGTTTTAATGTTACCATTTATTAAAAAAGAGGTATTCTTTATATTTATTATAGGGTTGACATTATTATAGGGTTGATATCATGTGCTTTAAGCAGTTAGTAAAATTTATGAATTAAGTGGATTAAGTGAATAAAGTCCAATATTATGCTGGTCCCTTCCTCAAAGATCCCAGTGGTTCTTGTGTTGGATATATATGGATATATTGGAGTTAAGTAGATAGATTATATATAAAACGTATTCATATATCTGTTTATCTCCCTACACATTGACTATAATGGCTTCTATATTACCTATAAAATAAAATCCAAACCCCTAATCCTGCATTCATAGTTGCTATTCCACTCTGCCCCTTCAGGACTGGATGCTCAGCCATATCACACAACCCACTGTGTCTCAGACTTTCATTTCTCTAGGGTTTTGTTCTTGCTGTTTTCCTCCACCAAGAAGAACATTTTTTTTGTCTTTCAAATTCCTCCTCCTCCACAAACTCAGAATTAATTATTTCCTTGCTGAATGACAGCCATTCATGATCTAGATTTTCTCTGATATTTGTCATTTTCTTCCTTGCATTTTTGTTATTGCATGCACTTATCCTTTCTCTCCTTCAGAGCAGGTATCAAGTCTTGTTCATCTATCTACCTTCAGAAGCAAGCATGGTGAATGACACAGCATAGGCACCTAATACATGTTTGTGGAATTGACTTGAATTATTAGATGCAGAGCAATGGGAGAATGGGATTCATGTCCTTTCATTTTTGGATTCAGTTCAGTTCAATCGCTCAGTAGTGTCCGACTCTTTGCGACCCCATGAATCACAGCACGCCAGGCCTCCCTGTCCATTACCAACTCCCTGAGTTCACGCAAACTCATGTCCATCGAGTTGGTGATGCCATCCAGCCATCTCATCCTCTCTCGTCCTCTTCTCCTCCTGCCCCCAATTCCTCCCAGCATCAGAGTCTTTTCCAATGAGTCAGTTCTTCACATGAGGTAGCCAAAGTATTTTAACTTCAATGTCAGCCCTTCCAATGAACACCCAGGACTGATCTCCTTTAGGATGGACTGGTTGGATCTCCTTGCAGTCCAAGGGACTCTTAAGAGTCTTCTCCAACACACTTCAAAAGCATCAATTCTTCAGCACTCAGCTTTCTTCACAGTCCAACTCTCACATCCATACATGACCACTGGAAAAACCATAGCCTTGACTAGACAGACCTTTGTTGGCAAAGTAATGTCTCTGCTTTTTAATATGCTGCCTAGGTTGGTCATAACTTTTCTTCCAAGGAGTAAGCACCTTTTAATTTCATGGCTGCAACCACCATCTGCAGTGATTTTGGAGCCCCCCCCAAAATAAAGTCTGACACTGTTTCCACTGTTTCCCCATCTAATTCCCTATAATCCTATCCAGCTTCTGCATTCAGAATGTGGGAGAAAATTGCAAGGGTGTCATGGACACCTACAATTTGAAGAAGAATCTGGTTCTTCTTTTTCACTTCCTCCAAGAACCCTGTTGAATACCTTCATGGAGGGTCCAAGATGCAGACTTTCTGTTCTGGTCTATTGTGAGCAGGGGCATAGCCATACTTTCATCAGCAATCCCACTGTGGGTGCAGACAGATGATCATATGTTCTTGATTGGTGCAACAGCAAAACAGATTTCTAGAAAATGACCCCAGAGAAGATGCTCTGCTTCTTATCTAAAACTTCCTTCCTCTCATATTATATTTAATCACAGTCTGAATTTGCCTGGTGGCTATAATGATTGCCAAGGGTTGTGCAGCTGAAATGTCATGCAATAACACATGTGAAGTTTATCATTTGAATAAAAGTGGAAGGGTGCAAACAAGATGAAGTGGTCTTCTATTATAGCAGGAGAAAATTTAGTTAAAAGTTAAAAAGAACTGACAGATGATAAATTGGTTATTCAAAGGCATACAAAAAGGCACACCATATGTATAAAACTTTAGGATATGTCTAGCTGTCCACCCTATATGCCTGTTGACGTTATACAGATGAGGGAATAGACCAAGAATGTTTATTGGTCCTTATATGTCAGAATAAAGTTGTAACTACTCAAATGTAAAAAGTCACAATTTCCTCATCTGCACAATGGAGATGATAATGAAATAACCTGTCCCACAGGAAAAGTATGAATTATGCTAGTGCACTGTCAGGCACTAATAAATAATAATAAATAATAGCTGAGGATAAAGAAGAAGCAGATGATGATGACATTGATGAATGGAAAAGATGGTTACAGACACAAATCATTTTTTAGGGAGGCAACTGGGGTCTTCTGTGAGAAACATTAGACTTAGAAGCAATGGACCAGATTGAATCTGACTCTGAGCTACTAGCCATATGATTTTGGGAAAGTTGCTGAACTTATTTGGACCTTAGCTTTCTTCATCTGTAATTCTGGGGTGATAATTTCTCTCTCTCACAAGACTATAATGAAAATTAAGTAATAGGGTATGTGAAAGTGTATAGCACAAAATTTGGCATAATACTAGGTACCTCTAAGTTGGAAATGAATTAAAGGTGGGCATTCTAATCCTCTTTATCCATACCAATAAACAAATAAAATAGTCATTGTAAACTCATCCATTTCACTGGTAAGCCCAGTAGGCAATGCCATTCCAATATCTGGACCATGTCACCAGTCACTTCATTGTGTATTTTGACAAATATAATATCAGGCAGATCTTTTCATGTCATCCTGAAATTCCACTAATAGCAGTCTTCTCTATTCCATTGACCTTCTCTCCATGACCTTTCAAATAAAATGCAAATTTTCTTATTAAGGGTTAACATAAAATATTTAGTGCCTTAGAAACGAAAGGGAAAGTTATCCAATGAGTAATTTTTGAGCATCCGTTTATGTTCCAACCCCCGAGCTCAGGAGGAATTCTTGATTATTTTCAAAATTCAGAGCATGATCAGTGCTCTGGAGAAGTTGGAAGAATAGGAGAGGGGGCACTTAAGACAGAAGTAGGGGATTTCAAAGCTTAAATCCCCCCTTTATTAAATGAATGAAGATCAGTGGTTGCAAGTGAGGCAAAAGGACTTTACACGCTGAGGTCCTTTGAGAAGTCCTAATATCTATGGATTTAAAACTCATTTAATGTTTGTGATTGCTATGACATAGCATTTTCTGTTAAATTAAGTCATCTAACTTAACAGAAAATTATAAATATCTGTCGTCTGTTTCAGATATTTCCAATAGTGCTGGGAAGGCAAGAATATGGCATTAAGTAATATTTCAAAAAACCAACTATCCTGAAGGAATTCTTATAAATGCGCATGGCTGAAAGCCCTCCTAACTATGCATGGCAGGCAATAAGAAGCCTTTGGGCTTGCAGTGGTGAAGATGTTGAGATGTCCTTGCACATCTATTGCTGCCCCAGCTGAATTCTATTTCCTCCCAGTCCTTTGATTCATGTGCAGGTGGACACCCTCAGCAAGCGACAAAGCTTCAGATACTTTCCAAGGCTGGTGTTTGGGACCAAAAAATGCTCGCCTTCTCACTCTTTCTTTTTACAGTTCACTCCCCCTTATTCCACATAGTTAACTGTCCCTACCAAAAGCTAGCGAGAGGGAATTCTGAGAACACAAAAGAGGAATGAAATGGAGGCAACGGCTGTGCCCAGCCGCCAGCTTTTATTCTCATCTCAGGCCATAGCTGCTTGCTCCATTAACTTCGAGGAATTGGACACAGACGAAGGGAAGAGTGGACGCTTGCTGATGCTATCAAGAACTTGCCCTCCAATGACACCACTTGGGACCTACCTGCTTGATTACCTAGGGGAAGTGCACCAGCCAGGCCAGCCACACTTTTAAGGACTCACTGGGGATTCTTCTCAAGAAAGATACTGTATTGTTAGTGGTCAATTATATCACAGGGTGATTCATTGCATCTTTCAGGTAAATTGTTATATTCTGGCTCAAGACCCAATGCTATAAGCTCATGCAAATCACCTAAACTTTCTGAATTTCCATTCTCTCATCAGTATGACTGAGAGAAAAGTATGCTACTATCTTCCTGGCAGGGTTGTCTAAGATCATAGATATGAAAAGACTATGAAACTATATGGAACTATACAGGGAATGGCCACTACCTCCAAAGGACCTATTCATTAACCTCAATTACAATTTTTAGGCTTCTTCATTGACTTGTTGTGGTACAAAAGGCCTTTTCTACTACAAGTTGGTTCTGGGTTGGTCTCAAACACATAGAACTTTCTAGACTGTCAACAAACCAATAAGAGTGATTGACTCCTGATGAACTTGCCACTCACCATGACCCAAGGGTCTTTCTTTTTCCTGGAGGTCAGGTGCCTTGCCACTCACTCATTTTGGAGAGTCACACTGTAGTCTTAAAGGCACTCTCTCTGCTTGACCCCAGCACGTCACCACCTGTTTATGCTGCCACTAAACCTTCTTGCCTCTTACTTTGGCAGTGACAGCAAGGCAATGACAGCAAATAGCAGTTAACTTGCCAGGTGATAGAGGGTTAGATCAATTCCTCTTCTGTCCATGTGTCCAGCAACTTTGACTTCCTGTGTGGCCTTATCTCTTCATACACACACAAACACACACACACACACACACACATACATACCCCAAAACTAAAAAGTATCTTTAGTGCTTGATTAGAGGAGGCATTTGTATCCAATTGGGCTTTCCTGGTGGCTCAGATGGTGAAGAATCTGCCAGCAATGCAGGAGATGTGGATTCAATCCCTGAGTTGGGAAAATCCCCTGGAGAAGAGAATGGCTACCCACTCCAGTATTCTTGCCTGGAGAATTTCAAGGACAGAGGAGACTGGTCAGTTACTGTCCACAGGATTACAGAGTCGTACACAACTGAGTGACTATACTTTATATTAAATTAATCACAAAAGCCTCAGGCTATAAGTGATTTCCTGGAGTGGAAAGATGTCCTAAAGACTTTCATCTATGACAGAGACCCAGGCTTTGGGCGTAGACCTTGGCCTTGGATAAGTTACAAAATGTCTCTGAGCTGAAGTTCCCTCATCAATAAAATGTGAATAATTACAGGAATTTCATCACAGTTCCTTGCACAAGTGACTACTGAATTTTGGCCCTTAATGAATGTTGAATGAATGATCAGGTGGGGAATGAATTATAATGCTGGCAAGATACTTAACACAGAGCATGGTACAAAGTAGGTGCTCAATGCACAAGGCCGTCTGCTCCTGGCAGCTGGATTTCTGCTTCGGTCCAGATGGCTGTCCAGGCCTCTCTCTTCTGCCTCCTTGCCTCTTCCTTGTTATAAGAACTTTGCAGAGTCATTAAGAGCTTAGACTCTAAAGCTAAATTTTCTGGATTTGAATCCTGGCTCAACCAGCTGTAACCTTGGGCTAATTAGTTATCCTTTTTCTGCTATTGTTTCCTCACAGACATAATGAGGATAATAATATGTAGTTCATACAATTATGAGGATTAAATGAGTTTATATATGTGTTATGCTTAAAATAGTACCTAGCAGGTAATAACTCAGTGAAGATAATTTCTACTTTTTAATTATTCCAAGTTAGTCTGCCTCGCTTAGTTCTAAGAAAGTCCAGTCACAAGGAAGATTGCTCCAAAGACAGTCTCTTAGGCATATGATCAGGTATCGTTTCTTTGCAAGACTGTGTTGTTTTTCCCCACTGGACCATGACTTACTCCAACCACAAGGGTTTTGCTTCTTTCTTTCTTTTCTACGGCTCCTCGCAGAGTGCTGGGACACCTTCAGTACTGCATTTACTTTGGAAAAGTGGGGTGTGGAATTGGCATAAGATGAAATCTTTTTAACTGTGAACTGTTAAATCTCTCAGGACATTTGCTCTACTGGCATTTCTTCCTTTTCACTTTATAGGTGAGAAAAATGGCCCAGGGAGGTTGGAACTTGTCCCCAGACACCTGGTTAGTTAGTAGCTCTTTCTCAGAACCAAGACTCCTGGCTTCTAGCACAGCACCTCTGTTCACCTCTCAGTTAAGCAGACATTTAGAAAAAAACAAGAATCACAGCATATGGATCCTAAAAACTATCTTAAAAATGTAAAATTATGATCCTATGCAACAGATTGGCCAGTGCTGATTGACAGAAGGCCAATGTAACCTTCTGCCCAGCATTTGCCTGATCAAGTAAGAATTATGAACTAGTCTGATGACCTGAGATTACCCTCTGCCTTTGTTCTTTGTCTGGTCCAGGTACAAAGGGAAATACAGGACTGGTATGAGAATCTGCAATCATGAAAAGACACAGGATGGTATTATAGAACACATTTGGGACTGGGCAGGAATTTTCTACTTCTATTCATTTCTCCTTGTCCCTTGCCTAGTCACTTCCCCTTGAAGAATCTCAGTTTCTTTATCTTTTAATTAACAGGATCAGAAATAACTGGGTTCTTTTTCCATCCTACCGTTCTATGAGGCTAGCTATGAATAAGTGCTAAGTAGACAGTCTTTGCACAAGTGTTTCATTTATTATTACCTCGTGCTGCAGCTTGGAGTTTCTGTGTTGCCAAATTCTTTTTATACAATACATCTTTTTGAGTGACACATGGATAACTGTTAAACATCATTGTAATGTGAGAATATGCATTAAATTAGTGCAAAAACTGTATGTCTCACAATGTCCAGATGTCAGAATCTTGTAATGTTGTCATTTTTTCTTCTTTTCTGTTCAGATGTTCATACAAATGGAAAGCAAATGGCTGCAGAAACCACCGCCTGATAACACATTTCTTTAGACTCGCATCTACCAGTTTGTTACTGGGGCTTTACCTACTCTCTGAGGCTTACTGGAGCATAACTGTCTCTCACAACTTTACAGCACTGTAGCAATACCTCTTTTGTGTACTGCCTAAAATATTGGATCTTGTGTGACTCTGAACACTTGAAAATGTAGACAGCTTGGTGATAGGTAGTATTTAACCAAATTAGAGAAATTAAACTCTGAACTGTTCAAGTTTCAAGCAATCAGTTCCAGTTGGTATACACTCAATTCCAACCTTAGGCATCTGAAGAGAAAATGTGATTTTGGCAGCAAGAGTTGCTGGTAGGAGTTTAAGTTTCAATCAACATAAAATGTACACAAGTACCAAAGCTGAATATTGATCAGAAGGTTTTGTTTTGCCTACTTTATATCAGCTGAGACATGTAGAGTCTGTCTTCTTATAGAAAAAGAGAAGAAAAATATGCAACTAAAAAAAGAGAAAATTAAATCCCCTTTTTATGGCATGAGGAGGTTGTAAAGCCACTGATAGACAAACTATAAATTATTCTACCTTTAAAATTATTATTGCTTTAATCTTCTTTTTTTTTTTTTTATCTAAGATGGTACTCAGTTCTTTTGTTATGGACATTTTGGAAGGAAATGTGCTTTTTCTTCTCAGCAAATGAACTTTGCTGAGCTGCACAGCTCTAGTGGACATGGTTCATATTGTACTCTACATGTATGTTCAGCAAATAGAATGAGATAGTGCCCTCTGGAGGTGTTCACTGGGCTAGTCCTATCTCTGTCTGATCGTGAACATGGAATAAAAGGGAATGGGTATCAACACGGAATATATATGTAAGTTGTTGTTTAGTCACTAAGTTGTGTCCATCTCTTTGAGCCTATCACTTGCCAGGCTCCTCTGTCCATGGGATTCTCCAGGCAAGAATACTGGAATGGGTTGCCATCTCCTTCTCCAGGGGATCTTCCCTACCCAGGGATCAAACTCACGCCTCCTGCTTTGGCAGATGGATTCTTTACCACTGAGCCACCAGGAAAGCCTCATGTATATATGTAGACATGTAATATATTTTAATCATAAGAGCCCTATGAAGTATAATACAGATGAGGAAACTGAGGCTCAAGGAAGTAGAAAAACTTGCTTTACTGGCAGGATGGGCTTACTTGTGTGACAAACTGCTCCAGAAACTCAGTATTTCAACACAATAAAGTATCTCTTCAGAGAAGGCGATGGCACCCCACTCCAGGACTCTTGCCTGGAAAATCCCATGGACGGAGGAGCTTGGTAGACTGCAGTCCATGGGGTCACAAAAAGTCGGATACAACTAAGTGACTTCACTTTCTCTTTTCACTTTCATGCATTGGAGAAGGAAATGGCAACCCACTCCAGTGTTCTTGCCTGGAGAATCCCAGGGACGGGGGAGCCTGGTGGGCTGCCGTCTATGGGGGTCGCACAGAGTTGGACATGACTGAAGTGACTTAGCAGCAGCAGCAGCAGCAGCAGCAAAGTATCTCTTACATTATAATCTGATGGGATATTTGGTAAAGGACTTGCAAGTAGAGATTCAGGGACCCAACTTCCTTCTATTTAATAGCTCCATCATCTTATGAACTCAAAAGACTGCAGAGAATCATCTGCATTTGGTCTACAGAGAAGAGAGAGCTTTAAGAGTCTCCTGGAAAGTCCCAGGTCAGGCAGGCTGGAAGTAGCCGGCCCACATCACTTCTGCCCACATTCCATTCATCAGAACTGCGTCACACGTGCCCTCATCTCACTGCAAGGGAGTCTGGGAAGTGTAGTCTCCGTGTGTGCCTAGGAAGACAAGGAAGCAGGTTTGCTGACCATGGTGCATTGTCTTTGCTGCTTGGCAGCAGGATTACTAAGGAGAAGAATAGGGATTGGTTCTCTACAGCTCCAAATCCTATGTTTTTTCCATTGCACTAAGCTGCGGGATTCATCTGTTGAATGACTTTTGATCCAAATCACAAGGACAGGCAGAGGTACACACACACTGCTTGAGGTTAAAAGAGAGACTGAAAAGTCACCCAGATTTTTTTTTAATGGTTATTTTGCTTTTATGGACACACATTTGCATATTTGACTGAATTTTCCAGAAATCATGCGTATCTATCTCAGACATTACCTAAGAGTGTCTTGGAGGTATTTGACAGGACTGTATTTATAATGCAAGGTATAATCCTAGGAAGATTTTCATCCCTGCTCATTTTCCCATCTCTAAGGACTCATCTTTGAAATTTTATCCATTAATACTTCATTGTTTTAACTATAAACACCATATGGTTGACCCCCCTCCAACACATATTTTTATCATTTCTATCCTCTCTTTTAAATCAACTGTTACCATGTCAGTACCCCACATGCTTCTATGGTCACCATGTACAACATTGAAATACATTTTTCTCCTCTGAAAATATATCTTTACTATTATCTTTTTAATCTCTTAGGTTATTGACTTGGAATTCATTTGCATCAGTAGATCCATGTTTTATGGGGCCTGAAGCTTTAACAATTATTTTTAATACAGCATTATGAATATAAATTAGATTCAAAAGTAAATATTTAGAATCAGAAGAAGAATTAAAGCAAATTCAAAATCTTGACTAATGCCACAGTCACACAATTCAGAAAAATAATATTTGGTTTCATTTGTTAATTGCTTGACACAACTCTATAGGATTTCTTCTTAAATTTTTTAGCTGTATAAAGAGAAAATTAAAGATAACTTAGTCTTATTTTTATCATTATTGATAGCAATTTGTTTTTGTTGTTGATAGATTGTTGGAATCTTTTCAGCTTCTTAATTCATCAACATGTTATATAAATTTTAAGAAGTTTTTATCAAGTTTGAAAATCTTTTATGAAAATGCTTTTATGGCATTTCATGTTTTCTTTTGAAGTGAAGTGTCTCTGCCTGTGTAAATAGGTATTGCTAATTCAAAAAGCATTTCTTCACTTCAAAAAAAAATTAGTGATTATAATGTATTAAAATTCTTAGTAGAGTGCTTGGCAGATAGTAAGTGCTCAACTAATATTGTCTAGCATTTTATTTTAATTAGAACCCTCACTTAGGAGTACCAAAGAAGCAGCAGCATGGGTTACCAGAAAGAGCTTGAGAGTTTGAGTCCTAGAGGGACCAAATTTACCATTGATTAGCTCAGGGGCCTTGAGTAACGGGCTTCCCTGGTGATTCAGTTGATAAAGAATCTACTTGTAGTTCAGGAGACCTGAGTTTGATCATTGCATTGGGAATATCCCCTGGAGAAGGAAATGGCAACCCACTCCAGTATTCTTGGCTGGGAA
Organism: Bos mutus; assembly: GCF_027580195.1. NCBI lineage: Eukaryota > Metazoa > Chordata > Mammalia > Artiodactyla > Bovidae > Bos > Bos mutus. The sequence goes on along the minus strand of NC_091630.1, from coordinate 81,327,466 downwards.
ATCCCATGGACAGAGGAGCCTGGCAGGCCCCAGTCCATGGGGTCCCAAAAAATTGGGCATGACTGAGCAAGTACCACTTTTTTGAGTAACATACTTTGATTTTCTGAGCCTTGGTTTGATATATCTGCATAATGGGAATAATGAGAATATTCCACAAAAGTTATAAAGGGGATTAAATGAGGTATTAAAATCCATGCAGTCTTATTAAGTACCATTATTAGGAAAGGTATTAGGATGTGGGGACTTTCCTGGGCCCCCGGCAGGCAGCTGAGAGAGAGCAGCTGCTGAGCTCTTTATATAATGTAGAGAGGATGCTAAGAATCCTCGATGAACTCTGTTATGGAGCAAACAATATTATTGTTTTAATTGCAAACTCCAAAATGTTTTTACAGAATAACACCAATGATTAACACTTCTAATTTTGGAGATAAAAGAAATCTGAAGATAATCATTTGAGCTAATTTTACCAGACAGGAATTGGATTTTACATTTTGTTTTATTCCTAGCCAACTTTGCTCCTAGTATAATCTAAGGAGGCTTTTTTTTATTCTCCTCATATGCTTATTTCTAAGGGATGGTTAGAGAGCCTGTTTTCCTCTCTTGGAAAGACACATGCCAGTGCCAGAAGATAAATGAAGCCAACTTGTCTAGAGGTTTTAGAACCTTTGAAACATAGCCAAGGCCAGATCAGAGCAGGAATAAGAATTTCTCCAAGCTGCAACAAACAATAAAATTCCAAAATAGAAACTACCGTTGTGATGCAAAGAAGGAAGCAAACACAATTAGCACAGAAGCCATTCTGGAGGGAGAAAGATGAAGTGTTGAAATGATCTTAGCAAGTGCTGCATTGATTCCATATTTAGGCATCAGGGTTAGTTATGTTGCAGCCAATAATGATAAAGGACAGCCTATTGTTATACTCCATGGAAGGGAGTGATCCTCCAGTCCTGGCTAAAAGTCTTATTTTTGGTGATGGTGGTCTATGGGGATCATTATGCAATGAAAGAAAGTGTGATTGTGTTAGTCGCTCAGTCATGTCCAACTCTTAGTGACCCCACAGACTGTAGCCTGCCAGGCTCCTTTGTCCATGGAATTCTCCAGGCAAGAATACTGGAGTGGGTAACCATTTCTTTCTCCAGGGACCCTGACCCAGGGTTCAAATCCAAGTCTCCTGCATTGCAGGCAATTTCTTTACTGTCTGAGCCACCAGGGAAATTTTAAAATATTCCATGATATGCTTCTCTGTACATGACATTTCCCAGGCAAGAATACTGGAGTGGGTTGCCATATCCTGCTCCAGGGAGTCTTCCAGACCCAGGGATTGAACCCACATCTCTCACATCTCCCGCATTGGCAGGCAGGTTCTTTAGCACTAGCACCACCTGGAGGACCACAAAATCCTGTCATCGACAAGTAACACATGACATCCCCGTATTATATTAGGACAAAGGACAAATTGTCTTAAGGTGATAAGTAAAGGGAAGATGATCCCAGCATTTAGTAAGAGATATCTTAGCATTATATTTACAGGCATAGACTCTGAGGTGGGCCATCTGGAGGGAAGCCTCACCCCACTCTATAGAAGCCATGTGATTCTGATCAGGTAATTTAACCTCTGAGCCTCCATGTCCCCACCTAAAACATGAGAATAAAATGTACAGTATCTCTCAAGGCTACTGTGAAGATTAAAAGAATTAATCATGGAAGGTACTTAGAAGAATGAATCACTCTGGTAAGTTCTTTGCCTGAACCACCCACTTCAATCCTCACAACAGTTCTCTGAGGCAGGTTCTGCTGTCACCATTCTATGGGTGAGAAGCTAAGGCTAATGAGGTGTGTCATCCAAAGCCCTCCAGAGGATGTTGAAGAGTGAAATAGAAATACCCCTGTCATTTTAGGGTGGAGATGGGGGAGACTCTAAAGGCAAAAAGGAACACTTGACTCAGATTCATGTCCCCAGTACCACCCCTACCAGACCATTGGTTCTGGAGTTTTTCTCATCTAAAGAAAAGTTAAGCATCCCTTTCCATTGCACCCCTCCCCTCACTCTCAACCACCCCTGCCTCACAGCAGTGGCTCAAGATAGTTCTGAAACAAGAAACATTTTAAGAGAGCTAGTTCTTCCCTAAGAAAAGTTTTGTGTGTAAAGGAGGCAGGTGGAACTAGTGAGTCTGATCATGGTAGTGTTCAGAGGCTCACTTGAGTCCTTGCTTGCCAGCTTTCTGGTTCATTTAGGGGCTAGCTGTGTTAAGTTAATTGTTATAAGAGATTTCATAAGACAGGAACAGGAAAGGATGTGAGGTGTCACCTAAACCAGCCTTTACAGTTGACAGATGAGGAAACCAAGGCCTGGGGAAGGAAGGAAACTTCCGGAAGTTCCTTCCCAGGTCCTTCGGTGGCACAGTGCCAGTCTAGTCTCCTCCGCATTGTAGTTCACCACTTCCTCCCCTCTCGCCAGATGCAACTCTTCGTGGCTCCCCAAACGTAGTTTTTCAGGGCTTTTTCCTTTCACGTGAAACAGGAACTAATCCTAGAATCCCAGATACATTCCTCCTTTTTGTGTTTTGTTTGTTTTGTATTGTTTTGCCCAATGCCTTCTCATCTGTAATCAAACATCATTTCCTCCAGAAACATCTCATATGCTCCCACAATAAGCCTGTATTTATCAAGCCCACAGTCTAATCTTGTTTTATCTCTGTATATGTCTGTCTTTCCTGGAGGCCAAAGACCACATCTGCTTTGTCCATCATTCTATCCCTGTGTCTGGCACAATGACTGACATAGATGGAGGGTCCAAAATGTTGGATGGATGGATGGATGAATATATAGTTTCTCCCTTGAATATATACATAGTTAACTGAAATCCTCTACAAGAGTCAGAAAACATGAATTTGTTCGTGCTTCCTTCAGCTTTGCCTCATGATATATTTCTTGCTGGCCCAGTGTATGGTTCTCTGATGTTTCTAAGAACAGGGCAAAAGACTTGATTTAATGTACCAGTAGTAACAGGTGGAAATCAAACGCCTGCTTACTGTCACTTCGGTTGAATGTTTTGGACTCACCGGAAGTATTTCCCATCAATACTCTTGCAGTTTCTGAATGTGTGTGTTTGTCTGTCTATCTACAGTCCCTTGGAAAGCCAGAAAGGTAAAGTGCCTTCATGTAAACATACCCTATTTTATGGGGAGCTAACAGGGTCTGGACAAGCCGTGTGGCTGCTTTGGTTAAATATCACCTTGATTTAAAATGCCACTATCAGCAATTCCATGTGGTGTGTGCACGGCTCAGCCTTGCCTACATTTCACTTCTGAGGCAACGAAGAAAGGGTGCTTCTGGATTGTTTGAGTGACAGAGCAGTAATAGACTGTTGCATTTGGGTTTACCGTGATGATTTTTATTTTTTTCTTCTGTGCATTTTCTTTCTTTGTTTTGTAGTCTCATTAGCTCAGAAGGTCAAAGTTGAGATACCTGTCTAGACAGTCAAAATGTAGAACAATGAGCCTGTGACAAATGCGAGGCATGATATTAATTGTATATTAAGCTTTATAGGTCTTTGAGTCATTCATCCCTCTGACAGTAGTAATAGGAAACCTGAGAGCTATTATATTTCCTTCACGGCAAAGATTATAAGAGGCGAGGGGAATTATACATGCTTCTACCCCATCTTGTCAGCACTCAAAGCCTACAAGTATGCACAGTACAATGAGTTCCAACAGTTATACCTTGGTACTTTGGCTAATTTAATTCAGTGTAACGAACACTTCCTGAGCATCTTTTTAGTATCAGGCACCATGATGCAGGGAGTAGAGAAATGAGAACGTGGACACAGTCTATGCCAACAGAAGTAAGACGAGAGGGATGTACAGTCGGTTTAGGTTTTAAGTTAAATTTGGCTTCTTCCAAGCAGGTGGATTCAGATTGAGTTCCAGTTCACCTTTAGTGCTACTTGTGTGACTTTGGGCAAATCAGTTCACCCCTTTGGGCTTCAATTTCCTCATCTATCAATGGAGCCCATCTGAGCCCAAATACTTTGTACTTCTGTTGATCTTCATGTGTCTTAGAATTTGCAGTTTATTCTGTTGGAAAAATGTCTGCTAATGATGGAACTGAGACCTCAAAGTCTGGATTGAAAGAGTCTGAAGTAACAGCAGCTAATTCATGCTCTTGAAGGAGCATGTATGCAAGAGGTTGTTTCTTTGAGTATCATGGAAGCGCACCTCCTTTAAGGTATCCTCATTTCATAAGACACTTTGCAAAGAAACCCTCACCCTAAGACCTTTATTTGCCTGTGCTGCAAGGCTTGAGGGATCCTGGTTTCCCAACCAGGGATTGAACCAAGGCCCATGGCAGTGAAAGTGTGGAGTCCTAACCACTGGACCACCAGGGACTTCCTTACCCTAAGAGTTATGTGAAACACTTTTGCCCCATTCTTTGAAAACTTATATGGGTGAGAAAGAGAGCAAATCAATCATGATTTGCTACATGGGTAGCTCACAAAACTATCTTTCGTCTCTTGATGGATATTTCCTGCAGTATATTGTGACAACGTGGTTAATTTCAAGAAAGTTAAAATACTGTTGTAGATGTTTCTTTAATATGCACCAACTGAATCATTATAATGAATGGGTTTGTTTTGCAATTGTTTTAGACAATCACATGGAATACTCAACTACTCATTAATAATGATTCGATTCTATGAATGAGAGATTGCAAAAGTAGCACTAATAGCTTAATTATTAAGAATATATTTATGATAGTTACATATCTGATTAGACTCTGTGGAGGTTAAAATCATAAGATAAATACAGTGGTTGTATGACCATGTAACATTCACAAAGGCATGTTTATGTCTATGATTTTTATCCCAGGAATTTGTGAGGAGATTTATTTTTTTCTGCTTATTGAAAAAAAGTGTAATTCCTTAAAGCTCCCTGTATATTTAGATTTTGTAAGTATTAATAAGACAGAATGTACAAAAAAAGCAATGAAGTTTGTGAACAGAGAAGGAGCTTTAGACTCAGACTTTAGAGTCAGCTTTAGACTCAGGTCTGAGTATGAATTTCAGTTCAACCACCTAATAGCTGAGTGACCAGGGAATGTCATTTAACATCTTGGCGCCAGGTTTCTCACCTGCAGGATAAGGACAGTACGTATGGCTGTCTCATTGGGTTTGGGAAGAATTAAATAAAATGTTTGTTAATGTACCTTGAAGGGTTAAAAAACATAGAAATACAAATAAGTTAGTAACAGAGGAAAGTTTACAAATGAGCTGGCAGTGCAGGATACATTTATAGCTACCTAAATAGAGGATAAGGGCTTCCCTAGTGGCTCAGCAGTAAAGAATCTGCCTACAATGCAGGAGATGCGAGTTCAATCCCTGGGTTGGGAAGATCCCCTGGAGGAGGGCATGGCAACCCACTCCAGTATTCTTGCCTAGAGAATCCCAAGGCCTAGAGGAGCCTTGTGGGCTATAGTCCTTAGGGTCTCAAAGAATCAGACACAACGGAAGCAACTGAGCACGCACATGAATAGACACCAAATGTTGTTTCCTAAATTAAGAATATGGAACAGACACTGACAGTTACACTTGCCCACCAAGAGCTGGGTGTTATTGAAATGATTTCTGATCCTATTTTCCAGGATACTTTGACTTTTCAAGCTTTACCTTGGTCTTCCTTTTCAAAGACCAGAAGAAAAACCTGAAGATGTACCTCTGGCCTCTAGTGGTTTCCTCTCATTTGACCGCTAAGATTCTCACCAGCTTCTACTAGGATTCTAAAACTGCTGTATAAACGATGAAACAGTCAGTGTCTCCAAATAAGGCAGGTGCAGGTTTGGTGTCATAGTAGCCATTTATTGCTAGTGCATGAGATAAGCATTGAAACTGAGAGTAAATGTCTGTAAAATTTATAGCAATTTGACGGGTTTTGCTTTTGTTGAATCTAGTAATACACATTTTGAATCCATATTTTCCTATCTTTTTAATTTAATTTTTCCAGTAATTCATTCAATTACACTTTACAAAAGCACTGAACCATGATAGATTGATAGTTAATTTAAAAAATGGAATTGTTCAAACCAGATAATAAGAAAAGTCTTTCTGTAAAACAACATAGACGCATTATTTGTCATCCAAACTCTCTGCTAACAACTCAGATTATTGTCAGAATAGTGTCTGTGGAACTTGAGTTTAAATTAGAAATCTTCTGATACTTCATATTTATCTTTCAACAAAAATAGAGCATATCAATGCTGTACCCCCTGGGCTGACAGTGGGCTAGCTGTCCTAGGGAATACCGGCCTCTGCAAGGAAATGGAGGAAGCTCACTTACAAGGTTCTAGGGGAGATAAGATAAACCCACCATAACCACCACAGGAAGCAGAGGGTGGAAAGCGCCAAAAGTGAGATATGGATAAAGTAACAAGAGAAGTCAGATGTGAGAATCCTTTCTCCCAGTTAGGAGAGGTGGGATGAAAAAACGATGGTGAAAACAAGATGAACAGCAGCAAAGGCCAGTCAGGAGAAGGACTCCCATCCCCTTTAAAACTAAAGGAGGTAAACACTAAACCTAGGTGTGTAAGCGTGTGTGAAATATATCCCTGGACCAGTAACTTTTCATTTTAGAATGTGGGAGTTGAAAGGAATATAAGGAATTAAATATCATATTTCACAAAAGCATAAAACAATGTCCAGGCCAGGCAACTGATTTTTTCAAAGTCAAATGAGAAAATGCATGTGAAGGCACCCAGCAGGTAAAAGTGTGCAGTGTCTGCCCTCCCATTATCTCGTTGATGCCCGTCCAATGGGGATGGTTTTTCTTGAGGCTGACCTTAACCCAGCCATTAGTGTTTAAAAGGTGATATGCAATAAAGTATTTGTAAGGCAGCATGGTATGTTGGGTCATTTGGGTTTTTGTAAGATATTACAGAAAAGCCCAAACGAACTTTCGGCCAACCCACTAGAGGCTCTTGATGAAAGTGAAAGGGCTGAGTGAAAAAGTTAGCTTAAAGCTCAATATTCAGAAAACTAAGATCATGGCACCTGGTCCCATCACTTCATGGCAAATAGATGGGGAAACAGTGGAAACAGTGACAGACTTTATTTTTTGGGGCTCCAAAATCACTGCAGATGGTGACTGAAGCCATGAAATTAAAAGACGCTTGCTCCTAGGAAGAAAAGTTAAGACCAACCTAGACAGCATACTAAAAAGCAGAGATATTACTTTGCCAACAAAGGTCTGTCTGGTCAAAGCTATGGTTTTTCCAGTAGTCATATATGGATGTGAGAGTTGGATTATAAAGAAAGCTGAGTGCTGAAGAATTGATGCTTTTGAACTGTGGTGTTGGAGAAGACTCTTGAGAGTCCCTTGGACTGCAAGGAGATCCAACCAGTCCATCCTGAAGAAAATCAGTCCTGAATATTCACTGGAAGGACTGATCCTGAAGCTGAAACCCCAATACTTGGGCCACCTGATGTGAAGAACTGACTCATTTGAAAAGACCCTGATGCTGGGAAAAATTGAAGGCAGGAGGAGAAGGGGACAACAGAGGATGAGTTGGTTGGATGGCATCACTGACTCAATGGACATGAGTTTGAGTGAACTCCAGGAGTTGGTGATGGACAGGGAGGCTTGGTGCGCTGCAGTCCATGGGGTCGCAAAGAGTCAGATATGACTGAGCGATTGAACTGAACTAGTAGAAAGAACATGGAATTGGGTTCAAAATCTAATCTACTAGTTTTGACCTTAGACATAGTAATCAACCAATTTGAACCTCAGTTTCTTCATATCTGCAATGGCTTTTATAATTAGTGTTGGCCAGAGATTAAAATAAAAGCTATATAATGAGGGGATCTGGCATTGGACCAAGGGTGAAGTAGACTCTGAATATTTGTCATTATCTTTGCCAAGCTCACCACGAAGTTAACAGAACAGTCAGGTACAAAAAGCATCCAGATCTCTACATTCCCAGTGGAGTACTCTTGCTAAGGCAGTACCCTGCAGTTCTCTTTTACTACTTCCTGGTTGCCCGAATTTCCACTTTGCTGTGTTTATTATGATAACAGCCACAGAAAGGATAAAAGTTGAAAAGTAGAATTGCACATCTCTAGAAACTAGCTTATTTCCTGAATGCAAGAAGTTTAAGTGTCTAATCTTTGTCACCAGAAAATGCAGGTAGGACTTCTTCAGCATGAATTCATGTTTCACTTAGTTGACCACATGCCAATGGAATGAAAGTGGGTCTTCTCTTAAAACAAGACAACTGAAAGGTCAGATGACTACCAGGAAATATAAGGTGGGCTTTTAGCAGCCCAGAAAGCATTGCATTGTATGCATCCTTCATTTTGGTCCTGATTATAATATTTGTCTGGAGAAGTTTTGCTTGCCACTCAACTTGTAGTTACAACATATGGTTCTATTTCAAGGGTGCTATAGCAGGAACGACTTGATAGAAACTTGGAAGCCTTAAAACAACCCTGGAGGAAAGAACACCAATCACAATAGCATGTGGGAAGCTTACGCCACCCCTTCACGGTCCCTATTCCAGGGCAGGGGTAGTGCAGGAAGAGGTGGATCTGATATTGTCATTGGCACATGCTTTGCATACCATGCCTCAGTGTTAACCTTTCACTCAATGCTGACTCCAGGTCTCCTGTCTTTCTTCTGGGCCCCCTTGCCTGTAGGAATGTGTTTTGGTTAATTGCCACAGCTGGGAACATTGTTGGGTTTTCCACGATGCTGTTTAATGTTCAGAGTCATCCTTTGAACCCTACATTGAACCCTTAAGGGTGAAACCTTGAGAAGGTTCGTTTATGTGCCGACTTCCTCTCATTCTCTTCACTATTGTTGGCAACACCGTCTATTACTCTGGGAAGCCATTCCAGCTCATGTAGGATATCCTGTTATGTGCCCAAATGCTGTCTTTATAATTTAGCACTGGCCACAAATAGAAGGGGAAGGAAATGGCTACTTAGCATCAGACCCTCAGCACACAGTATCTCATTTAGCCCTCACAACAATAGAGCAAAAGAGAGATTTTATTCTCATTTTACTCATAAAGAAATTAAGGTAAAACACATTGATGTGATTTCTTCAAAGTCACACAGCTAATAAATGAATGAACCAAGAATAGAATCTGTTTCTAGCTCCAAAGTTGGTCTTTCTATTCCACCACACTGTACCCTAAGAATAATTCTTCTGGATAGCAGCAAACATGAACTAATGAGCCTTTTCCCTCATTTGGCATATATTTACCTATAGGTAAATAAGCATATGAGTATATGTACTTAGATTAGTTTAGGATCTGAATATATAGAAGTGAAATAAATAGATATAGTTCCTGCCCTCATGGATTTTGCCAATGAATATGCATATATTCAGATATAAAAATAGGCAAATATACTCCAGGATGAAAAATGATTTAATGGTTTATTTTAATGTTTTATTTTATACTGGAGTATGGTTGATTAACAATGTTGTGTTAGTTTAGGTGTTCAGCAAAGTGATTCAGTTATGCACATACATGTATCTATTATTTTTTGAATTCTTTTCCCATTTAGGTTAATGCAGATTATTAAGCAGAATCCCCCGCCCTAGTTGGTTATCCATTTTAAATATAGCAGTGTGAACATGTAATAAGGGGGAAATTTAAAGAGATAGGAGATCACAAAGAAGAGGCATTCAATTCAAGGTTAAAGTGTGCTTTGGGAAGAACTGATATCTTAAAAGAAATCCTTAGGAAGTGAGGGAGAATGGGGTTTGGAGATAGTGTCAGTAAATGTAAAGATTTGGAGACAAGAGAACTCTGTACACGGAAGAAGTAAAAGTTGTTTTTCATAAATTGTATGGAAATAATTGTTTATCAACACATCACTGATTCACCCCACTGCTAGCTTCTAACATGCCAGGTGCTGAGGAAATGACGATAAATAAGCTGAGGTGCTTCTCCGTGGGGGGTTTATACCTTTATGAAGGAAACAGACATAAAGAAAAGTGATGACACATACATGCAACATAGAAACATCCAAAAGCCAGGGGATGCTGAAGTGAAAGAGAAGCGAAGTCGTAAACTTGGGAGGAGAAGGTAAAGTCTGAGAAGACTTCTGAAAGACTCTAAAGACTGAACAGAGTTACAAGGGTCAAGATGGAGCAGGGATCCACTAGGCAGGGAAGAAAAGGGCATTTCAAACGAAAGACGTGGCATTTTCAATGGGAAGTCAGATTGGAAGCTTATCTCAGGGACTTACAAAGAATTCATTAGTTGTCTCCTTTTCTGGGTTTATTTGAATACATTCTTCTCCAAGTGATATGAGGATACAAGATGACATCAGGGCGCTTTTACTAGAAGTTCCAGTCCATTGAATGTTCCCAGTTGCCTGGAAGTGAGTACAAAGGAAGCTGGAAGGAAGACAGATGGGATGGGGAGGGAGGTGGGAGGGGGGTTCAAGATGAGGAACACATGTACACCCCTGGCTGATTCATGTCAATGTATGGCAAAAACCACTACAATATTGTAAAGTAATTAGCCTCCAATTAAAATAAAATTTTTGAAAAGAAGTTAAAAAAATAAATTAAGACAGAGGTTATCTAGCTATACCAGCACTGGACTTGAGTCAATTATCACAAGGTTCTAGGCTACATGAAAAGCAAGGGTTTGGTTTCCTTACCTTTATGATTTCTATGCTACCAAAACTAGTTCAGGGTCTGTCTCATAGTAGGTGTTCAGAATATTTGTTGAATAAGTGGAAAAGAAAGAGGCATTTTAACCTTGCTGAGATTCAGTTTTCTCATCTGGAAAAGTTGGAATGGTATTATATGCTTAAGCGCATATCTGGACTCAGCTATAATTTGGATTCTGCTTTACCATGTATTCTTACTTCCTGGACAAATTCATTACCTTTTAGGAGACGCTGGGCGCTCATATGAAAAGTGGAGTTGGCATCAGCTGTTCACAGAGATGGTGAAGACAAAATGGAGTAAGTCATATAACTAACTCAGAATTGAGCTAGACACATGGAAAATTCTTAGTAAATATTAGCTAACATTATGATAATTGTTAAAAGATAATTTTCAAAAAGTGGTAAAATCATGACACTCAAATAGATATAAAAATAAATCTATGTTAAAGATGTCATTTAACTCATTAATGAGGGAATTAGTGGGGATTAAAAACCAGTTCAAAGGAGATTCCAGAGGGCAGACACATTTGTAGGTCAGAAACATTAAAAAGAAGGTGTAAATGGAGGAAAAATCAGTTTCTTCTATAGTGGGCCAGAGAAATTGACTTTTGTTGGACATAATGGACAAATGCACATCTGTGGACCAGAATCACTACTTTGCTCTCAGTTACTTATAATGTTCAGCATTGTGAAATAGCTTTCATAGAAGCAGCATTAGGTAATTTGAAATAAGATGCTATAGATATTGCATTATTTTTCACTGAGGTGGACATTTCTCTCTATGTCATCATTATTATTATATAGTTAATGCTATTAAAATGGGAGTTATATGAAATTATGTTATAATGTTATATAAAGAGAAATGATTCTCATTTTTTTTGCTTTTGATATTAGACCTTTTATTATTTGTATACCATTATTCTTTTTTAGTACATATTTAGAAGTGATTAAGGTATTTTATTTTCAAAACAATAATGGTTTGATTGTTTCTTCTGATTATAAAGATATTGCTTACTTAGTATGAAAAAATCTGTCTGTACAGAAGGTGAAAAGAAACACAATGGTCAGTAATTTATCCTTTAAAAGTAATCATTGTTAATCCCCTCATGCATATGTATTTGTTTAGGATCACACTACACAGTCTGCTTTGTAATCTGATCTTTTCACACTTTACAACATACTATGATCTTTTTATGTTAATAGAGAGCAACATCTTTTTGCTTTCAAGACTTCCCAGGTGGCTCAGTGATAAAGAATTCGCCTGCCAGTGCAGGAGATGCAGGAGACATGGGTTCTTCCAGACCCCTGGGTCAGGAAGATCCCCTGGAGAACGAAACGGCAACCCACTTCAGTATTCTTGCCTGGTAAATCTCATGGACAGAGGAACCTCATGGACTGCAGTCCATGGGGTTGCAAAAGAGTCAGACATGGCTTAGCAACTAAACAACAATAGTTGATTTATAATATCATGTTAGTTTCAGGTGTACAGCTAAATGATTCAATTATTTATATGTATATATATATATATATTCCAGATTATTTTCCCTTATAAGATACTGAGTATAATTTCCTGTACTAATAGTAAGTCCTTGTAGCTTATCTATTTTATGTATGGTAGTTTGCATCTGTTAATCCCGTACCCTAAATTTGTCCCTCACGCCTCCCTCTCCTCTTTGGTAATCATGTTCATGAGACGCTTTGTATAAAGACTCGTTCATATTATGCTTTAGATTCCACATGTAGTTGATATAGTATTTGTCTTTCGGGGCTTCCTCATAGCTCAGTTGGTAAAGAATCCACCTGCAACACAGGAGACCCCAGTTCGAGTCCTGGGTTAGGAAGGTCCACTGGAGAAGGGATAGGCTACCCACTCCAGTATTCTGCCTGGAGAATTCCAGGGACTATACAGTCCACGGGTCACAAAGAGTCGGACACGACTAAGTGACTTTCACTTTCTTTGTCTGAGTTACTTTACTAAGTATAAAATTTTCTAGGTCCGTCCGTGTTGCTGCAAGTGACACTATTTCATTATTTCTTATGGCTGAGTAAACTTTACTGGGGCTTCCCTGGTGGCTCAGGGGTAAAGAATCCACCCAGTAATGTAGCAGACACAAGTTCTATCCTTCAGTTGGGAAGATCCCCTGGAGGAGGCAATGGCAACCCACTCCTGTATTCTAACCTGGAAAACCTGGAGAGAGTAGCCTGGTGGTCTATAGTCCATGGATTCACAAGAGTCAGACATGACTTCGTGATTAAACAACAGCAGCAATATTTCGTTGTGTGTATATATATCACATATTAAGCCAATCATTTGTTAATGGGCACTTGGGTTGTTTCCATGTCTTGGCTATCATAAATAGTGCTACTATTAACATTGGGATACATGTGTCTTTTTAAATTAGAGTTTTCAGTTTTTCCAGATATATACACAGGAGGGGTGTTATGTAGCTCTAGTTTTAGCTCTATTGTATTGTAGCTCTATTTTTAGTTTTATAGGGTGCATGCTCAGTCATGTCCTATTCTTTGTGACCTCATGGGCTGTAGCCTGCCAGGCTCCTCTCTCCATGGGATGATTCCCCAGACAAGAGTACTGGAGTGGATTGCCATTGCCTCCTCCAGGGAATCTTCCCAACCCAGGGATTGAACCTGCATTTCCTGCGGCTCCTGCATTGGCAGGCAGATTCTTTGCCACCAAGTCACCTGGGAAGCCCCAATAAGGAAGCTCCATACTGTTTCTCATAGTGGTTGCACCAATTTGCATTCACACCAACATTGTCAGAGGGTTCTCTTTTCTCCACCCCCTCTCCAGTATTTATTATTTGTAGACTCTGATGATGTCTATTCTGACTGGTATGAGATGATACCTCACTGCAGTTTTGGTTTACAATTCTCTAATAATTTAGTGATGTTGACCATCTTTTCATGTGCCTGTTGATCATCTGTATGTCTTCTTTGGTGAAATGGAGGAATTCTGCTCATTTTTTTCATTGGGTTATTTTTTTATATTGAGCTATTAAAGCTATTTGTATATCTTGGAAATTAATCCCTTTTTCATCACATCATTTGCAAATATTTTCTGCCATTGAGTAGATTGTCTTTTTGTTTTGTTGATGGTTTCTGTTGGCTATGAAAAAATTTTTAAGTCTGATTAACTCCCATTTGTTTATTTTTGCTTTTATTACTTTTGACTTGGGAGCCTGATCTAAGAAAATATTGCTGCAATTTATGAGTGGATAATATTCTAAAGTGCTTAGAGTATTTCTAAGATTTGTTAAGTCAGAAGCAGCGTAGGCTGATTTTGCGGTCCTATTCAGGATCTTTCCATTTGTTTGCTTGTAAATAAACAGCAAACATATATGAGAGTTTGTCCTTTTGCCCAAGATTTAATCGATAAGCTTGAGCAAGTTCTGGTCCTCTTTTCTGCCACGTCATTTCCTTAAGAGGTGAAGGAGAACTTATGATGGTGAAAATATAAAGCACATTTCTGCTGTATGGGCCTCTGTAGAGCTCACTGATGGAGGGTGGCATTGTGGGCCTTGAAAAAGCTGAGAGCTCTCGAGCAGCTGATGCTCTCCTCGGCCAGCTCCCAATAAGCACAATCTCTCCTGTGAGAGACTGAGAGATGCTAGCTTAGAGGAGGGGCTGGGTACACAGCAAGGGGCGAGAATGGGAGCATAATCACATTCAGTCCAAACTGGGAGTTGTGCCCAAGGGGACAGGTCCCTTCTGTTCTGTGTGTCTGCCTGTCTCTTATGCCTGTCTTTCTCCAGGTTGCTCAAAAACTCCTTGAGGAAAGGGAGAATATATGATCCATCTCTTTATCTCTTGTGACCATCAAAGTGCCTGACACTTCAAACATTTGGTCAACATTACTTTCACCAGCCTTTCAATGAAGGGCTAAGGCTTTGCATTCAGATATGAGTCCATAAAATCAGGCTTCTTTGTCACCTTTCTTTCATAAGCTACACGCATAATCCATTAGTATATCTACGGGATTTCTATCTGTGCTCCAATTGAGTGGGGAGAAGAATGTCAAGAGCATGAACAGCGATCTGAAGGCAAGCTCCTCTGGATTGCTAAGTTTCCCCTGAGCTTTTCCAAGTGTTGCACATGCACTTTGGCAAAGCTGACTGTAATCACCTCTTCCAAAGTATTCACTTATTTTTTATAAAAGAAAACCCTTTTCCTCTTTAAAATCTTATCTGTTTATATAGCTTTTTATTAATTAATTAATTCCACGGGAATATTTGAAAGTCAATACAACTGGTTCTGGACACATATAAAATTTAACTGCTAATAAGAGAAGTATAAGGGATTGCCTGAAATTGGCCTACTGGAAACCAGCATCAGATTGTTACAGATTGATTAGAATGGCTTAGAGAGTGAGGAGTGATACTGGAGGTCCATTAGGAAGTCAATTAAAAGAACTTCCCCTGTACTTTACATACAAATGTCAGGACCCATTCAGTGAGGTGAGTTTTATTGTTTGTTAAGTATTCCATTCACCCTTTTCCAGTAATATTAGGAACATTCTAAAATTCTTGTTTAGTTTTTTCTCTTCCCCACCTACTTATTCTTCTCCAAGGAATGCAGAATGTATAATCAGATTGTCCTTGAAGAGATTGTTAAAGAAGCTCGGAGCACAGGTAACACCTCTATTTTCCAATCCAGACAGCTCTTCAGGTGCACAAATTCTTCTTGATGGCACATCGTGAGTTTCTTCCCCTGGTAAGACAGGCCAGCTGTTCATCAGTGGCTTTGCCCATCTTGAACTCATCCAAAGCTGGGAGATATGCCTGGGAACCTGTTTTGGCTTGGAGCTTAATCAGAGTTTTCATTCCAGATTTACTAGCAATGGTCTATTGTCTCTTTCACATAACTGGTTCAGAGATCTTGGAGGGAAGAGGGTGTGACAGATTTCACAGACATATTTTTATTTTGCCCATCATGTTTTCATAGCT
This sequence comes from Bos mutus, assembly GCF_027580195.1. Classification (NCBI taxonomy): domain Eukaryota; kingdom Metazoa; phylum Chordata; class Mammalia; order Artiodactyla; family Bovidae; genus Bos; species Bos mutus. Next base: position 81,311,827 of record NC_091630.1, on the reverse strand, counting down.
TAGGTATATTATCTTATTTTGAAAAATCTCAAAGAGGTAGGTACTGCTGTTATCTTTGATTTACAGATGAATTTGAAAATGGTAGAGATTTGATGACTATGTACTAGAATTCACGTTGTTCTTCTGTATTTTATTCTTTGACTGAATCTTCCTGTCATTCATATTTGATTGCTTTATTATGATCTCCTGACCCATAAGCAGATGTGAAAACCTTGATTTGGTAAGATGATGAAGATGTGTATTAACTTCTTTGTTACCCCCAGCTCCATCCCACTACCAGTATTAACTTTTAACAGGGCCAGAATAGTTTCTAACATCTAGATCAAGGAGACAAACCTGCCAACAGGTAATGTTAATTGTAGGGGGAAAGCTTATATCCAGCTGAGCCCTATTATATTACAGAAGAGGAAATCCCCAAGGCTTGGGGAGATTAAGTGACCCACTGAAGCTTGCATAGTCTGTAGAGGAGGGTTGCCGAGTTTAAGTCTGTGAACTTCTGGTCCAGTGAACTGTGATTGTATCTCTTACAACACTTGTTAAAATTATCTGTACAGTGAAATTAGCCAAAATCTGACCTATTCTTGAGAAAAGGTTGCAGTAAAGGAAACTTCTCAGTGGTTTTAATCGACAGAAGAAGCTGAGGCAATTCAGGGGAAGGGTTCGACAGTGAGTTTTACTCTTGAAACAGTTGTTCTGGTGTGGGATTCCCAAATGAAGAATGTGATCCTTTTCCTCACAATTTTTAAAGCGTACAGAGTGATGCTGTATAACTGGGATAGTTAGCTAAACACACATCCTCATAGGCTCAGCTTTTTCATTTGTGAAGGGGAAATGATGGTAGCACACAGCCCAGAAGGCTGTGATGAGAATTAAGTAATGTAAAGTATGTGAATGATTTAGCAGAGTGCCAAACACATAGAACCCACTCGATAAATGTCTTGTGGTTGCATTGTTGTTGCTGCTATTGCTGTTTTCTGCTTACACTGGCATTCAGCGGTTTCAAATAATTATAATGCCAAGGCAAAGGGAAGTGAAGGAGGCATTTGCTTTAGTAAATATATTCTGACACAAATTCAATTTTATTCCACTTCCATCCTGGTTGAAAACAGCTGCGTTAAAAGTTTGTTACATTTTCATATCTATTTTAGTGCTTCAACTGAGCTTTATGCAGAATATGTTTAAAAGTCTCTGTATACAACAATATTATAATTTGGCCAAAGTGTAAACTGAGTCAAGTTTGTTATTGGAAGAATCTTGTTTAGACTTCAAGTCTTTTCAGCCCTAATCTGCTTCTCCTTCCTAGACCACAGAGATAACCAAAACACTATCTTCATTTAAGCCCCCAACTGAAATTTTTCAGCTTCCAGCAAACTTTTCTTCCAGTCCATTCTGTTGATCTGCCTGCCCTCCCCAACCTCCCCCAGCCCATTTCCCTTTTTCTTGACTTCAGGCCCTGCCACTTGATGAAGGCAAAATGTTTTCCCTACCAATTAGTTTAGCGGAAACCTCTCATGTTTGATACTGTAGCAGACAATGTTTCATTATGCTCTCCTGATTTGAACAGAGACATTGCTGTTCCTGAAGGCAGCCAAAGCACAGTCTGAAGGGTAAAGTTACTGAGTTACAGCCCAGAAATGGAGGCCACAAGGGAGGCTAGACTCCACTGAGAAAATGCATCAGCAATGTGGGTACAGAGGAATGCTTAAGAAAAGATTTTATGATCAGGACCAATAGATGTGTGTGTGTTTTATGAATAAGAATATGTGTATTCATGCTCTGAAAGTGCTTCTAAACTTCTGGCTGAAAGGTGCTCTTAAGATTGTCTCTTGGGGCTCTCCCTGGAATAATATGCCATTTTACATGCAGGAAATAGTGAGTCAGTTTCCTCAGGCTCCCACACACCACTGGGAAGTTGTACCATCATTGTTTAAGACCCTGAAAGTTCTGCTTTATAGTAGTTCTGCAGCTGCTGCTGCTAAGTCACTTCAGTCGTGTCCGACTCTGTGTGACCCCATAGACATCAGCCCACCAGCAGAGGAACCTAAAACCAGTTAGCTCACATCCTCTATGTCTAAAATACATAGACTTTTATAGATTACAAAATATGTACATATAGTTTCTCTTTGGGGGTAAGGAGTTCGGACAGATAAACGGACAAAAGGATAGGAGGACATTTCAAGTGGGAGGGGTCTGGTAATGGAAAGGCCTGAAGACAAGAGGCATCATGGCTGTTGGAAGGTCAACTGTCAGCAGCAAACAGATGAAAACAAAATTGATGAGCTATAGTTTCATCTGAAGTATCTTGGGTTCCAGATGAAATCCCATCCAAGCAAAAAGTCTGGCTTAACTTGGGGAAGCATTTTTTGGAAGGAATTACAAAACACCTCCTACCATAGGAGAACGTAAACATATTCTTTCTCCTGCCTTGATTTTATGAGAGGCTATTAGGTATGTAATTAACAAACTGTCTGGGTAAGTATATGACTTTATTAACGCAACTTTGAATATTTTGGTATAGCCTGATCTGATGGTTTTCTTTATCCTATTATAGTATTTCAGAGAAGTATATGCTTTATGGTAAAAGACAACAAATAAAAATTGAATGGCCATATAGCCATGAATTTCTATTGCCAACCAGAACTTTATTATTAAAGATTATTATTAAAAGATGAGAGCTCTAGTTCAAAAAAGAGAGTCTAGCTTGATGTACATATTCAGCTTGTATTATGTACATTTGTATCTATAATTTACATATTCTACCAAGCTCTTTTATGAAACTGGAACTCTTGTCTCCATCTTCATTCTTCCACTTCTCTTCAAAATGCCCCAGTATTCTTCAAACTTTGAGTTTGTTATTGTTACTGTTAAAAATGACACTAATATCAGAATAATTTATAATTGCAATATGTCATTTAATCTTCATAATAATACTGAAAATGAGGCATGATGGGGTTTATTCTTTCCATTATATAGGTGGAGGCCTTGAGGCTTAGCGATATTAAGAGACACAGGAAGTAGCATAGCATGCTTCCTTGTGATGTTCCTGTTGTGTGACATTCAGATCAGATCAGATCAGTCGCTCAGTCATGTCCGACTCTCTGTGACCCCATGACTCACAGCACGCCAGGCCTCCCTGTCCATCACCAACTCCCGGAGTTCACTCAAACTCATGTCCATCAAGTCAGTGATGCCATCCAGCCATCTCATCCTCTGTCGTCCCCTTCTCCTCTTGCCCCCAATCCCTCCCAGCATCAGGGTCTTTTCCAATGAGTCAACTCTTCGCATGAGGTGGCCAAAGTACTGGAGTCTCAGCTTTAGCATCGTTCCTTCCAAAGAAATCCCAGGGCTGATCTCCTTCAGAATGGACTGGTTGGATCTCCTTGCAGTCCAAGGGACTCTCAAGAGTCTTCTCCAACACCACAGTTCAAAAGCATCAATTCTTCGGCGCTCAGCCTTCTTCACAGTCCAACTCTCACATCCATACATGACTACTGGAAAAACCATAGCCTTGACTAGACGGACCTTTGTTGGCAAAGTAATGTCTCTGCTTTTGAATATGCTATCTAGGTTGGTCATAACTTTCCTTCCAAGGAGTAAGCGTCTTTTAATTTCATGGCTGCAGTCACCATCTGCAGTGATTTTGGAGCCCAGAAAGATAAAGTCTGACACTGTTTCCACTGTTTCCCCATCTATTTCCCATGAAGTGATGGGACCAGATGACATTAGAGCCATTCAATTTCTTTGAATGTCCTAAATATTTCTTTCCAGAGCCACCCCTCTCCCCACCCCCATCTGTGTCTACTAAGTTACGTTACTCTTCTTGGCCAAGCTTCAACTTGCAGTAGAATACTTACCTTACCTTTCTTCCTTCTAATTTTTTTTTTTTTTAATAATCCACACCACTCTGGTCTTCTACACTGAAATCAAATAATGAACCTTTTAAATCAAAATGCGGAGCATTGTCATGTACTATGTTTTAGCTTATTTGTCTACCTAATTTTGTTACCTTGACACTGTTGTCTTTCATGTTGATTGTCTCTTCCAGTCCGTGTCATTCTTGAACTTGAGACTATGAGTTAGCAGGGCTCTAAAGGAAAGAGCTCCAAAATCACTGCAGATGGTGATTGCAGCCATGAAATTAAAAGACACTTACTCCTTGGAAGGAAAGTTATGACCAACCTAGATAGCATATTAAAAAACAGAGATATTACTTTGACAACAAAGGTCCGTCTAGTCAAGGCTATGGTTTTTCCAGTGGTCATGTATGGATGTGAGAGTTGGACTGTGAAGAAAGCTCAGCGCCGAAGAATTGACGTGTTTGAACTGTGGTGTTGGAGAAGACTCTTGAGAGTCCCTTGGACTGCAAGGAGATCCAACCAGTCCATTCTGAAGGAGATCAGTCCTGGGTGTTCATTGGAAGGACTGATGCTAAAGCTAAAACTCCAATACTTTGGCCACCTCATGCAAAGAGTTGACTCATTGGAAAAGACCCTGATGCTGGGAGGGATTAGGGGCAGGAGAAGAAGGGGACGACAGAGGATGAGATGGCTGGATGACATCACCGACTCAATGGACATGAGTTTGAGTGAACTCCGGGAGTTGGTGATGGACAGGGAGGCCTGGTGTGCTGTGATTCATGGGGTCACAAAGAGTCATACACAACTGAGTGACTGAACTGAACTGAACTGAAAAGAAAGAGAAGCAGAATTTTTCCAGCAGACAGTGAGGTCGTGCATTTCCCAGTCTGTGAGATATAGAAGGACACTGTATCACAGTTAGGTACCTGGAGACACAAGCCCTGCTTAAAAAATATAGACAAAATGAGTACCTCCTAATTTTTCCAAGGTTCAGCTTTGCCAAACTCTGAGAACCCTTGCCTACTTTCATTCTGGGGAGATCTAAGCTGCATTTATGAAGAAAGCAGAACCCTTTAACTTCACCCCCAGTGCTACGCATTTACCCTGTGAATGCAAAAACATCTTAGCCACACCAACTGTGTTTCTACTTTCAAAAATAGGAGGTACCTATTCACGGGCTCCATCAGATATGACTCAAGAGTCCCTTTATTCGTGTGCAGGGCCTGGCACATTCCCAGAGCTGGGAATACAGCAAGGAAAAGACAGACCTTTTTCTACCCAACAGAAAACAAGAACAGTAGAAGTTCTAAGAGGCAGTGTCCAGTCCATGTTGTTTGAGGAAACTGAGCTTTCCTCTGACTACTCCTATTTACCTCTTATTGAGGTGCCTTGGCAATTAGATTTTCCAAGTTGTCTTTTCATGGAAAAGTCTGCTATGAGCCTAAGATGTAATTTCATTATCTTGCTTTAAATTCTATTTATGCTAAAGTAAATGATGAACTTGCTATATTTGAAGTTTGGGAAGTTTGGAGGTGAGAGGTAATTAACCAGTTCCTGCAACTCTTATCTCTCCTGAAATAGGGTAGATTTACCCATCCTGAAAGCAATTTCAGTTGTCAAAAAATTGGCCTTCTTCATCATTTTTGGATCTGAACAACCATCACAATTTGGCAAGCAGTCCCTACCTGCCTGGCAGGAAGTTATATTTAGTCCTGTGTGAAACTTTATTTTCCAGTTCCAGACATACCCAACCCATGCTGTGAAGTTCCAATACTTACACTTCCAAATAAAGGGAGTTTCAGGAATTCTTCTGTGGCAAATAGATGCTCTGACAGAGGTTCTCACTGAATCCTGAATATTCTGACACAGCTAGGCTTCAACTGCTCACAGACAGTCTATTGTTGTTTGGCCAAATTAAGCAGTTTTATTCTTTGTCATTCTTTGGCTTGTCCGTCAGTCTAACCAGTGTCCAAAATGAGACTCTGGACATTTAAAATCACATGATCAAATTAAAAAAAAAAAAAAAAGAACTGATGAATTTTGAAGGGAGACTCCATCCATGTTTGCTCAATTGTGTTAATGCAACATGCAATTATTTGGAAATCTGATGAGACCCTGACATTCAACCCACATGCCCGATTTGTGTAGGAATCCAGGATTTGTTCCCATACTTTCCTTTCCTGTAGGTGTGCTCTGTCCCTAAACATTCTTGAGTGGTCTAGACATCACAATATTGATGAAGTCCCAGCTTCTTCTCCTCTTGCAATCTTGCTTTCTTAACACCTGTGTAATCTTGGAAAAAGTAATCAACATTTCTGACCTTCAGATCCCTCATTGGTTATACAAAGATAATAAATTTTCTTCTACATCTGTCTCCGAAGGGCTGTTGTGAAGAATGAATGATTTCCAAAAGATGCATTTAAATGCTAACATTGGGTAGACTAGATACTCAGTAAATGTGAGGATGGTTGAATAGGTAAATGGGTGAATGGATGAGATAAATACATAAAGGGAAACATTTTGTACACTATAAAGTAAGCCGCAGCAGTAGTGCTCACTCTAATAAAGCTAAACTTTAGGACTTGTCAAAGCACTTTATGTTCACAGTGATTTTGCGTGAAGGGAATTCTAGGTGGAGCATTTTGTGGGACTGGACTTCTTAGAAAACACACTAGCTAACCATGATCAGGCCAGTCAATTACTGTGTAACAAATTGTTGAGTGGGATTTGCCCGTTGCTCCAAAATCATTACTAACTCAGAGCTCTAAGGAATCATTGAGTATCCAAAACACCTATATAGAGCTATGTCAGATTCTCTGGATTCAATGTTTAAAATTAGAAGTGGGCAATTTTCTCTGTCAAATTCAAACAGTATTTGGGATTGTGTGTGCTGTACAGTCCCAATTGCACCTACTCAGCTCTGCAAAAGCTGCTGTAAACTATCAGTTCAGTCACTCAGTTGTGTCCGACTCCTTGTGACTCCATGAATCACACCACGCCAGGCTTCCCTGTCCATCACCAACTCCCAGAGTTCACTCAAACTCATGTCCATTGAGTCAGTGATGTCATCCAGCCATCTCATCCTCTATTACCCGTTCTCCTCCTGCCTCCAATCCCTCCCAGCATCAGAGTCTTTTCCAATGAGTCAACTCTTCGCATGAAGTGGCCAAAGTACTGGAGTTTCAGCTTTAGCATCAGTCCTTCCAATGAACACGCAGGACTGATCTCCTTTAGGATGGACTGGTTGGACCTCCTTGCAGTCCAAGGGACTCTCAAGAGTCTTCTCCAACACCACAGTTCAAAAGCATGAATTATTTGGGGCCCAGCTTTCTTCACCGTCCAACTCTTACATCCATACATGACTACTGGAAAAACCATAGCCTTGACCAGATGGACCTTTGTTGGCAAAGTAATATCTCTGCTTTTTAATATGCTATCTAGGTTGGTCATAACTTTCCTTCCAAGGAGTAAGCGTCTTTTAATTTCATGGCTGCAATCACCATCTGCAGTGATTTTGGAGCCCAGAAAAATACAGTCTGACACTGTTTCCACTGTTTCCCCATCTATTTCCCATGAAGTGATGGGACCAGATGCCATGATCTTAGTTTTCTGAATGTTGAGCTTTAAGCCAACTTTTTCACTCTCCTCTTCACTTTCTGCCATAAGGGTGGTGTCATCTGCATATCTGTGCTTTTTGATATTTCCCCCGGCAATCTTGATTCCAGCTTGTGTTTGTTCCAGCCTGGCATTTCTCATGATGTACTCTGCATATAGGTTAAATAAGCAGGGTGACAATATACAGCCTTGATATACTCCTTTTGCTATTTGGAACCAGTCTGTTCCATGTCCAGTTCGAACTGTTGCTTCCTGACCTGCATATAGGTTTCTCAAGAGGCAGGTCAGGTGGTCTGGTATTCCCATCTCTTTAAGAATTTTCCACAGTTTATTGTGATCCACACAGTCAAAGGCTTTGGCATAGTCAATAAAGCAGAAATAGATGTTTTTCTGGAACTCTTTTGCTTTTTCCATGATCCAGTGAATGTTGGCAATTTGATCTCTGGTTCCTCTGCCTTTTCTAAAACCAGCTTGAACATCTGGAAGTTTGCAGTTCATGTATTGCTGAAGCTGAGCTTGGAGAATTTTGAGCATTACTTTACTAGCGTGTGAGATGAGTGCAATTGTGCAGTAGTTTGAGCATCCTTTGCTGTAAACTATACATCAATTAAATAGTGAAACTGTGTGCTAATAAAACTTTATTTACAAAAGCAAGTGTCATATTGAATTTGACCCAAGGATTATAGTTCTCTGACTCTTGTACTAGAGAATCTTGCTGCTAGAATGTTTAAGAGAAATCTCATTGGAATGTTATCATTATTATACAAAAATTATTTTTGTTATGGAAAAACATTGCAATATATAAAAACAGGAAGAAAAATTGCTAACATACTCAATAATGATCAAATTAGTGTATTTTCTTTTAGTTATTAGTATGTTGTTTTATATACTGTGAACCTGTTATTTAAACAGTTTTATATTCTGCTTTTATCCTTAACATGACAGTACAGGTTATAAGCTTTTAATATGTTATTTTAAGCTTTTTATTGGCATTATTTTTAATAGCTGTCTAATACGTCATTGAATAAATGTGATAAGTTGAAGCTGCATAAGCAACTATTTGGAGAAGGCAATGGCACCCCACTCCAGTGTTCCTGCCTGGAGAATCCCAGGGACAGGGGAGCCTGGTGGGCTGCCATATATGGGGTCGCACAGAGTCAGACACAACTGAAGCGACTTAGCAGCAGCAACAGTAGCAGCAAGCAACTCTTCTTCCTCTGTTCACTGTTTAGGTTTTCCATTATTTATATTTGGAAAGGATACCACAGAGGCACATTTATATAGATTTCCCTATATTTTTAGTTATTTCCATAGGTTAGGTCTTAAGAAATGGAATTACAGGTCAAGGTTTTGAACACTTGAAGGCTCTTATTATTAATACATATTGCTAAATGTCATTCTAAAGGGTCATTTTTATCTGTTTTCCCAATAGTAACATATACTCATATAACAAATAAACTTGATTATTTGACCACTTGGCATCACTAGGGCTTATCATTAAAAGGAAAAATAAAATTATGTTGAGTCATGTAAAAAATGGCATCATTGCTTAAATGTTTTTTGTTGGATGTTTTTTCATGTTTATTTATTTAATTTTTTAACTTTCCTTCTTGGAACTTGTATATTCACAATAAAACCATTTTCCAGCATGCTAATTAATGTCAGTTATAAACATAAGGTGAGAGATAGTTTCTTAATAAAAATAAGGGCTATGAATTGTTACACATTTACCATGTGCCAGACGTTTATATAAATAATTGTGTCTGTGTGAGTAATTTGATTTCAACTTCTCAGTATGCTCTCTGGCCTTTTATCTTAGGGTTATCAGCCTACATTTTCTCACATGAACTGATGGCACTGAAAACGAAGTTCAAGAAATGGATTTTGTTTGCATTTGTCCTGGAGGCATCTCTCTGTTTCCCACCTGCCCCACCTTTCCAACCCATCCCCAATAAGCACTAGTCTGTATTTATTAGCCAGTTAAACGCAGAGAATTGTGCAAGATACCTTGCCTATATTGTCTCAGTTAAATCTCACAATAACTCCATAATGTGGTTATTGTTTCCCTGTTGTACCAATAAAACAGCCAAATTTCTGGGCAATAAAATAGCTTTTCTTAGTCAGTATGACCAGCAAGTGGGGTGGATGGGAACCCAGGCATGCCCGTCTACCAAGCCCATCATTAAACACTGCTGTCATCTGACAGAGATGCTCTCTGTCATCTCCCCCGTTTCCCCAGGTTCTGTTTTTTTGGTTCTGTATCCTTCTTACTCTGTTGCTTATACTTTTGTTTGAGAATCCTAGTGAATACCTCTTTGGGTCATTCTAAAATGACTCCTTTTTGCTCTGCCACCTAGTTTTGTCACAAATATGCTTTTCACACACAGACACACATGTTCACGTGTAAGAAGACAAGCATTTTGTTCTAGAAGTCTTCCCAGGATAGGAGAGTCTGGTCTTCAAATTGTAAACCCCTTTATGTGGAACTTGATTTTTTTTGCCATACGGTGATGCAATATTTTATTTATTCTGTCCATTAGGAACTATTTTTATAGTAAAACTATAAAATTTTGTAATAAATGCTTGATATTGCTCCACATACAATTCAGTTTTTGGTATAAAGTTCTTTGACTGCAAGAAAGAACATTTGGTTTGCTGCACTAATAGGAGTATCTCTTAGTGCTGGAATGGCCTCTTGGTATTCCTTCTGCTGTTGATTTTTTGCATAGTTACCTGTGATTGTTTGAATGGAACTAAGTGGAGAGAGATACTCATCATGTTTATTCCAATTAAGAGCATGTGACCGATTCCTGAATATTCACTGGAAGGACTGAAGCTGAAGCTGAAACTCCAGTACTTTGGCCACCTGATGAGAAGAACTGACTCATTTGAAAAGACCCTGATACTGGGAAAGATGGAAGGCAGGAGAAGAAGGAGGCGACAGAGGATGAGATGGTTGGATGGCATCACCGACTCAATGGACATGGAGTTTGAGTAAACTCTGGGAGTTGGTGATGGACAGGGAGGCCTGGTGTGCTGCAGTCCATGGGGTTGCAAAGAATCAGATACGACTGAGTGACTGAACTGAACTGAACGGAACTGATGACTACAGTAATGAGGAGGTACCCAAGCACTGCAACAGCTCAATACTTTTGAGGCTGATAGGTTAAGCCTAAGGAGTTCAGCCAAGATACAGGAATGAAAGCCCACACAAAATACAGTGTGAAGCCAGATTGGGAGCTTAAGAACAAAGCCCAAAATCACTCTTTCTGGCAATGGTGATGGTGAATTTTCCACCATTTTCCCTGTGACTTGAGATAATCTTGGGTCCCCTTGCTCCTAGAACTCAATTTTTAATGTTTTAGTGTCTAAATTCTTTCATTGAAGGAGCTTTGGATTTTTTTTTTTAAACTTCATTAAATACTACATTCCTGTCAGCATGCAGTATTAGTTCTTCTAATTTACATAAGTAAGATGAACTCAGATTTAAGTTTACCATCACTGAGGCTTATTGTTAAAAGAAAAAAAAAATCTATGTTGAATTATGTTAAAAAAAATGGTATCATTGTTTTAATTTACAGATCAGATCACCCAATTTTAATAAGAGTGGCACTCTGCTTTACATGTGTCAGGGACTTCATAGGCAAATCTCTTTTTTCTCTATGCAAATAAGCTTCAAACAAATTGTATTGTAAATTCCTACCCTTCCTATCTCCTTTCATGTTCTTCTCAATTCCCGTTTGGACCAGGTAAGGAACCACATATTTGAATATCATTTATGAGTTTGGTTTAAAATGTGCTTGTGGTTTGTACTTAGAAAAACTGCCTAATCTGGAGAGGTACACTTTTGTAGTATGTGTCTCCTTACTAGTTCAAAGAGGCTATTTCTTGTTTCAGTCTAGTCTCTTTTCAGAGTCTGGGTGATATTGAACTAGTACCTGTTCCTCATCTAAAATAGGGTGTTGTTGCTGCTGCTGCTGCTGCTGCTGCTAAGTCGCTTCAGTAGTGTCTGACTCTGTGTGACCCCATGGACTGCAGCCTACCAGGCTCCTCTGCCCATGGGATTTTCTAGGCAAGCACACTGAAGTGGGTTGCCATTTTCTTCTCCAATGCATGAAAGTGAAAAATGAAAGTGAAGTCACTCAGTCGTATCCAAGTATCCAACTCGTCGCGACCCCATGGACTGCAGCCTACCAGGCTCCTCCACCCATGGGATTTTCCAGGCAAGAGTACTGGGGTGGGGTGCCAAAATAGGGTGTAGCTGAAGGTAAATGACTTGGGGATCCAAAAGGTTAGTGATGGATCCCTCTTGTGACTCTCATCTCTCCCTGGATCCTGTGTTTTCAGACACTCAGCCTGGACTGCAAGGTGCGAAGAGCCGTGCACTCACCCAGTTCTCCACAGTATGCTCTTTAAACATTTGTCACATCTCTGATTTAATGCCATCAAAAGGGATCAGGATGCCTTAGCAAGATCATCCTATGTCTCTGTAAGGACAAGTGCTAGGAATCGCTCCTGTCTTTCAGTGAAAGCAGTCCCCCTTGTAGTTCTCTCTCTTGTGTGTCTCTTCTGAACTCTGCATACTGCCAAGATAAATTAACTAATAACAAATATTTAGCCTGTCTTAAACAGAGGAAGCTAGAGGTATTTGTGTAGAAATTGTAAAATTGGAACAGAAAAATAACCACCTTAAAATCACCATTTCGTTATTTGATAGGCACTTTCTAATGGAATGGTGGTGTTTCTCTGGGTTGCATGCCATCAATTGTCAAGCCATTGGGTTATATCATGGCCCCATCCAAACTAGGCTAAGGTCTCCCTAGGCTTCAGCATTGGTAGGTCTGTGTCCCCAAGTTCATCTTCCTGGGCATTCTGAGAAGCCCTGCAGTGAGGGATCTCTGCCTGGAACAAGAGCACTATTCCCAGTGAATCTGCAACATAGTAACATACACCTAGAACTGGAGAGAGCCTCCCAGGCAGTGACGATTAACATACACAAAGGCAGGGAGTTACACAGTTGCTACCTCAGTTTTTGTAACAACACTGTGAAAGGTACCCAGGGTTTATCTCAAGTTCAAGGAGCCAGGAAGAAGGGCCCTAGATTACACCAAGATTTTAAATACAAGATTTTAGAACATTTGAGGCAATCACTGCTGCACCCATGTGACTTCGCTTTGCAATTCCAAATAATGTATGATTCCTCCAATTTTTCTGACGGTGGAGAACAGTAGACATCTCACCAGACTTGGAATTGAATGCCTCTAGGTTTCATTCTTTGTGCCTCTTACAAGTCTTATCTACTTGAGAAAATCTTATAATCTGTTTAAACCTTGTTTTCCTCTTGGGAATAATAATAAATGACTGGCAGACTATTTGTGAGGCTTTAACATTCTGAAGTATGTGAATTTTCAAAGCTGAGCACTTAGAACATAAAGTATATTCATAGTATGTCCTTCTTGCCTGTCTTTCCTTTTTACTCCTCCCTTCCCTTCTTCTTTCTCTCTTTTCTTCATTTTTAACCCTTGTATATTTCTTCCATGCAAAGTCTGGTTATCAGTGAAATCTGCCCTTTTCTGCCAAGCACTGACTTGCTTCAGAAAGCTAATATGAATCCTGCTGTGTGGTAAAGTTGTGTGTCATGGGTTAGGGATGGGCAAAATGCAGAATAGAAAGTAAATAGAAATGTCCTTTGAGATTATGAACATGCAGTGACATCTTTGGAGACCAAGAAGAAGTCATGAGTTTGGGCTGCAGATTTATAATCCAGTTCTCAGCAGAGTCCTTGGACCTCCACCCCTGCCTTGCCCCATTCATTCATGACTCATTTCTTCTGAAGCGTTTGTTCTCAAACTGATCCCTGGACCAACCCATCAGTATCACCTGGGAATTTTAATTAGAGATGCTGATTTGGGAGCCCCACTCTATACCCACTAAATCAGAAATTTTGGGAGCGGGTCCCAGTTATCTGTGTTGTAAAGTGCCCTTTAAGTGATGCTGGTGAACACTCAGATTTGAGAACCACTGCCCCTCACCAACCACAGCTCAGGTTTGCCCCTCCTGCATCAGAATGGGAACTGTAGCCCATGAACTTGACTCTGGATTGTCAAAGCTTTTCAAACAGGTCTCATACCATGTAAACTACAGGTTAGCTAACTATATTCACTCCCCCAGGCTATGACTCTGATATGGGTGAAGGATGATTCATTTGACATGAATCTTCAAATGTTTCTCCAATAAATGCTTTTGAGTACCTGAGTTGAATAAACATTTGCAATGAACTCACACTTTTCCACTTGGCCTCTTTCATCAAGTACCTATCAAAATCTTCTCTTGGACAATGCTCAAAGGAGATTATGAAGACAAGACAGGCTTACACCTCCTGCTTCCCAGGTCACAGGATTCATGAGTTCTGAGAACCATATGGTTGCATATTGTTCATAGCCATCACCCTTTTCCCAAAGCACTTAGAGCAAACATTCCTTCTTCAAAACAAATGGACATAGGCCATGTTAATGCCACGGCTGTCTTGAAATGAATCAGAAATTTTTATTTATAAACCAGAATATCAGAATTGACATTGGTTCCTATAAAAGAGACTGTTGATTTCCGCCTCCACATTAGCATTGAGTTCACCTGAAGCTCACAACCTCTCACTTCAGGTACTTTTCCATTCACAGACAAGGCAGCCTTAAAGTGCCAGGGGCAGCTCTCACACAGTGAGAGAAAAGAACCTGTAGATAAATATCCCAGCTGCCCTGTCTCTTGGCAGATCATTTCTGAGCTGCATTTTACAGGATTACTGAGATGGTCTCCAGAAAGATTGAGCACCAGGGGCCCACAGTGGTAATGGCTCTTTGGGACACTCTTTATTGCTTTGTCTTTCTTCTCCTATCTCACTTTCTCCATTCCCTCTGTTATTTGGGATCAAATTCCAAATAAACTCACTGCTCCAGGTTTTTGTTATAAGATCTGTTTCAGGAACTCATAAGAAGATGATTGGGTGATTTGTTCAAGGTTGTACATTTGTTCCAGTTAAGGCAGACCAGGATCCATTCTTCTGTATTGAAAAGAAAGACCATGATCTTGAATTGAATTTAGTACTTAACTCTATTTTTGCCAGCATCCCCCTAGAACTTAGCATTGTGCAAATACTGAATACGTAAGAGGTGACTGAGACTTATTTGATCAATCAGTAGTTACTGGATTCTTTCACGGCCCGAATCCACCAGCTTTCTGTGTAGCAAGTTGCTTTCACAGTCACTTTTCATAAATCCTATTAGTATGGATTTTCCCATCATCTGAATAGCATAGGGAAGAACATAATGCCTGATATAATGTAATAAGTTCTTAATTTGTTGAATGAATAAGTAAATCATGTAGTACATTTCAGAATAGAATATAGGGACCTAAATTTTGAATCCCATCAAAGGTCACGTTACTGGTTATTAATAACCAGGGCAGGACTAAAAGCCCATCCCCTTCAGACTTTATCTAGTACTTTGATTACTCCATCTCATAAGACCCATTAAGGTTAAGTGTTTTTCTAATATTTTTTAATCACTGGAAAAAATATATCATTTAGAGCAATCTGTTATTATGGGTACTATTCAAACAATGTAATTATCCAGAAGAAATTTAGAGAAAGCTAGTTTGAGTTTTTGGGCAAATGAGTTCTTTCGGCAGCTGAATGTAAAAGATGTAATGACTAATACAGTGAGAACTTTGGCTGGATTGTGACCACAATACAGATCCAAGCAAGAATCTTCTGGAAGGTATAGCAATCCCCAAACGGCACCATTCTGAAATGATCATGGTATCTTATGACTCTCTTTTATCTATCAGTCAATAGTCATGTTTTGGAAATTTATTATGTGCAGAGCCCTAGGTGAGGTGCTTCTCAGAAAACATGTAGGATGAGTCTTTTCTGATAAGGAGGTGATAAATTCCCTTATGTCCATTTTTTTTTTCCATTTTCTATCACCACCCCAAACACAAGTCATCAGCCTAATGTAAGACACCAACTATGTTATGTATACAATTGAAACAGCTGACCTGGAGTGTGCCTTACATTTTTGGTAAATACCCTTTACTGAGATATGAAACTTCTCTTTTGTGTTTTTAAGTTTGTCATGAATGGATATTAAAACCTCAGTAAGTATTCTCCATCCATTAAGATAATCATACTATTTTTCCCTTTAATCTATTCATATGATATAGTATTTAATTAACCTTCTAATGTTAAACTAACTTTGATTTCTAGAGGAAAAAATTAGTTCATCGTGATATATTCTTATATTTATATACTATTGAATTAGGTTGATGTATTTTGTTTAGTTTTTGCACTTATGTTCATGAGAGACATAGCTTGTAATTTTTCTTTATTCTTTTAGTTTTGTGTCATTATCAACATTATTCTAGGCCTTTTTATTATTATTATTCTGAAGAAACTGTCTAAGATTAGAAGTATTTGTTCCTTGAATATTTGGTAAAATTTATCCACATAAGCAACTGACCTGATGTTTTCTTTGTAATGAGGTTTTAAACTACTGGTTAGATTTCTTTAATGTTTATAGAAATAATTAACTTTTCTGCTTGTTGCATAAGGTTTTATAAACTCTGTAGAGATATGTCTTTTTTATCTATGCATTCATAGGGATATATTACAGGAGTTTTATCTATGCATATTTTAAGGATATGTCTATTTTATCTAGACTGTAATGTTTATTAATATATAGCTGTTCTTAATAGTCCCATTATCTTTGAAATATCTTTAATAACTGCATTTGTGTCCTCTTGTCTTAGTCCATCAGGGTTGCTATAACAAAATACTATAGACTGAGTAGCTTATA
Source organism: Bos mutus (assembly GCF_027580195.1). Lineage (NCBI taxonomy): Eukaryota > Metazoa > Chordata > Mammalia > Artiodactyla > Bovidae > Bos > Bos mutus. The sequence goes on along the minus strand of NC_091630.1, from coordinate 81,295,506 downwards.
AAAAATGAAATGTATTTCTCACAGTTTTTGATGCTGGAAATTTGAGATCAAGGTGCCAGCAAGCTCAGGTGAGGGCCTCTTCTGGGTCACAGGCTTCTCATTGTATCTTTATGTCATAGAAGGGACAAGGGAATACTCTGGGTTCTCTTTCATAACAGCACTAATCTTAAATATAAGGGTTTTGCCCTTATGACCTGATCACTTCAAAGGCCTCACTTTTTAATGCCATCACCTTGAAAACTAGAATTTTAACATAAATTTGAGGGGACATGCACTCCCCTATTCACTTTTGACCAATTTTTGCTAGGCGTTTCTTCATTTTATTAGTTTTTCTTTGTTTTTAATTGAATCACCTTTGACTTCGTTGAGACCTGTTATGATTTACAAATTTCTTAATTGACTGTGCCAAAATCTCCCAGGGCATAACCTAGGAATCTACTTCTGTGCAAGGATTGAGAAAAGAAGGATTGGGCAAAGGGAGACACTCAGAAGCAATTCCAGCTTCATCAGAGACTCCACCATCCCCATAGGAGCTCAAGTGGCGCTTCAGAGTCGTACTGCACTGGACCAGATGGCTGGGTCTATGTATTCTGTAGTCATGGGATGTGGGCTGCCCAAGAAGGTGCATGACCTTGGGTGAAGCACCTCTCTGCAGTGCAGATAGCCATAGAAGATGATAGCCATATTCCCAGGAAATGTATCTTTCCTTGAAGCATCACTTCATTGACACATCTTTATTATTTTCTTTGCTTACTTTTCCCATTTTCTTTCTAGACTCTTGAATTAGATATCTACCTAGTTAATTTTCTACTGTTTCTTTTTTCTAATACAAGCATTTTGGGCTGAAGTTTCCTCTAATGCTGCTTTAGCTGCATCCAACAAGTTTTGTTGTATAATATCTTTATTAGTAGTAGTATCAGTTCAGTAGATCAGTAGTATCAGTATTTATGAGTTAATTAAATGTGGGTTTCTAAATATCCATGAATATATGATTTTGTAGTTATATTGTTATTATTTCTTATTTAGTAGGATTTTCAGTAGGTCCCCTAGTTTGTAGATAATTGATGATTTTGAAATGGAAACCTATTCACATCAAGGATTAAAACTCCATACAGGTCTCCCTATTGCCTATAAATGGAAGTCTACAGTATTTAATGACATTTAAAGGCCCTTCCTGGTATGGATTATGCTTACCTCTCCCCTACCATTCCTACACCCTCTTGCTATAATTTAGCCCCCCTTTTCTTTAATTTTCTCTACCTGAGTTGGTCTTGATTATTGTCTCTCCACATATCATGCCCTCTTTTACCTAACTTGACCTTCAGGTATATTCTTTTTGTTTTCACCTTTTGAAACTCTACTCTTAGCAGCTCTGCATAGATGAGATACTTTCCCTATGTGTTTCCATGGTTCTCCCCACCCCTCAATCCTAACCACCCTGTATTTAAATTGTTTATTCAATAAGCTACATGTTTTGTTAGATTGTAAATGTCAGGAGGACAAGAACCAAATATAAGTCTCTGCTGTGCTTCTAACTCACTGCTTGCTCTATGTAGGTATTCAATAATTATTTGTCAAATAATAGTGACAATAACCATCAATTATTAGATAATTACTATTTTTCCAGAAATTATGCAGAGACTAGTGTGGTCAGCAGGATATTGGTCTCCCTTAATATCCATGTTTAGAACCTGTGGAGATCTTGTGTCACATGGCAAGGAAGTTTTAAGGTTGCAGATGGAATTAAAGTTGTTAAATGTTTGATTTGAATGGGAAGATAGTCTTATATTATCTGGGTGGGTCCAATATAATCACAAGGGTTTTTATAAGTGAAAGAGGTAGCAGGAGAGGCAGTGTCAGAGGGCTGGAGAAAGACTCAAACAGCCATTGCTGGCTTTGAAGGTGGAAGGGGACCATAAGCCAAGGAATATGGGCAGCCTTTAGAAACTGGAAAAGGCAAAGAGCTCAGTTGTTTCCTAAAGCTTCAAAAACTATGCATCACCATCAACATCTTGGTTTTAGCTGAATAAGACCATTTCATATTTTTAACCTTCAGAACTATAAAATAAGAACACGTTTAATAGCAGAGTTGTGCCTTAAAGTTACATGGAAAACAAAACCTGTAAATAATTAACTTGGAAATTTAGCTGATCAAGTTTCCAAGCAAAATGTTGAAAGTTTAACTTTGTTTCATCTTGCTGCTCATATTAAAATGTGGGGGAAAGGAGAGAGAGAGAGATTACAGGAAGACTCTTAAGGAAACAGGTTCCAGGAGTTGGTGATTTGGGACATTCTCTGCCCGTCTACTTATGTAAGAGAGCTTATGGAATGATTTAGTGGGTGGAAGAGTAATACAGAGAAATTAAAATTGTTGTGTAAAATTGACATAAGAATTTTTAACTTCAAGAGAGTCCAAGTAGATAGGTTAAAGGGACCTAGAAAGATGAGGAATGTGGAAACTAAGATAGAAAAGCAAACAGTGGAAAGCCATGGACTGAGGAGACGTAGTAGCCAGTAACAAGGGATTGACCCAGAGCTGGACTGACCCAGAGACAGAGAGACCGAGGTAGCTAATAGCCTACATTAAGCTGTCTCTTGTGGTCAGTTTTCTTTACAATCATGAAGAAAGGCAATGGCAAAGAATGTTCAAACTACTGCACAATTGCACTCATCTCACATGCTAGCAAAGTAATGCTCAAAATTTTCCAAGCCAGGCTTAAACAGTACATGAACAGAGAACTTCCAGATGTTCAAGCTAGATTTAGAAAAGGCAGATAAACCAGAGATCAAATAGGTCAAATCTGTTGGATCAAAGAAAAATCAAGAGAGTTCCAAAAAAACATCTCCTTCTGCTTTATTGACAATGCCAAAGCCTTTGACTGTGTGGATCATAACAAACTGTAGATTCTTCAAGAGATGGAAATACCAGACCACCTGACCTGCCTCCTGAGAAATCTATATGCAGGTCCAGAAGCAACAGTTAGAACTAGACATGGAACAAATATTGGTTCCAAATAAGGAAAGGAGTACATCAAGGTTGTATATTATCACCCTGCTTATTTAACTTATATGCAGAGTACATCTTGTGAAATGCTGGGCTAGATGAAGCACAAGCTGGAATCAAGATTGCTGGGAGAAATATCAATAACCTCAGATATGCACTTATGGCAGAAATTGAAGAAGACCTAAAGAGCCTCTTGATGAAAGTGAAAGAAGAGAGTGAAAAAGTTGGCTTAAAACTCAACATTCAGAAAACTAAGATCATGGCATCTGGTCCCATCACTTCATGGCAAATAGATGGGGAAACAATGGAAACAGTGACAGACTTTATTTTCTTGGGTTCCAAAATCACTATAGATGGTGACTGCAGCCATGAAATTAAAAGACGCTTGCTCCTTGGAAGAAAAGTTATGACCAATCTAGACAGTATATTATAAAGCAGAGACATTACTTTGCCAACAAAGGTCCACCTTGTGAAAGCTATGGTTTTTCCAGTAGTCATGTATGGATGTGAGAGTTGGAGTACAAAGAAAGCTGAGCACAGAAGAATTAATGCTTTTGAACTGTGGTGTAGGAGAAGACTCTTGAGAGTCCTTTGGACTGCAAGGCGATCCAACCAGTCCATCCTAAAGGAAATCAGTCCTGAATATTCATTGGAAGGACTGATGCTGAAGCTGAAACTCCAATACTTTGGCCACCTGATGCAAAGAACTGACTCATTGGAAAAGACTGATGCTGGGGAAGGTTGAAGGCAGGAGAGGGGCAGGACAGGATGAGATGGTTGGATGGCATCACAGACTCGATGGGCATGAGTTTGAGCAAGCTTTGGGAGTTGGTGATGGAGGGAAGCCTGGCATGCTACAGTCCATGGGCTCACAGAGTCAGACATGACTGAGTGACTGAACTGACTGAAATTGCCTACATTAAGTTGTCTATTGTGGTGAACTGTGAGGTGTTTCCTGCTTCTCTGTCTACTGCACTAAAATGTCAGTTAAACCTATTGAAAGGGAGGAGCATTTAAATTCTACAGGACCAAAAAGAAACATCATTAAAAGACGTAAGACACAGAGTAGAAGAAAAAAAAAATCAGAAAATGGGACTAAGGTGATTAGAGGTGTAATTTCTGAAGACCTAATCACCCCTTGATGGTCCAAGAAATAGTTGGGGAAGGATGGAGAGAACTTTGACTTTCTATATCTGTGGGGTGTTAAGTCTTGAGCTGATTTTATTTAAGGCAATAAAGGACAGGAGGACCTCAGTAACCTGAAATATTGGCACTTGACATCTGGATCCACTAAGAAAATCACATCAGAAACAAGCATTTTGTTTTATTTGCTTCACTATCAAGAAAAATAAAACAACAATGGTGCCATCTGGAATACTCCATTCCCATTTCTCATTATTTTTCCAAGTAGAACCTTAATCTCAAGACCCTAAGTGGCGAGAAGGAAACTAACGCCATCCAGAGATGATGTAGCATGACATAAACAAGTAAATTGTTCAGTCGCTCTGGCCTTGACATTTGCTGCAGTGAGATCACTTTACCTCAAGGTTACTGAAGGCTTGGGCTAAGATGACTCATGCAGAACCATATGGTTAGAGAAATAGTTGTCTGCACTAAGTGTTTGAATTTCTGAGACAGACAGAAGAGTGTTTTCCCATCTCAATACAGAACTAATCATGCCAGAATTGAACATCACCAGCAATTACATGACTTTTACATTGGTCAGCCATTTTTTTCCCTTAGCTCTGAAAAGTTTATTTTGCTCCATGTGGTGCATTTTAGGGGAGAATGAAATTTAAATTCTCCCTCCAAGACTTTGTTTCAGTCAGTATTGTCTCTATTTCTCCCTCTTTGCTGCTGCTAAGTCGCTTCAGTCGTGTCCGACCCTGTGCGACCCCACCATAGACAGCAGCCTACCAGACTCCTCTGTCCCTGGGATTCTCCAGGCAAGAATACTGGAGTGGGTTGCCATTTCCTTCTCCAATGCATGAAAGTGAAAAGTAAGGGAAGTCGCCCAGTCGTGCCCAACTCTTAGCGACCCCATGGACTGCAGCCCACCAGGCTCCTCCGTCCATGGGACTTTCTAGGCAAGAGTACCGGAGTGGGGTGCCATTGCCTTCTCCCTCTTTATGTCTCTCTAAAATAAAAACAATAGCATTAAGGAGATGTTTTTAGCAAGAAGACATTGTCTCACCATCTTAATGCTACTATATTTGTTAATTTGTATATCACTGTTTGAATTTAATCCCATTTTACTTATTTTCAATATATGATTTGCTATTTTAACATTGTGTTGCAAACATTTCCTCACAATTTCATAGTCTTCATGACTATTTTCCTTAAACTATATAGTCTACCATAATTTGTAAGCTGCTTAGAACCTTCAGTTTGTGGTATTATATATAATGTTACAACAGACTACTTAATACTCTTTTTGTTTTTTTGCTGTAGAAAATGTCCTTACCATGAATCCATTGGGATGCAATAGTTGGTTCATTACTTTAATGTATCTTTTAAACTCATATCACCTACTCTTCTTGACTTTAATACACAGATATTAAAATAAACAAACAAAAATAACCCACATTCTCCTCTTGCCCTTCTTCCCCCAGCATACAGATGCATTGAAATGATCTGGGATTTGTCAGTCTTAATGCCATTAACAATGGTAACTTTTTAATATAATATACTCAACTCAGAGGACATATTTCCTTCAATATAGGAAACACTATTCTATCCAGAGACATCTTTCTTTCCTGACCTTTACTTTTAAGATGTAATCTGGAATGACTGGTATTTTGTCTTTGCTGATTTTGATTGGTTATTGTCGTTAATAGTGATGTTCCTGTAGAATTCATATCGTTTCCAAAATCACTGTGCCTCTGCATTTACTATTGGGAAACTCACATAACAAAATGTTACAGAAAAATAACTGTTAAGTAATGGAGACCTTTTTAAGATCTACCCCAGGAAACAGGATGTTTGGTGAGTGCAAAGAAACTTAAAGCTGAAGTCATCTTTCCAGCTCTGCTGGTTGTCTGAGATATACTTGTTGTCCAGAATTAATCCTTTGATGGCTCCGACTAAGCCTAGAGAGATCAAACAGTAAGACTAGGTATTGGAGGAATAGTTACTGAGAGATTAGAATGGGGGCCTCTCTGCAAACATAATGAGAGTATGAGATATTTGAAGTGGTCAATTGTTTGTCCTTTTTTTTATAGATTTTTTTTCTTTTTCTATAGATTTTTAAAGGTTGACATCAACTCATCATGGTTAAACACATCCTCTGTAGTTCTCTCAACAACATATTTTCCAAGCAATCTCACCATCATATCTGTTCTCAGAAGACTTAGCACTATTTTAAATTGCTGCTGATTTAACTTGTCCCTTATATTCACTGTAAGCTGCCTGAAGGTACACAGTTTGTATTATTATTATTATTTTTAATTAGGGCCACAACTGGACATGGAGCAACAGACTGGTTCCAAATAGGAAAAGGAGTATGTCAAGGCTGTATATTGTCACCCTGCTTATTTAACTTATATGCAGAGTACATCATGAGAAACACTGGGCTGGAAGAAACACAAGCTGGAATCAAGATTGCCGGGAGAAATATCAATAACCTCAGATATGCAGAAGACACCACCCTTATGGCAGAAAGTGAAGAGGAACTAAAAAGCCTCTTGATGAAAGTGAAGGAGGAGAGTGAAAAAGTTGGCTTAAAGCTTAACATTCAGAAAACTAAGATCATGGCATCTGGTCCCATCACTTCATGGCAAATAGATGGGGAAACAATGGAAACAGTGACAGACTTTATTTTCTTGGGCTTCACAATCACCGCAGATGGTGATTGCAGCCATGAAATTAAATGACACTTACTCCTTGGAAGGAAAGTTATGACCAACCTATATAGCATATTGAAAAGCAGAGACATTACCTTGCCAACAAAGGTCCGTCTCGTCAAGGCTATGGTTTTTCCAGTGGTCATGTATGGATGTAAGAGTTGGATAGTGAAGAAAGCTGAGTGCCAAAGAACTGATGCTTTTGAACTGTGGTGTTGGAGAAGACTCTTGAGAGTCCCTTGGACTGCAAGGAGATCTAACCAGTCCATTCTAAAGGATATCAGTCCTGGGTGATCATTGGAAGGACTGATGCTAAAGCTGAAACTCCAGTACTTTGGCCACCTCATGCAAAGAGTTGACTCATTGGAAAAGACCCTAATGCTGGGAGGGATTGGGGGCAGGAGGAGAAGGGGATGACAGAGGATGAGATGGCTGGATGGCATCATGGACTCGATGGACATGGGTTTGGGTAGACTCTGGGAGTTGGTGATGGACAGGGAGGCCTGGTGTGCTGCGATTCATTGGGTTGCAAAGAGTTGGACACGACTGAGCGACTGAACTGAACTGATGTGCCTTAGCACATAGCAAACCCTAGAAATAGCTGTTGAATGTATGAATGAGAAGTTGGCAGTGACAGTATTTACCTTTATGGATTACATCATGCACCGTATACTTTCAAAATGAATTTGATAACCACCCAGGCTACAACTTTTTAATGTTTCTAAGTTAAAAATCAAAAGTAAAACAAATGTTTCCCTCTCTGTCAATTCAGGAGACATAAGAGATGTGGGTTCGATCCCTGGGTTGGGAAGATCCCGTGGAAATAGGGAACCCACTCCAGTATTCTTACCTGGAAAATTCCATGGACAGAGGAGCCTGGTGGGCTGCAGTCTATAGGGTTGCAAAGAATTGGACAAGACTAAAGCGACTTAGCATGCAAGCACAATAGGGAAGAGATTTTTGTCTATTGCTTCATCCCTGCAACAGTGCCTGGCACAAGGCCTGATGCTCAATATATATTTTTAAATACATGAAAGGATTTCATCATGCCCATTAATGCTATTAATGGCACTTTAGGTACTTTTTTCCTTCATTATCTCTTTTATTGGTTTACAGGAAAACAAAGATTTAGAGGAAGCATAACATATTGCTGGAGAAGGAAATGGCAACCCACTCCAGTATTCTTATCTGGAAACTCTCATAGACAGAGGAGGCTGGTGGACTACAGTCCATGGGTTGAAAAGAGTTGGACACGACTAACCACATGCACATAACATAGCATTTTGTTAATTATTTTATGGGGTGGAGTGGGGTGGTAAAAAGATGTACAGGTAGGATGAAAGTCAGTATTTTACAGCTGTTAGAAGTATAGCCCTGAAATCAGACTATCCCAGCAAGATTCTTGGTACTACACTTATTAACTCTGTGTCTTGAGGCATATTAATTATTTCTCATCAAGTTATTACATATACAACAAGGACAATAGCAGCCACATATCAGAAAGTTGTCAACAGGATTCAGTTGGAAGATACTAATAAAGTGGTAGTTCACAGAACACAGCAAGTACTCAAAAGAAAAAGGTTACAAGCTTTCTGTAATGCATTAATTTACTTTTAGCATGAACAAATGTTTTCAACCATTATGTTGTTGCATTTCTTGCAAACTCTGTCATGATTGTCTGTGTGGAAAATCTAAAAGAATTGACAAAAAACCCACTCTTGTAGCCAATAAGTGATTACACAATGTGAAAGTTGCAGGATACAAGGCTGGTATACAAAAGCCTATCACTTTCCTATATGCCTTTGTGAAAAGGGGAATTTGAAACTAAAAACACATTATAATTCACATTAGCAACCCCCCAAAATTGAAATATTTAGGTACAAATTTAAGAATATATGTACAAAATCCATATGAGGAAAACTACAAAACCCTGATGAGAGATACTAGAGAAAAAATAATAAAATAAATGAAAGGATATTCCACGTTCATGGAGAGGAAGACTCAAAATGTCAAGATGTAATTTCTTCCTAAACTGAGCTATATATTTAAAGAACTCCTAATTAAGATACCAGAAAACTATTTTGTGGATATCAACTAACTGATTCCAAAGTTTACATGAAGAGGCAAAAACCCAGAATAACCTAACTAGATACTGAAGAAGAGCCCAGAAGACTGATACTCTCTGACTTCAGGACTTATTATAAAGCTATAGTAATGAAAACAGTGTGGTATTGATGAAATAGATCAATGTATCAGAATGAGAACTCCAGAACAGACCCACATAAATACAGTCAACTGATCTTTGACAAGGGATAAAGGCAATACAATGGAGTAAGGTACTGTTTTCAATAAATGGTTCTGAAACAACTTAACATCTACATTAAATATATAAAGAAATATAATTTTGACAGACTTTATATATTTCAAAAAAATCAGCTCAAATGTAGACCTAAATGTAAAATTCAAAATTCAAATGTAAAATTAAAAATTGTAGAAGTTCTAGAAGATTAGCTCAGACTGCTAGAACAAAATACTGTAGATTTAAAAGACAATTATTTATTATGGAGGCTGGAATGTCCATGACTAGCTGCCAGCATATTCAGTTCCTGGAGAGAGTCTTCTTCCTGGCTTGCAGACAGCTGCCTTCTTGCTGTTTGCTCACATGTTAGAGAGAGAAAGGGAGACATGGTCTATTTTCCTCTTCGTATAAGGACACTAATCCCATTATGGGAGTCCAAACTCTCATGACTTGATCTAAACCTAGTTAATTTCCAAAGCCCCAAACTCCAAATATATTAGGGATCAGGACTTCAATATACAAATTTTTGTAGGGTAAAGAAGTATTCAGTTTATACAGCATATAGGAGAAAACTTAATTGACCTTGGGTATTTAGATGACTTTTCAGATACAACACTGAATAAATGACCTATGAAAAAAATAATTGATAAGCTGGAATTCATTGAAATTCAAAGCTTTTGCTCTACGAAAGACAAAGTCAAGCTAATCAGAAGACACCGGCTGGGAGAAAATATTTGCAAAAGACACATCAATGAATAACTGTTATCCAAAATATACAAAAACTTCTAAAATTTGACAATAATAAAATAAAAACAATTTAAAAATGGACTAAAGATCCTAATAGGCACCTCACCAAATAAGACATACAGATGACAAGGAAGCATATGAAAAGATGCTTAACATCATATGTCATTAGGGTAATGTAAGTTAAAACAACAATGAGGTAACTCTACATATCTCTAAGAATGAGTGAAACATGAAACACTGGCAACTTTGAATGCTGGCAAAGATCTGAGACTACAAGAACTCTCTTTCATTTCCAATGGGAACACAATAGTCTGTGCAGCCACTCTGAAAAATAGTTTGGCAGTTTCTGACATAACTACCTGTACTCTTACCATACAGCAGTGGTTCACCTTGGTATTTACCGAAAAGAATTGAACACTTCTATCCACACAAAAATACTTGGCTGTTTATAACAGCTTTATTCATCATTGCCAGAACCTGGAAGCAACCAAGATGTACGTTAGTAAGTTAATGGGTAAATAAACTGATATATCCAGGCAATGGAAAATTATTCAGAGCTAAAAGAGTTATCAAGCCGTGAGAAGGCATGGAGGAAACTTACATGCATATTACTAAGTGAAGCACCAATCTGAAAAGCCTGTTTACTGGATGATTCCAATTAAATTACATTCTGGAAAAGGCAAAACCAGGGAGACAGTATAAAGATCAGTAGTTTCACTGGGTTAACAGGGAGGGAAGGATGAATCGAGCATAGAGGGTTTATAGAACAGTGAAACCATTCTATATAATATTGTAATAATAGATATATTTTATTATATATTTGTCAAAACTCGTAAAATGTGCAGCACCAAGAGTGAAGCCTCATGTAAACTGTGGACTTTGGACGATAATGACATGTCAGTGTAGGTTTATGGCTTCTAACAAATGTACTGCTGGGTGAGAAATGTTGATAGTGGTGGAGGCTGTGCCTATGTGGGAACAGTGAGTGTAGGGGAACTCTCTGTACTTTCTTCTCAGTTTTGCCATGAACCTAATACTGCTCTAAAAAGTCAAGTATTAATTTTAAAAATCCTACTTTTAAAGAAAGCTTTGGATCTTGCCTTCTACAAAAAAAGACAAAATATTCAAAGATACCAGGGATATATAAGTTTGAGAATAGAGGGGATGTGAATTCTGGAAGTTAGATTCTGAATTATGTATTTATTGAGAGCTTTCAAGAAACTGATATTATGGAAGCATAACTATGCTTGTCAATTACTTCTAGTCACTAGACTATCAGAGCACACTTGTTTGTATGTCTTGTCAGTGGTTCTCAAATTGTGGTCCTGAACCAGCCATGTCAGCATCATCCAGAAACTTTTTGGAAGTAAAAATTCTTAGGCCTTATTTCAGATCTTTGGAATCATAAACTTTGGAGTTGGACCCAGCTGTCAGTGTTCTGAACCCCTTCAGGTGATACTAGGGCTTGCTAACGTTTAAGAACTACTGTCTTAAGATGTAGAACTTCTGCATTCGGCCAAGTTATTATCTGAGTGCAAAGTGCCCACCCATTAGGGACCATGGTTGCATGCAACAGAAACTGTCTTAGGCTGACTTAGGTTAAAAAAATAAAAATAGAAGTAAAATACTTCTTGGATTGGTACTGTATTGGTAATTTCCAGATCAAAGAAACAACCAGACCTCAGGAAAAGTAACTAAGGAAAGGGAATCTTAAAAGGAGTGTTAAAAGCTGATGTTCTTTCAACTGCCTTCTGTACAAATATGACTTCACTAAAGTCCAGAATGTTGGAATAGAGAATACAAGTGGCAGAGAGAGGAGGGTGTGTCCACGCCTAGTGGCAGTTCTAGGGAGATGGGTGACAGGGAAGTAAAACACCCAGCTTCAACTTCAAGGAGGTGGTGTACAGATCGAGGTGCATGAGCTTTGGCACTGGATGTGTCTGGATTTGAGTCCCACCTCTGCTGCTTATTAACATCGGTACTTTGGAGAAATTACCTAACATGACCAAGCATCAGTTACAAGATGAGCTAGGTTGACATGAGGATTAGAGAAAATGTAGACAAAGCACCTGGCCCATAGTAGGTAGAAACTTCTATAGGACACTGTCACCAATCTTTGAATCATCAGCTTTTGTTGATTTCACTTCCCACAGTTTTGGGGAGGGTTCCTTGGATACTGCCTGTGTATTCCCTAAATGTTACCCAATGGTACCCTAGGGGTTAGAACAGGTTAATACTCTTCCTAACATGTCCTGTACTTCCAGAGATTAAGTTCAGCTGTAGAGGATTTAACTGAAGGTGAGGGAAAGTAGTCTTTTAAAATAAAGTCATCAGGAGCCGGCTTCCCTGTTGTATTCCAGTGAGGGGAATGAGTCACGGTTTCCCTGCCAACATGTATGTGTAAATACAGGGCAAGGTTAAGCAACTCCCTGCTCTTGCCTTATTCTTTGTGCCATAACAGCAGCTTGTGAAATGGTGAAAAATGCAATGATTGCATGACCTAATTCAGGCCGGGAGGTTCAAGCGGGAAACATGTGTGGGCCTTTCTCTTTCATACACACACTCAACATAGAGCAATCAGCAGGGATTTTGAAACAGGTCCCTGTGGAAATGGATCCAGGGCCCTACACCTACTCATTACATAACTTGAGGTTAAGGAAACAAAGCCTGGTGGATGGGTGTGCCTGGGTATGCAAGCCAGAGAAATACACATGAGATACCGGAGCCCTACCCTATCCTTACTAAGCAGAAAAAAGGAGCCAGTAATGACCTCTTTATCATGGATGGCCAGACTATTTTCTTCTTAGGAGCATCCAGTGGGAGAAGGGAAAAGATGAACATCTGTGAGCACCTACTGTATATTAGAGAACAGGCTGGGTGATTTTGCTGAGGGTTTTTTCAGTCTTCAGAAGAGTTCATTTTTTGAGCTGAGCATTATGAGGTCACAATCTTCAAATTATGGTGGAGAAACAGGAACTCAGAAAAGTAAAATCAAATTGCTGGCTAATAACCGGAGCAAGCTCTCAGTGGTGTCTATGCAGCCACAGGTCCATATTTTAGCTCAGTATCTTGCTGGAGTGGGAAAGCAACAAGGCCACGCCTCAAGTCCTGTTTGGCCTGTCCCAGTGAGATAGTGTGAGATGAGAGTCAGATTGCTATTGACCTTCACTTGATAGGCATCCACTGCCCACCAGGAATGAATTTGCCCACAGTTCTTTTTGGAGCAAGAAAAGGTGTCCACCACCCATAGTAGCTGAAAAGTAGAAGGAACTATACTCTTGATACAAAGAGATAAAGATTGGAGCTTTCTAAGCTCAGCTTCATCTTTGCACAGGATTCTTAGTGAGAAAGAACACAATAGACTCAAAAGTCTAAGGCTTTTGCTGTGTTATCCAGCGACAGTAAAATTGTTTCTTACTGTTAATTTTTTCAGTCTTGACAACTTGATGATCATGAAAAGGTAATTTAGCTAATGTCCTTTGAAGTCCCACGTGTACTATCCAATCAAGCCAAAGAATGGAGGGTTCACATTTTAAAATATTTTTCCCTGCCTTCGTGAACTTATTTATTCACTGAAGCACAATATATATTTACTGATAGATTATTGTATGTCAGACATTATGCTCTTGGCAGACACAGCAGAGATCAACAAGACATAAATCTCTGCTTAAGAGACTCTTAGTCTAGTAGTGAAAACAACAAGACCTGGATGATGATACAGATACATGCAGGGCACTGGGAGAACTCAGAGGGTGGGTTCCGCCAGGAGTAGAATCTGACAGTTCTACTGAGAAGCTGAAAGGTAGGGGACGGGCACTTGCAGAGACAGAAGTGGGGAAGCGCAGTGTCTCAAACAAAGACCACTACGTGCAAAGCAGAGAGTCTTGAAAGAGTTCTATGCTTTGGGAGAAAGCAAGTTACCCAAAATTTGAGAGAGTGAAGCTTGAGGAATATATCAAAGGAAGTGAAGCTAGAGAAATAAATAGCTCAATGAAGAGGGAGGTTACATATTCACCCAGGATCGCAGTTTACCAAGCGTGAGGTCTGAACACCAGTCTTCTGCCTTTGATTATGGGGAAATGGCAACTACACAAATCTAATTCTTCTATAAATGTGATCCCTGACCTTCAGAGAATATTGAACATTGCTGAAAGAACTGAAAGGTGCATTGCAATTCCTTGTGGTAAAGTTAGATTCAGTCATATAGTTAAAGTTGGTATCTTTTATGATAATTCTTCTATATGGTATACAATCCATATTCCAATAAGAAGCACTGAATAGCATCTTTGTGTCTGGCTAAAGTTAAATGAGGAACTCCTGAAATCCTGGCTCCCTTGCCCACCTACTATTAATATGTATCTCTTCACCTGCGTGCATGTTTCCACTGCATGTGTACCACTACCTCGTTCCTCCTTCACCCTGCCTGTCTCTTCCTACGGGCACTCTCTCAGACCACATGCTTTTGGAGCACTGAGCCACCATGTGAGAAGTCCAGCTATCTGAAGCCACCCTGCTATAGAGATCATACACAAAAATAGCATACAGGTAGAAGAAGATGCAGAAGGGCCCTAACTCTTCCAGTCTCTAGCTTTAAGAGTTTCTATTCCAAGCAGCAGGTCAAAGAATCCTTTGAAATGACCTCTGCCCAGTCACCATCTGACTGCAACCTCTTAAGCGACCTCAAGTCAGAAAAGCTCAACCAAACTTCTCCTGAATCCTTAACCCTCAGAAACTGAGAGGTCATAGATGCTGATTGTTGTTTAAGAAAGCAAGTTATAGGATAATATATTATGCAGGAATAAGTGGTACAGATTGTCAACGGTGTTTTGAGTAGGAAGCCCAAATGATACTGAGTGGTGTCTCTTACAGTGTCTGGCTCTCTGTACCTTTGTTCTGGCTTTTTTCCTTATCTTCATTTACCCAAAACCACCCATGCTTGAAGGTTCATTTCAGATCCCCCCACTTCTCAGTCTTTCTCTGATCACCCTGGTTCATAATGAACTCTGTCCTCATTATATACATACATATATACTTTTATTTATTTCTTGTTGGTTGTGCTTGGTCTTTGTTGTTGCACAGGCTTGTCTCTAGCTGTGGTAAGTGGGGCTACTCTCTAGCTGCGGTGTGTGGGCTTCTCATTGCAGGGGCCTCTTTGGTTGTGGAGCACAGGCTCTAGGCCACTTGGACTTTAGGAGTTGCAGCTCCCAAGCTCTAGAGCACAGGCTCAATAGTTGTGGCACACAGGCTTAGCTGGTCCATAGGCTGAGGAATCCTCCCAGATGATGGATCAAAACTGCATCTCCTGACTTGGCAGGAAGCTTCTTCACCACTGAGCCACCAGAGAAGCCTGATCTCTGTCCTCTCTGAGGTCAAGACCAAGAGTTCACAGACTTGCCTGAAAAGCAAGAATCCTTGTGGAGTTTATTGAAGAAACAAATGCCCAGGCCCACTGAATCATAATGGATAGGGTGAAGACCAACCATCTTTACTGGCCTGACATCAGTTGGTGGACTGGTGTGGATCAGCTTTTGGAAACCATTTTTCTGGACCGCAGATCTGAGTACAAGATTACTCACTGCCTTGTAATACCCACTGCCCTGCAATGAATCTTTAAATGTGTGAAGAGTAGAATTCTGCCCCTTTGTGTGTTCACTTAATGAAGATTTATTGGGCATCTGCTGTTTCTGGGCATCACACTAGGTGATGGCAGTACAGAGATGAGTAAGCACAGCATCTATCTCAAAGAGATCTCAGGTACTTCCTCCAGGGCAGAAGACAGGGCCATGACTCAGGGAGGCAAGCAGCTGGATGTGGGATGAAGCAGCATGTTCAGCTGGTACTAAAACACCCTGAAGCTTTTACGAGCACAGTCAGCCAGGCAAACAGGTAGGACCAGGATGAGCAGGCTGCCATGCTTCTAACCATTCTTGTTCATGCACAGAACTTTTCCCCACTTCAAGGCTTCCTTGAGGGTCAACATAATCCAAGTTTGCCTGTAGAAAACTCTCTTCAGAGATGACCAAACATTGTGTTCTCTGACGTCTTTACCCACCGATGGATTGTCTCGCCCAGAGAAGAGTCAATATTCTAACCAACTATATATTAAGCACTTACATTCGAGGTTACTGTCCTAAGCAGTTCCCCCCATTCTCCAAGAGCATCTATTTGAGAGAAGCATTAGTATTTTACCCCTGTTGTCTCCCTTACTGCTACATCTGCCACTGTGCCTACCTAACTCAGTTCCTCCAGCCCTATGCCCACCATCACCTATGTCTAACCTGGCACCAGCTAATGCAGACATCTGATACCTGAGAACAAGTTTGCCAACATTACACTTAAACCCACTGTATTCCTTTCCTATTGCTCCTGTAAAAAAATGTTACTGCAAGCTCAGCAGTTCAAAGCAACATAAATTTCCAAGTATACCTGTTTTTATTGTGCTTTGCTTTATTACAACAACAATTGGTTCCTCAACTCTGCTTCCTGACCTGGTGCTGTCTCTCTAATTGCCTGTATTCCCTTACCATCTTAATATTTTCATGCTTTTTATCATACTTCAAGGCCCAGCCAATTGCCTTGTCATTGAAGTATGGATGGAAATCGCCAGCCATAACCAGTGCTTCCCTCCTGCCTCTTCTTGGGACATCTGCACATTCTTCCTAGGAACATATTGTACAGAGTTCTTAATCTTCACAGCTTTGTAAGCTGCTAAGAGAAATGGATAAAGAAGATGTAAAACATTTATACACTGGACTATTACTTAGCTATAAAAAGAATGGAATAATGCCATTAGCATTGGCATGGATGGACCTAGAGATTGTTGTTCTAAATGAAGTAACTCAGACAGAGAAAGACAAATGCCATATGACATCATGTATATGTGGACTCTAAAAAGGAATCTATTTACAAAAGAGAAATAGAGTCACTGATGTAGAAAACAAACTTATGGTTGCCAAGGGGGGAGAAGGAGGAAAGGTAAATCGGGAGATCGGGATTGACATATGCTCACTAAAATATATAGCCAATAAGAACCTACCGTATGGCACAGGGAGCTCTACTCAACAGTCTGTAATGACCTGTATGGGAATAGAATCTAAGAAAGACATGAGCATAACTCATTCACTTGGCTGCACAACAAAAACTAATGCAACATTTTAAATAACTCTACTCCAACAAAAATTATTTAAAAAAATAAATAAAAATAAAAGCAAATTTTATTTATTCTTTACTCTCTTTATTCCCTAGACACTGGTCTTGCTATAGAGTACCCCCAAATGCAGATCTGCTAAGTGCATGAATGAACAAATGAGCGCAAAACATCAATGCTTTCTTCAGTAACACCACCATGATAAGTTGGAAATTGACTCAGCTGGGCTTATGAAAGTCAGTACGTTCCTTCAACAATACGCTTTTACCCAACAGGAGACTCAGAATACCAATTAGAAGAAAAATCTCCAGTCACCTGTAATTACAAGATTTCTTTCTCAAACATGCAAATGCCTGTTGTAAAAACAAACAAAAAGACCACCAGAAAATGAGAGGCACATGAGATGTGTTTATATGTGGGTAGACATATCAATCTTCTCAAATCAATTGAAATTTTGTGTCTTGCCAGCACAATGTAATGACCGTCAGATTCCCCAAATTACTTTCTGTCTCTACACCCCTGTATTATAAACTTTTTTTGGGCAGAGCTAATAAAGGAGTAGAAATAAAGCAGGTGGAGGAAAGAAGGAAAGGATTTAAGAAGGAGATGCTTCCAAGCTAAATCACACAAAAAATGAAACACCCTTTCCAGCAATGAGGTTCCACGCGGCTTTTGACAATGGTTCAAAGCTATTACGCTTCTTTAATTCCTAGATGCGTCAGCCGAGAAAGGTTTCATTATTCCCACCGAAACCAGAGATACTTCAGATTTATGTGATCCACACCCTTGGAATCAAGGCACTAACATGTTCTGCTGGAGGCAGTGAAAAGCTTAGCATCTCACTTTCAAAAAGAAAGATTTCCTGTAAAACAACTGGAGCCAATCACTGGTGGATCCAGTCCAGGTTATTACGGCTTACACGGCTGAGGTGAGACTGGGCTAAGAAAGAGTTCCTGCTTGTTTTTCACTTCATTCTTCTCTACGGTGAAGATCTTTCCATTGGCTTTGAAAGCTTCAGTGGTTGGTTAGACCATACTCTGTGTTTGTACGAGCTTCAGGGATTTAGCAAAACACTCTCTTTGCCTTTGACTAACTTCCCTCACTCAGGGACAGATCTATGATTCAGCTTCATCAAATAGCCTGGGAATTCAGTGATGATGGGTAATTGTCCTTTAATGCCAAGTTGATGGGCTCTTGAGGCATTTAACTATCATTAACTAATTAAACTACATATAAACATTCACCTGCCCTGGCTAACGACCAAGTGGAGGCCAAGGTCATCACCAAAAAGCAGGCTCACTAAGTTTCAGCTATCATGTATTGTCAAAGCTCATCGTTTTGTTCCTTTGGCATAAATTTTGCTTTCAGTAATGTTACCAGGGTGCAGAAGCAAATGATCAATCAAGTAAATTTCCCCACAAGAATAATTCTTAACCAGAGCATATGTCCCTTTGAGGGGTCTTAACAGATCTGTTATGGGAGTCAGGGGCACAGAGTTCAAACTGTTCTGATATACCTTCCTAAGGATGTCACATTCCCCAATCTCCATTTGAGATAGTGAACTCCTTATTTCTATTGGCATTCTTTAGTAGCATTCTTCAAGTTTTAGGGAGGAGAAAATAATGTGACTTCATACTGATGCTGAAATATGTTTAAATTTTAATTCTTGTATATTAAAGAATATTAAAGAATTGGTCTAGACCGATTTATTTAAACTTGATACCAACCAGGTTTTCAACCATAACTGCACGTGGGAATCACTTCTGGTTTCTTAAAAATATTCTGGAGCCAAAGTCCCTTCCCTGAGAATTGTACTTTATTAACTCTGAAGGAAGCCTTTGGTGTGTGTTTGTGTGTGTATGTGTATACTCACATATACAAACATACATATATACATATAAATGTATATATATATATGTCTAAAGTTTATGGTAATATTAATGCATTGATGTTTATTTGATCAATAATCAAAAAAATTAGTGACCTAAAATTGCTTTTATTTAATGAATATTCACTGAATACTTGCTATAAACTGGGTGTAATGCTGAGTAAAACATGGCCTTATCTTAAAGGAATTTACAATGACTTTTAACTGCTAGACAAGAAACATATCTTATTCATCTTTGTAGCATCTCCTACATCTGGAACAGACACTGACTCATAACAGAAATTCAATTCACATTTGTTCCATCAATGAGTGACTTCATGTTCTTCCTACAGCGCATAGATATCTATTCTGAGGCTGATTTTTTTCTCCTCTTAAGTTGGCCATCTTTAGGGTCTGTCAATGTTCTATTCTGTAGTTTCACATTCTTGCAGTTCTTTGAACTTGCCCTGCTCCCTCTCACCACAGAGATGTCACACCCCTCTCCATCCCTCCTCCACCTTTCTTAGCCTAGTGGACTTCTATTTGCCCCTTAAATCTCAACTCCAAGACCATTTACCCATGGATTCCTTCCTTGACATCTACGGTAGACCTTGTCCCCTATATGGACAGCCCAAGTCCACTTCTTTCCCTCTACTCTCTTATAAGACCATGTTTCTTTCATGCAGGATTCATATAAATTTGAAATTCTATAGTCAGAAATGCAATTATTTCTTTAGTAGGTCTCTTTACCTCCTTCACAGATAAAAAGCACCATAAGAACAGGCACAGTGTGTCTACTCTCACATCTCCAGAAGTTCACAGTGCCTGCACACAGAAAGGATGAAAGAATTAATTGCATCCAAGAACCATTAGGATGAATAAGTAAATGGCAGAGAGGTCCATTTGTCAGCACAAGAGCTGACAAGCAAGGTAACAAGCAGTTGCAGGGATCAAAAAGCAGAATAGGGATAAAATAGTGAATTTTTGCCAGAAAGACTCAGGACCAAAAGAAGTGAGAATAGGAGTAAGGGGAAAGTCATTTTCGTCTGTCCTGTCCCAGAAAAATAGACAAAGCACCATTTCCGTAACATAATCAACATTCAGTGGCCACTATTTTATCAACCATGTACTGGTGCTTGTGAAAAACTCAGGCTTGGCAACCAAGTTCTGAAAGTACTATACTTGTCTTATCCCTTCACTTTCACCATTAACTATTTGAGATCTCTTGATTGACAAGCTGGGAAAGCAACTTTACAACATGCTTAGGAGAGCAGGCTCAGGAAGCAGGCTGCCTGGGATCAACTCCTCGCTCTGCTTCTAGTTACTGTGAGAACGGAAGAAGATCTTCAGCATTATGAACCTCAGTTTCCTTGTTCATGAAGTGGGGATGCTAACAGAACCAGCTCCCTGGCATCATGATGAGAATTAAACAAATTAACGTAAATTAAGGACCTGGTTCACATCCCAACATATAGGTTCTCACCATTTTATTAGTGGTTCAATTATTAATAATGGATTAATAATGGAAAGGGAAAAATGGAAACTAGCACTTACAGAACACCTACTATGTGTCAGGAACTGCCAAAAATACTGACTTGTGGTCAATCACTCAGTTGTGTCTGACTCGGCAAACCCATGGACTGTAACCTACCAGGCTTCTCTGTCCATGGGGTTCCCCAGGCTATGGTTTGCTATGCCCTCCTCCAGGGGATCTTCCCAACCCAGGGATTGATCCTGCATCTCCTGTGTCTCCTGCATTGGCAGGTGGATTCTTTACCACTAGCGCCACCTGGGTAGCCCAGGTAGTCAACTTGATCCTCATTCAGTCCTTATAACAATCCCCAAAGGTGGTTAAAACTTAGCTACAAGGAGGTTATAAATCTTGCCAATATTCACAAACAGAACTGTTATCTACTTCTCCTGCTGTGGGAATGTTGATTCTTTAAGAAGCAGAATAGATTATATCTTGCTGGGACTATTTCTTATAGAATTTATGGTTAAAGGAAATTCCTTGCAAGACATTAAGACAATGTTTGTATCCATGGCAACTCCCTCCACTTTGAAGGCAATGACCATTATTCTGATTTCCCCAAGCACAACCTTGAAGAATATCAAGCTTAAATCATCCACACTGAGAAAAGCTCACAGCTTAGCATCTGAAAGTCCTGGTAGCTTTGGGACTTTAAACCAGCTCCGTAATTTCTCTGAACTTCAGTTTCCTGTTTTTTTAAAAAAAGGGAATGATAAATGGGGCACCTAATGCCAGCCTTGCCTGCCTCATAAAGTTGGACTGATGATTGAATCACTGCCACTTGAAGCATGATCTGTCCATGGGCCACCATCTACCCCGTGACCCCCAGTCTCAGCCCAGACCATGGAATCAGAAATTGTGGGGGTGGAGCCAAGGAATATGTTTCACTATTCTTTGGCATGTGAAAGTCTGAGAGGAATGGAATTAAATAATGCAGTGGATAAACAAGCATTTTGTAAATGTTAAAACATTTATACAAACAAATATGTTCTATTTCTGTCCAACTTTCTCCCACCTACATTCTTCCTTCTCTTCTCCCTGCTGTCTCTCTCCCAGCTCTACTTCCTTTATTTCTCACTGTCTCTCAGCAAGTTCACCTCCTGCTCTTCCCACCAAACTGATAATATTGTCTGCAGAGAACCTGTACCCTTCTCAGTTTTTGTGGTTCTGAAAGCAATATGTGAAGTGAAAGTGAAAGTTGCTCAGACATGTCCGACTCTTGTCAACCCCATGGACTAGTCCATGGAATTCTCCAGGCCAGAATACTAGAGTGGGTAGCCTTTCCCTTCTCCAGAGGATCTTCTCAACCCAGGGATAGAACCCAGGTCACCTGCATTGCAGGCGGGTTCTTTACCAGCTGAGCCACAAGGGAAGCCCCAAAACACTGGAATGGGTAGCCTATCCCTTCTCCAGGGGATCTTCCCAACCCAGGAATTGAACCAGGGTTATCCGCATTGCAGGCGGATTCTTTACCAACTGAGCTATCAGGGAAGCCCCATTTACGATATAAGACATGTACGATATAATGTCTGATAAATGAATAGTCAGATTAAGAAATTGAAAACTGGTGTTCAACTATGTTAGCATTTTTTTTTATACACAAAATCTTATTCTGTTTCCAGAATAGTTTTCTTTCAATAAACCTCAAATGCTGTCATGGGTCACGACTCATGCATCCTTGCCTTCATGTGATCTTTCTGAAGCAGGCAGAGGCAAGTAGCAGCCCCCAGCCCAACCCCACCCCATATCCTACCTGGACAGATGTTGAGATAGTAACAGAGAGTTTGAGTGATTGCTTCATAACAAATAGGAAGGAAGGAGAGTCAGCATTAGAGACTGGTATGTAGACATCCCAACCCCTGGCCCATTGCCCTTCGTCCTCAGGAAATTTGCAGCTAGACTATCAGATGAACCCCAGCTCACTTCTTTTCAGTAGGAGGTCTGGGAAGAATATGTAACTTCTTTCTACCTATATGCTTTGAGATTTAAATTAGAGACAGCATTTGTAAAATGCCTGGAGCATACCAAGTGCTTGGTAAATATTGCATCTCTTTCCCCATATTCTTTAGGGCTGGCTCCTGCAAATGTTATCAGCAAAATGGACTTGGCTGTCTGCACCAAACGTGTCTTGCTTGCAGGCCATGGAGTGCAGTCCTGCCCTTTGACCTGCATTCCTTCAAAGCTGGGGCAATGGGACTGTTTAAGCTGAAAGTGAAAAATGCGACCAGCCTAGTTTTCTCAATATGTGTTTCTTGGACTACCTGAATCAAAATCTCTGGGCATCTGTTAAAAAAGCAGACTCCTGAGACCTACCCAAGATTTCCAGGGATGGATCCTAGGAAGCTGTATTTTTTGTGAGCACCCCAGGTAAAGTTTATACCCACTAAAATTTGGGAACCATTGTTCTAGCTCCTTTGGTTTCAGCCTTGATAATACACTAGAAAGAACTGGGGAACTTTTAAAAAATTTTAATTGGAGGATAATTGCTTTTGATGTTGTGTTGGTTTCTGCTCTACAACAACACAAATCAGCCGTAAGCATACATATATCACCTCCCTCCTGATCCTTCTTCTCACCCCCCTCATCCCACCTCTTTAGGTCTTTAGAGAATGCCAGACTGGCCTCCCTCTGTTATATAGCACCTTCCCTCTACCCATCTGTTTTAGACATGGTGGTGTATATGTCAGTGCCACTCTCTTGATTTGTCTCACCCTCTCCTTCCCTCTCCTTGACTATGCCAAAGCCTTTGACTATGTGGATCACAACAAATTGTGGATAATTCTTCAAGAGATGGGCATACCAGAGCACCAGACCTGCCTCCTGAGAAATCTGTATGCAGGTCTAGAGGCAACAGTGAGAACTGGACATTGAACAACAGACTGGTTCCAAATTGGGAAAGGAGTACGTCAAGGTCGTATTTTGTCACCCTGCTTATTTAACTTATATGCAGAGTACATCATGTGAAATGTCATGCTGGATGAAGCACAAGCCAGAATCAAGATTGTTGGGAGAAATATCAGTAACCTCAGATATGCAGATGACACCACCCTTATGGCAGAAAATAAAGAAGAACTAAAGAGCCTTTTGATGAAAATAAAAGAGGAGAGCTAAAAAGTTGGCTTAAAACTCAACATTCAGAAAACTAAGATCATAGCATCCGGTCCCAACACTTCGTGGCAAATAGATGGGGAAACAATGGGAACAGTGACAGACTTTATTTTTTTTGGAGGGGGGAGCGCCAAAATCACTGCAGATGGTGACAGCAGCCATGAAATGAAAGGACGCTTGCTCCTTGGAAGAAAAATTATGACCAACCTAGACAGCATATTAAAAAGCAGAAACGTTACTTTACGAAAAAAGGTCCATCTAGTCAAAGCTATGGTTTTTCCAGTAGTCATGTATGGATGTGAAAGTTGGACTATAAGCGCTGAAGAATTGATGCTTTTGAACTGTGGTGTTGGAGAAGACTCTGAGAGTCCCTTGAACTGCAAGGAGATCCAATCAGTCCACCCTAAAGGAGACCAGTTCTGAATGTTCATTGGAAGGACTGATGCTGAAATGACTGAACTGACTCCTTCCCCCACTGCGTCCACAAAACTGTTCTCTACATCTGCGTCTCTATTCCTGCTCTGCAAATGGGTTCATCAGTACCAATTTTCAGATTCCATATATATGCATTAACATATGGTATTTATGGGAACTTTTGAGAAATATGAAAGCCCAAGTTCCCACCCAGAAGAACTGAATAAGAATATCAGGTCAGGGGCAGACATTGGATGAGGGTTAGGATAGCTGGATGGTGGGAGTGGAGGGGGAAACAGTAACCACTGAGACCTCTTTTGCCCTCTAATTAATCCATTAGCTTTTAAATTAATCTGCCACTGGAGGACAAAGAAAATGATGGCAAGAAATGATACAAAATATTTTTAATTTTTGTTTCCTAAATCAAAAGTGTAATCTGATCTGTCAATGGTATTTTGAAAGGAAGCCCTTTTCTGTTTGTTTTGTTTTGTGTGTGTGTGTGTGCGTAGGATTTGCAGAAGGTATAAGGCCATAATGAGCTGAAAGCAAGGTTAAGTTTCTTCCCTAAGCTACCTTCCAACAAAGATGCTGTGCTTGTATGACCAGTGTTCACTCTTGCACCGAGGAGCACCTACCTAGCATTTAAACAGCCTGCACTTTTAATTATTATGCTAACATTTTGTCAACTGTCAAAGGCTCAGAAATAATTTAATATCCTCCCATCTCTATGCAACACATTTATTGATATTCATGAAGTGAGTTCCCCCAGCAGCGTCTAGACGGAATGTCAATAGGGTCTGCTGAGGGAGATCCTTTTCACAGAGGGAGGATATTAATAATGGAATTCAGAAATTATTTTTAATTTTAGTTTAATAAAGGATTAGATGGGACAAGACCACTGTGCCCCCTTAATCGTCTGAGGCATAAATAAATGTAACCAGGCCAAGTCATTTTGAATTTCAAAGATGAGAAATGATCAAGTTAACATAATTCCCTTTTAGCTGATATCATCCTCATGATTATACAGGCCAAAGTCTAGTCTTCTGTGTTACACCAGAGGGTTATTTGCTTGTGTCCTTTGCAACAGGAGTAGTGACTTTGGGGAGGTGGCCTCCCACTTTTGGAAACCTGAATTGTGAAAAAGATGAAAAACTGCATTTGGCAGACATCCTTGGCAGTAACCGCAAAAAAAGAAACTGGGGACAACAAGGGCGTATTGTCCAGCACAGGGAAATATTGCCACTATTTTGTAAGAAACTTAGATGAAGTATATAAAAAATACTGAATCACTAGGTTGTATAACTGAAACTAATATAGTATTGTAAATCAACTATATGTAGATATATATTTAATTTTACCTATTTACGAAATAAATAAATCCCCTAATAGGTCAGGTGGCAAAGCATCTGCCTGAAATGTGGGAGACCAGGGTCTGATCCCTGTGTTGGGAAGGTCCCCTGGAGAAGGAAATGGCAATCCACTCCAGTGTTCTTGCCTGAAGAAGTCCATGGACAGAGGAGCCTGGTGGGCTATAGTCCACGGGGTCGTAAAGAGTCAGACACGACTGAGCGACTAACACACACACATACATTTATAAAATAGACATATAATAGATGGATAGATAGATAAAAAAAAAATAGTCCAAGCTTCATAAAGGTAAAAAAAGGAAGGACTGCTACATATTAAGGATCCAACAAAGTCATCACTATCCTTGGGCATATTGTAGATACTACACTAAACTTTCCCCAAGCTTTTTTACAATTAACCTTCTAACAACCCCAGGAAATATGCCTAGTTATTACCTCTGAATTTATTGTTGGTTTGTGAAGACCCTGCTTCAGAGGGTTGAGTTAATCATACTCCCCAGTGGATGCATTCTTTTATTATTTATCTCTACAGACCCCCTTTAACTGATTTATTTATCCCTTTTTATTCCACACCCCATTCCCATCCCTCCATTTCACAGAGAACTGTTTCATTGTATTCATCTGTGTGTTTTGCTTGGATGTGGTCTTACAGAGTGTGTAACCCGAGTTTCTTTTTCACTGGAGCTTTGTTTTTAGTGCCATTGATGTTTCTCTGTTTACCTCTAACACAGGTGTATATTTACTAGCTCTATTTTACAAGATGAAAGTTAGAAAGTAATCTTAATTGCTTAAGAGCATCACAAGGATACTAAATTGTAGAGATAGTCTTCAGGTATCTTTTCTTCCAGAGACAGTGTTCTTGACTGTTTTAGTATATTGCTTCCCTTTGTTGGTAATGCTTATTTACTCTTTTTTATTTTCATTTTATATTGGACTATCACTGATTAACAAGATTGTGTTTGTTTCAGGTGAACGGGCAAAGTGATTCCATTATACATATGCATGTATCTATTCTTTTTCAAAGTCTTTTCCCATTTGGGTTATTACAGAACACTGAGCAGAGTTCCCTGTGCCGTACAGTAGGTCCTTGTTGCTTATCTATTTTAAATAGAGCAGTGTGTACGTGTTTATCACTTCCCTTTGAAAATATTATGTAGTTTGTTTTACACAAGAACCCTGTGAAGTGGGTTCTGGGTAAGTAACTTGTCCCAAGATCACTCCTCTAGATAGTAACAGAATTTGGGTAACAACCCAGATCTGCCTGACCCTTGAACCTGTGTGCTTTTCATGTTTTGATCTAATGATCTATCACTACTAGAGTCTCCAGATTTACCTCCTTCTTCAAACTTCTTGCTCTGTTTTATTCTTGTTTAGGGGGTTGGAGGAAGGGGATGGATACCTGTTCTTATCAAATAGCAGCATGCGGGTGAGAAAGTGTCTTGCAGAGGGAGTCCTGCTGGGTTGTGACAGTTCCAGTATCACATGGCAGGTACTGCGGTGATTCGTCCCATCTAAACCTATCGGGTGAAGTAAGGGTACACAGGCCCTTCTCTCAGAGTGAATTTCTGCCAAGTCTCATGTTGGGATAATGAGAGAACCGTGGCCTTCTTTCTCCAAGGCTGACATGGTGCAATAGGTCTGGTGATAGGAGATTTTGCCTTCTGTAGTTGCCCTTGGATTCTTTATGGCTTTATCTACCAGATTATTTTAAGATCCTTGTATGTTTTAGCAGGTGGTTCTGGGAGATCAACTGCACTGTCCTTGCTAGTAAGCACTCAAGCAGAGTGAAATGAAGCCTCAAATCTCGTGAATAACCTCTGAAGATCAGAGTCTAGTCTTGTGGACCAAAGTTCTTGTACCTCAATTAAACTAAAGATGTGAAAAATGCTATTGTATGCTTTTACAATATTTATCTTCAGCTACTTTAAATCCAGCCAACTATTTTGGATGAATCACGTTTCTTGACACCAAACAAAGGACAGAGAAGACATTGACATTTTAGAAGCATCAGATGGAGTTTTCTTATCCTAATACAACTTTGAAGAGTTGTGTGGGGGAACAAATGTAATGGGTTTTAGAGTAAAATAAGTATCTCAGACTCACTTCTCTCCAATGTGACCTTGAATAATTTATTCAACCTTTATTTCCTCAAACATGAACTGGAGACAATGACATCCATCTCACACTGCTATTATGAAATACTAAGAGAAAATGCATATGAAACACCTCACACATTATGAGACATTCATTGAATGTTAGGTCATCATAGGAAAGAAGGGATGGGCAAATATTTCAGTGCCTCAGCTCGTTTTAAAGATTTTTCTAGTTGAAGATAAATTATAGATTTTTTTTTCTTTGCCCTTTCCATTCATTTTGGTAGAGGACAGCTTAGCAGGGCCATGCAGCATTTGGAAGGTCATTCTGTGCATGAATTTGTTTTGGCATTTATTTCTGCCTTCTTTATTTTATTTTATCCACTGCCAAGGGGGCATTTTGATTGGCACGGAAGCCAAGTGAAACGAAGCACTCCCTCTGAGGGACATCCATGCAGGAGTTCTGTGAGAATCACCTCCTTTCTATGTGATGAGGGCTGACTTTCTTCCCCTTCACTTTGTTTCTGAGGGATTTTTGATGTTTTCCTGGCCCTGTCACTTTCGTTCCTTGCCTGCCTCATTCGCCAACACCACAAGGCTCTATCAGCTCAGACTCAGAAACATGATGCCAACGTTGTAGAATCCATTTGGACATGGTAACATCTAGGCTGAGGCTTATAGGGGACTATGACTGAATTTATTTTAAAGCCTAAATGGTTTCTCTGCCTGTCTGACATTTGATTTCAGTATTCAGCCTCTTTGCTAGTGATAGGGATTTTGCTCCTTGTCCCTTGAAAGACATCAATCATTGGAGCTCACCTGTTCCCATTAGCTGTACTTTTGATCAGTGGCTTCAGAATGAATCATCTGAAAATTTCTACTGCATTAAGCAGAACCCCTTTCAAGTTGTCTAGTGATGAAATGCATTATTCAATAAGCTCTGTCCTCTCCAGGGCCCAAAGAAATTTAGGAGAAAAAGGGACTCTGTTTTAGAAGAGACTTTGAGAAGATCATGTGTTCATAAGAAGCATGTGTTACACTTTTCACTGAAGATGAAGGATAGTGTGTGTAATAAGTGAGACAATTTAAAATAAGTTAGTGGAGGATCAAAAGCTTAGACCTAGAGGACTGTCCTTCCCCATGTGGCCCCCAACCAGCAACCCACACACCATGGGACCTTGTCCCAAATAAAGTGCATGCTCCTCTCCCTAAGAGATGCTCATTTTGTACATGGAATCCTAGAATTTACAGGTGATCCTGATGGACACTGACACTTTGAGAATCACTAATATAGAGACCATATACCTTACTTTCTTCAAAGACTGTATATCAGGTTTCATTTTAATTTCAATTCAATACATTTCCAAATAAAGAAAAAAATGAAATGGTTGGTGTGGTAGAAATGGGGATAAACTTAGAATTTAAGCAGATGTGGTTTTAATTTTTAATTTCAAAACTGGGGTAGTCATTAGTATTGTCTGGAAAATAATTCTTGATTTCTTCATTCTGGGAAAGATATTAGGATTGTATTTCTCTGACCTTTTGGAGGTGGATGTAGCCAGGGGGAGCTTGAGCCAATGAAATGTGAACAGTGGTGTCTGACAATGTTTGAGAAGGGGCTGGTCAGCCTAGATCCCAGAGTGGTTATGCTGAGCAGAAAACCCTTGCTAACCCAGAGAAGACATATAGAATGAGTGAGGAAGAAGTGTTTTAGGACATTAATATTCTGGGAGTTGCTCTTTACTGCAGCAGAACTTAGTGCTGAAGTGAAAGTGTTAGTCCCTCAGTCTTGTCTGACTCTTTGTGACCCTATGGACTGCAGCTTGCCAGGTTCCTCTGTCCATGGAATTCTCCGGCAAGAATACTGGACTGGGTAGCCATTCCCTTCTCCAGGGTATCTTCCCGATTCAGGGATCAAACCTGGGTCTCTTGAATTGCAGGCAGATTTTTTACCATCTGCGTCACAGTACAACAGAACTTAACCTAACCTTGTTTACAAGCACAAATACCATATAATCTTATGTGAGGTAGTCAAGCTTCTTGAGCCTCATTATCATCTCAATTAAATGAAAAAATGCAATGTCTGTAATTAAAGATTATTGGAAAAATGAAATAAAATTGCGTAAAAGAGGCCATACTAGGTAATGAATATGTATCAGTTTCTTTCCTTATCCCTATAGTCTTTTTCACCAATGTAGGCACACTTTCATTCATAAAGAATGAACCTTTATAATATGTATGGATGTGTTCCTAGTAATATGCTATGTCCAGTTGGAACTTCCTAAAAATAAGTAAATTAAGATTTTTGTAAGGACACTTAGGAAATTGTAAGTAATTATCCTGTAACATGAGGATAAATGATTGACAATTCAGTCAATCATTCAGAGCTACATAATCTTGAAATTGGAACACTCATCGAAGACTGGGGATCATCAATGCCATGCACACAGACTGACACATACTGGGATGAATAAGACAAGACCATCTGTCTATCTTCAGGAAGCTAATGGTCTTGTTCGGGAGGCAGAAAAAAAATCAGAATTATGAACTTAAACAATGATGTTGGTGCAGTGATACAGATATGCAGAGAGCAATGGGAACAAAGGAGAAAAAATGATGAATGTACAGAGGTAGCCAATGATAACTTTGTGAAAATTGTTCTTAGTCTGAGCCTTAAATGAAAAGAAGGTAAAGACTGAAGTGACTTAACACAGCAAAGACAACCAGCTTGATTGATGTGATTCAACATAAGCATATAGACGAAGGCCGAGCTCTGAAATCATAGTTCTCACAAACACTAACATTTAACATTTGAAAGTATGAAGATTAAATGAGTTGCCTAACAGTAAGGGAATATCCTGGAGGGAGTCACAGAAAGGAAATCACTGGAGGAGACTTTAAAGGAAGTTATAGTCTACACTTTAGAAAGTAGAGAACATTGGAGTGGATTTGTTTATTGTAGCATCAGTGACTTACTGAATGACAGCTCATACAAGAAGATGCATCTCTTGTATGCATAAATACGTATATGCAAAGATATGTCTCTTGCATATACTCATCAAAGAGTATACTCTTTGATGCAAGTATATGCAAGATAAAGAAGCTTTACTAGGAAAGTATATTAGTTGTGAAATAAGCTTGCTTGCTAAAGGGAAATCAGAGTTGGACCAGAAGGTTAAAGAGTAATGTGATTCAAGGAAATATTTTTGGAGACATGAACATATTTAAGAATGCAGGGAAGAATTTTGTTAAAGAATCATGGGAGAAATGGAAAAACTGGTGTTGGTGTGTTCTATAACAACAAAACATTAGAGAAGATAATTGCTTGCTCTCCACACACACTCTTCTAAATCCCTTGTATTTAGTTTTCACAACAATCCTAGAAAGAAGATATTTTATTATTTCTCTTTATATTATTACTCCAGCTGCTGTGTTGAGACTAGAATGGAGGAGACCAAGAGTAGAAGAAGGGAGATAGTTAGAAGACTTTGCATAAATGTAGGTTCATGATAGGGCCTTCCCTAGGGCCTCAGATGGTAAAGAATCCACCTGTAATATGGGAGACACAAGTTCTTTCCCTGGGTCAGGAAGATCCCCTGGAGAAGTGAATGGCTACCCACTCTAGTATTCTTGTCTGGAGAATCCCATGGACACAGGAGTCTAGTGGGCTACAGGTTCAAGATGATGGTGAACTGAATGAGAAGTAAGAGGAGGTTGGATCTGAGATGGTTTTTGAAGGCAGAGCCGGACAGATTATTGATAGAGCAACCGTACACTGTGAAGGAGAGAAAGATTACTTCAAGATTTTTGGACAGAATAGCTAAAAGAATGGAGCTGTTATTTATCAAGATGAAGACAGTGGGGAAGCAGTTTGGGGTGAAGGAAGATGAGAAATGAGGTTTTTAATATGCTAAGTTTGAAATATCTATTAAATACTCAGATGGAGATGGAGAGTAGGCAACAGCTATACAAATCGAAAGCTCAGGTGAGAAGTTTAGGCTGGAGATGCAAATGTGGGAGACAGTGTATATATACTTTAAATCATGAGATCAGACAAGATCACCAAGGGGGTTAGTCTAGAGGCATAAGAGGTGAGGCCTAAAAATTGAGCCCTTGGGGTAGAGAAGATGAGGAGGAACAACAACAACAACAACAAAAAAAATTAAGGAGGAGATGTCATCTGGTTAAGGAGTGAACAAAACGACAAAAAGAGTGGTTCCTGGGGATAAAAATGAAGAAACTATTTCAGGGAGGAAGAAGAAATTAATGGTTTCAAGAGCTTAAGTTCACATATGCAGAAGACTGAGAAATGATCATTGAATGTAGCAGTGGCCAGTTACTAAATTGAGAGGCAGTCTCAATTTCTCCATTCTGATGACTGATTATAAGCCCACAAAAGAAGGGAAAAAGACAATATTCAGCTCAGTGGAAGCCCTTTTTCCCCCCTGAGTCAGAACCTTTAGCTGGTTCACTGATCAGAAGAGTTGTACTTCGATAATCTTTTGATGTTCAGTTCAGTTCAGCGGCTCAGTCATGTCTGACTCTTTGTGGACCCATGGACTGCAGCATGCCAGGCCTCCCTGTCCATCATCAACTCCCGAAGCTTGCTCAAACTCATATCCATTTAGTCAGTGATGCCATCCAAACATCTCATCCTCTGTTTGTCTCCTTCTCTTCCTGCCTTCAATCTTTCCCAGCATCAGGGTCTTTTCCAGTGAGTCAGTTCTTCACATCAGGTGGCCAAATTATTGGAGCTTCAGCTTCAGCATCAGTCCTTCCAATGAATATTCAGGACTGATTCTCTTTAGAATTGACTGGTTGGATCTCCTTACAGTCCAAGGATACAACAATGGATCATCGAAAAAGCAAGAGAGTTCCAGAAAAACACCTACTTCTGCTTTACAGGGAAGCCTGGCGTGAGGCAGTCCATGGGGTTGTAAAGAGTTGGACACGACTGAGCGACTGAACTGAACTGTTTATTGACTATGGCAAAGTCATTGTGTGGATCACAGCGAACTATGGAAAATTCTTCAAGAGATGGGAATACCAGACCACCTTACCTGCCTTCTGAGAAATCTGTATGCAGGTCAAGAAGCAACAGTAAGAACTGGAAATGGAACAACAGACTGGTTCCAAATAGAGAAAGCAGTATGTCAAGGTTGTATATTGTCACCCTGTTTATTTAACTTATATGCAAAATATATCATGCAAAACACCAGGCTGGATGAAGCACAAGCTGGAATCAAGATTGCGGGAGAAATATCAATAACTCAGATATGCAGATGACACCACACTTATGGCAGAAAGCGAAGAACTAAAGAGCCTCTTGATGAAAATGAAAGAGGAGAGTGAAAAAGTTGGCTTAAAATTCAACATTCAGAAAAGTAAGATCATGGCATCTGGTCCCATCACTTCATGGCAAATAGATGGAGCAACAATGGAAACAGTGAGAGACTTTATTTTGGGGGGCTCCAAAATCACTGCAGATGGTAACTTAAGCCATGAACTTGCTCCTTGGAAGAAAAGTTATGACAAACCTAGACAGCATATTAAAAAGCAGAGACATTACTTTGCCAATCTTTTGATGTAGAGCCAGATTTTTTTTTTTTTTGCATAGAAATAAGTTGCCTAAAAGCAAATATTTGAGTTTTTATTTCCTTAAGCTATGGAAGAACAAGAAGACACCTACAGCTATTTTAATGCAGACTATGTCTATAGAGTTTTACAACCCTATCCAAATATTCTATAATGATGTTACCTACACTCTTGTCAACAACAACAACAACAATAAAAGGTAAATCATCTTTATTGAGTTTTTTTAATAGATTCATCTTAGTTTTCATAGAAACAGTTGTGGGGTTTTTTGTACCCATATTTTATCAATTTATAAGTAAATACAAAGGAATGCATAAGTTTGGGAACAAGCACAATTCTCTCTTGATGATGAGATTGGTGGAAGTGAAGGAGAGCTGGAAGCTATCTGTTTGCTAGCCCAGAGTATTGACTATGCCATGGGAATCAGCCTGCATGTTAATACCAAGAGAATAGAGCGTTGCTAATTTCAAGAGAAGAAAAATGGAATCTATTAAATTGTATTCACTTATGACTTATGCACTAACATTCTGATTTATAGAAGTGAAAATGAAAAAGAAATCAGCAACTAATTTTATTGTCCTCACCCTCACATTACCTCCTGAAACTAAAATCCAGTCTTTATACAGATCTTAAGACTTCCCTCTACTTCCCTCCTGTAAGAAGCCTTCTACTTGCCAGGCATTCACCCTCAGACATGTGGCTAATGTGTTTTTTGGTTATCATTTCTGGACAATTAGATAATTTCCAGTCTTCTCCATCTTATTCCACATTTTAAGTGTAAGCTTATGAAATACAAGGTCTAGAGCAGTCTTTTTTTCATAGTGACCATGAAGACATGGTCTCATTTATTAGTGTACATTGTATTACATGTATTTGTTTAAAAAAAAAACTAACAAATGTTCACATGCATTTTATGCTTCAGTTCAGTTCAGTTCAGTTGCTCAGTCGTGTCCGACTCTTTGCGACCCCATGAACTGCAGCACGCCAGACCTCCCTGTCCATCACAAACTCCCGGAGTTCACCCAAACCCACATCCATTGAGTCAGTGATGCCATCCAGCCATCTCATCCTCTGTCGTCCCCTTCTCCTCCTGCCCCCAATCCCTCCCAGCATCAGTCTTTTCCAATGAGTCAACTCTTTGCATGAAGTGGCCAAAGTACTGTAGTTTCAGCTTTAGCATCATTCCTTCCAAAGAACACCCAGGACTGATCTCCTTTACAATGGACTTGTTGGATCTCCTTGCAGTCCATGAGACTCTCAAGAGTCTTCTCCAACACCACAGTTCAAAAGCATCAATTCTTTGGTGCTCAGCTTTCTTCACAGTCCAACTCTCACATCCATACATGACTACTGGAAAAACCATAGCCTTGACTAGATGGACCTTTGTTGGCAAAGTAATGTCTCTGCTTTTTAATATACTATCTAGGTTGGTCATAAATTTCCTTCCAAGGAGTAAGCGTCTTTTAATTTCATGGCTGCAATCACCATCTGCAGTGATTTTGGAGCCCCCCAAAATAAGGTCTGACACTGTTTCCCTATCTATCTCCCATGAAGTGATGGGACCAGATGCCATGATCTTCGTTTTCTGAATGTTGAGCTTTAAGCCAACTTTTTCACTCTCCTCTTTCACTTTCATTATGCTTCATAGTATAAAAAACACTCTCACTCCCCTTGTTCACTAATCTGATAAATCATTGTTGAACGATTTCTCTGTACCTTACATGATCCTCTGCCTGGTGAGAGAAGGCAGAAAGGGCCTCTCTGAGACGATAACTTATAAGCCGAGATCCAAATGTGAAAAGCCCACAAAATTGCAACAGAGGAGGGAAGCATTCTTCAGGTCCTTTGGTGGTGGGACTGAAGGGAGCATGTTGGAAACACAGTAATAAGGTATGTCGACCAGAGGGAGAGTGGGAAGAAGTGAAGATGAGTGGGCAAAGGGGAAGTGGGTCCGGATAATGGGGAATGCTTCAGGTGGCTTTTTGTTTTTTAAGATTTTTAAATTTATTTTTGGCTCCACTAGGTTTTGCTGCTACGCACAGGCTTTCTTTACCGCAGTGAGTGGGGACTGCTGTATAGTTGTGATGTGCGGGCTTCTCACTGTGGTGTCTTCTCTTGTTGCGGAGGACGGGCTCTGATTTGTGTGGGCTCCAGTAATTGCAGCACGTGGGCTCAGTAGTTGCGGTACCTGGGCTTAGTTGCTCCGTGACATGTGGAATCTTCCTGAATCAGGAATTGAGCCTGTGTTCCCTGTATTGGCAGTCAGAGTCTTAAGCGTTAGACCACCCAGGGAAGCCCCCATTGAAGTGTTTCAAGGAAGCTAATGACATATTCTAATTTATAATTAAAAGTTCATCCTGGCTTCTGATTGGAAAATGGTGGAAGATCAGTTGGCAGACTAGTGTGGATTGATCCCACAGACCTGTTGAACAAAAGAAGCCAGACATGAAAGAGTACATCCTGTACTATACATTGATTTCTATATGTTGTAGATACACGATATTCTATGCGTTGATTGTGTGGGGTTTACCAGTAATTCAAGCAGGAGTGGATGGTGGCTGGACTAGTCTGGATGAGGCTTCAGGATGTATAAATTCTTATTGCAAACTGGTAAACTA
Source organism: Bos mutus (assembly GCF_027580195.1). Taxonomy (NCBI): domain Eukaryota; kingdom Metazoa; phylum Chordata; class Mammalia; order Artiodactyla; family Bovidae; genus Bos; species Bos mutus. The sequence goes on along the minus strand of NC_091630.1, from coordinate 81,259,874 downwards.
GGAGAGAGGAATGTGTTTATTCTGCTTGTTATAGAAATAAAGAAACAAGTTAGAAGAACCAAATGCCTTACTTAAAATCTCAAGCTAGTTGTAGTGGCTCTAGGTCCCAAGTTAAAAGTATTCTATTCATTTTATTAACCATAATGAATAATAAAGTAATTATTATATTTTATACTATACTTATATAAATTATGAAAAAGTAATATACTTTATGTATATACTTTGTAAATTAATACTTTATGTATAAAAAGTATGCATATACTTTTATACAAAGGACTTTTACTCAATAATAAAAGGGTAAAAAAATGAAAAATGACTGGACATGTAACAGCATGGATTAAAATACATATATGACAGAACTCAATAAATTTATCTTCCTTATTTCAGAAAATATAAGTGATTTACTAAATATGTAGAGTCAAACATGACAGTGCTGAGCTGAGAATCCACGTTTCTGAAGTTGGGTGATACAGCCATAGATCTTGGGCCTGAAGCTACTGAAGAACCCTAGCTTCTGACCCCTAGTCAAGTGTCATGACATACTGGTAACCAAGCCTCACCCTCTTTGGAAATGTGGGTAATAAATCCTAGAAGTCAAGAATATGTCCCACATGGACAATATAGACTTCTTTCTAGAACAGGTGTAGGTGTGTTGAATAGTGGAAAAATTTTCAAGACCACAGACTGATTTTAGGTCCTGGACCATGCAGAAAGACTGCTTTTCTAGGACATGTTCTGAAAATCCAGAATGAGACAAAGAATCAAGACAGCTTAAAATAAGCCCTGTGAAAGGACTGGGGTAGCTTATTAGAATTTAGAGTCATTCTAATCACACCTTTGACAGTGGTGTCCACATGATGGATGCTGCTGAGCTGTTAATAGGACACGATGCCCTTATAGGAATGGCATTTTGGCAAAATGCAATATCTTCTGACTAACAGTTCATTTTTTATAAGACTCTATTTATGGACTGCATACTTTTATACGATCTCATTGGCCTGCCATTAATCATTCTAAGTCTGTCTATATTATATAATTTTCAATGTCTGAATGCGCATTTGTGAGAACTGTGTTGCTCTTGTACACAATTGTGGTTTATAAAGCATTTGGGGCCTGAATCCTCAGACAACCAGGAGGAGATGAGAGATGCTGGCTCCTTCACCTTATCTATCCTTCCTTGGGTGAACTAGAGTCATGGTGGAGTGGGGTGGGGGTGGGAGATGGCGCACATCCTGAGAAATCTCAGCTTGAGTGACACTTGAACAACTTAAGAGATGGAAATGATCGAAGAGGCTGGCTTTAAGAATGATGTTTTTGTGGGCATCTAATTTCTCTAAGAACTTCCCACGTAGCTCAGCTGGTAAAGAATCTGCCTGCAATTCAGGAGACCCCAGTTTGATTTCTGGGTAGGGAAGATCCCCTGGAGAAGGGATAGTCTACCTACTCCAGTATTCTTGGGCTTCCCTGGTAGCTCAGATGGTAAAGAATCAGTCTGCAAAGTGGGAGACCTGGGTTTGATCCCTGGTTGGGAAGATCCCCTGGAGGAGGACATAGCAACCCACTCCATTATTCTTGCCTGGAGAATCCCATGGACAGAGGAGCCTGGTGGGCTACAGGTCAGAGGGTTGCAAAGAGTCAGACACGACTGAGCTTGCCACACGCAAACTCTCTAATACTATGATTTTGTTATTCCTTATAAACCAACTCGTACACAATAATGTCACATCTCATGTTAGAATACACTCGGGAGTATCCTTGACACAGATGTGAACAACCTACCGGCATATCTTACTTTGTCCTGTGGTATTTGCCTTATGCAGAGCATTCCAAACTGAGAAGCTCCTGCTCGCTTTAAAAGTGGATGGATGTATAGCTGATTCACTTTGTTGTACACCTGAAAGTAGCACAACATTTTAAATCAACTTCAGTAGAATTAAAAAATAAATAAATAAATGGATTAGGAGGGGGAAAACAGAAGAGAATTAACAAATTGTTAGACAGAAGGCATCCAAGTTACCAGAAAAAGCACACTGGATCTTATTAAAACTAAGTCTTCGGGTTCTGGTTCTTTTAAGTTATTCAAACCCAGCATGGTAATTCACTTTATTACTCTATTAATTGACTATGAGTGTTGTAACAAGTGCCACAAATTCAGTGGTTTAAACAACAGTAATTTATTGTCTCCTAATTTTAGAAGCTCAGTTCAGTCAGTTCAGTTGCTCAGTCATGTCCGACTCTTTGCGACGCCATGAATCACAGCACGCCAGGCCTCCCCGTCCATCCCCAACTCCCGGAGTTCACTCAGACTCACGTCCATGGAGTCAGTTTCTTCTTATTTTTGGTTTGAAATTATAATTTGATTTTTCTAGCTTTATTGAGGCATAATTGACAAAAACTATGTATATTTAAGGAGTACAATGTGAAGTTTTGTTATATTTATACATTGTAAAATGATTGTCACAAATGAACATTTCTATCACCTCTCATAGTTTTCATCTGTGTGTGTGTGTGGTGAGAGAATTTAAGATATATCCTCTTAGCCAACTGTAAGTATTCAATTCAAATTCCCTTTGTAAAGAGAAGGGAAACTAAAATTATTTTAGGACCTACTGTGTGCAGGCTTTTGTATCCTATGTGTGTGTGTCCTATATGCACACGTATATGATAAGACAGCATACGGTTCAGAAGGATAAGCTGTTAATAAATGATCCCTGGGTCTGGAAGATCCCCTGGAGAAGGGAATGGCTACCACTCCAGTATTCTTGCCTGGAAAATTCCACGGACAGAGGAGCCTGTCATGCGACAGCCTATGAGGTCACCCAGACTCCAACATGACTTAGCAGTCATGCACGGAGAAACATATTTTAGAGATGATTAAACAGACTTGCCCAGGGTTTACAATCTTTGATTCAGGTGTTACACCCATGTCCATTCTTTCCCAAAGCTTGTGTTACTTTTTACTAAATCAAATAATCTGAAATACATACCACGTATTCCTTCCTTTGTATCTCTTCTTTAAATCCCAAATCATGGATCCTATTACTGCCAAAGTACCTGAATTGGTCCTGTATATTGCCAAGTGATTAAATTACAAGTTATTGAGTTGAAAATGATAATTTATCCCTCCAAAGAAATAGAATCTTACAATTTCTCTGACAGTTTTTCCCCTTCTCTAGTGTCCTGTCACTGGGGACTACCCAAAGAAGTCTTTAACTACAGATTTCTGATTAATCTATTTTCTTTAGATACTGCTTGATAATGACAGAATGGCCCTTGGGGACAGTTTTGCAATGGATATTTTCAACAATGATGGGAACACAGAACTAAACAGAGTATCAAGAGACATTTAATGCAGTAGAAACATCTGGTCTGTTTTTGCAGCAGAATTAGCATATGATTATCATCTGATTATTATTATCATCTCAGAAATCATTTGAACCTATAATGATACCTCTGATTGCAGAGGTGGGGAGGGAACCCTGGTGGAGGGAAAGGAGACTTGAGCCTCATAGTTTAATTTTAGAGAACAAACACTTGTGTACTGTAATCTAATCTTGATGAACTCCCTATAGTCCAAGGTATGGGAGCATTTAGGGAAAGTATGGAGAGAGGTGGGAGGAGCTGAAGCACTTTGGGCTGAATCAGAGAAACCAGAGGTAAATGTTCCAGACTGATGACCTGTAGTGTCTCATTCTGAGATGGCTCCTGTGTGTGTTCATGTGTGTGTGTGCTAAGTTGCCTCAGTCGTATCCAACTCTTTGCGACCCTATAAACTGTAGTCATCCAGACTCCTCTACCCATGGGATTCTCTAGGCAAGAATACTGTAATGGATTGCCATGTCCTTCTCCAGAGGATCTTCCCAACCCAGGAATCAAACCATAGTCTTTTATGTCTCTTGCATTGACAGGTGGGTTCTTTACCTCTAGTGCCACCTGGGAAGCCCCCTCATCTTCACACCCAGGGAGTTTTGCTAAAGTTTTATTCCTGGCTTCCAGCTGAACCTGCACTCTTTCATTCCCATAAGAGGTGATTTATGTGATTGAATGAATATGGGAGAAGAAATTGGGTGCCCAGTCCTTTCTATTCCCCTCCTCATTTCTCTCTCTACTTCTCCTTCTCTTCCCTTCTGTCCCCTCTTCCTCCCCTCTCTCCAAAGAGACCAACATTTCTCAGCCACATAATACTTGGACAGCCCAAACTATGCTTAACCCCTACAGGAAGAACCCAACTGACCAGCTAAGGCGGTGCCTGAAGAACCATGTCTAATGAGTTCAGGGGTGACAAGGAGAAGAACAGAGCAAGTGAAAACAGTTTCTTTTAGCTGTTTGCTACTAGCAAAGTAGAAGATACAGATGTCTGGGGTTTTAGTGCAGTTATTTTATTTTGGAAAACATAGACATTAGCCTAATGTGTTTATTGCTCAGTCATGTCCAACTTTTTGCAACTGCATGGACTGTAGCTCACAAGGCTCCTTTCTCCATGGAATTCTCCAGGAAAGAATACTGGAGTGGGTAGCCATTTCCTTTTCTAGGGGATCTTCCTGACCCAAAGGATTGAACCCTGGTCTCTGGCATTGCAGGCAGATTCTTTACCATCTGAGCCACCAGGAAAGCCCCACATAAAAGTCTTAAGTGAGATGGTTTCAAGAACTCAGTAAGAACTATTCTTATAACTAATTCTGAAGCTATGAGAACACACCAATGAGAAAAAAAAATTGAATTATAGAGCTAGAAAGAAGCTGACTCTGGGAAGAATGTTATCTATTAGTCATTCTTACCATAGTAAGAAGTAATGTATTTGAATTGTTTTCCCTTAATACCTAACATTTAGTCAAAATTGACCATTTTTTTCAGTAAAATCAATTAAAGAAATTTCAGCATTCCTTTTAAGCAATGGTTTTCACTTTTAGCTTCTCTCCAAGAGCCGAACAAGTTGGTTTGAACTCTCTGTATGTCAATCCATGGAAATTTGAAGAGTAAATGACCATACATTCTACTTTGCCTGAAATAGTCTCACTCAAGCCTATTGCTCTAGTGCCCTCTCTGGTTTAGTATTTGTCCCATAGTTTTCCTTTTGTGAAGTGTAAAGTTGTTGTTAATGTGCATTGAATTAAGTCAGGATGGATTTGGTAGCCATCCACTCTGTTCTTCCAGTCACTGCCATGGTCTCATCTCAGGGCGGCAGTCATTATATCACAGGCTGTTTGAAATCCAGACTGTTCAGATCTGCAGAACAAATGTCAGCATCTATTTCAAAAGATAGGCATTATTTCAGAAATCCCCTGCTTGAGTGAGTTGTGTTTATATATTATTTTAAGGAGCATGACTTTTCATTTGGATCAAATGGTTCCATTTTCTGTTTAACTTCACTTATTGTCAATTCTATATTTTCTTGTGCACTTACAAAAAGTGAAATAATTGCTATTAATATATGTGTTTTGGTTTCATGAGTGTAAGAAAAACTTAGTAAACCAGGAAGTGATGTCAGTTTTATGTTAGTGTCATCAGAGGCTTTAGGTAGAAAATCAGTTAAAATAATTGCAATAGTTTTTTGATCCTTTTGTGCAATATTATAGAATCAAAAGTAGAGTGTTTGAAAGTGCATTCTTCTCAAAGTAAGATATTTTACACTATTGTGACTGCTATTGCAAAATCAATAAGAGTCTAGCATTAAAGATAAGAGTATTGGTGGTTTTTTGGTAGTAATATAAATGCAAATTTTGGTGGAGCCTAACCTTATGGTACTAACAATATACATACTTGATCAAGAGATCTATAAAGAATTATTATTAATTTTCCTCCTGTGATAATGACACTATGGTTATATTTTTTAAGAGAAGCCTCTATCTTTTAATATATACACTGAAATGTCTATGATTGCAAGGTCATTATGTATGAGATATACCCCAGATAGCCCCGTGTTTTGCTCATTGTGTTCATGCTCAGTCACTCAGCTGTGAGTCTGCCAGGCTCCTCTGTCCATGAGATTTTCCAGGAAAGAATACTTGTGTGGGTTGTCATTTCCTCCTCCAGGGGATCTTCCTGACCCAAAGATCAGCCCCACAGCCCCTACTGTGTCTTCTATGCCTCCTGCATTGCAGGTGGATTCTTTACCACTGAGCCACTGGGAAAGCCCAGATCAATCTTAGGATGAGGGGATATACGTGGGTAAAAATGAAGCAAGAGTGGTTGTGAACTGATGAATGGCTGTATGTGAGCAATGTGCATGTGAGGACTTACTGAACTCTTTTACATATTTTCTTGGATTGCTTGAAATTGTCCACAGTAAAGAGGAAGGAGAGAGAGGAAGAGACAGAGATAGAAACAAAAGATTAAGTTTTAAAAGCTTTGTGATAAGGCAAATGACACAAAATATTCAGGATTGCAGTAAGAAATCAGATTTCAGAATGTTGGATCTTTCGAAGATTAATTTAGGAATCATATCAAGTATTCTACAATAGTATTAAACCTTTTTGTAAATAAATCTTCTAGATTTAATTGCATTTTCTTGGGACTCAATTGGAAATCTTGAAATAAACAAAATGCAGTATCAGTTTTTTAAGATTTTTGTGAACTGTATTCAGGATACCCTGTATGTTAAAGGTCTTGAATCACCACTGTCATTACCTGATGATCATCATTCCCATTAATTAAGGACAAATATAACATTTGAACGCTTCTGGCTCCTTTTGGCATGAAAAAACGGACTCACTCATTTGAATATGAGTGATGCCAGGAGCAATTTTTAGAGAAATTACAGATATATCCTCCAGAATCCTTTTGATTCGTAATTTGTTGTTTCCATTTCAACTGCTCCAATGGTGATTGAACTTAGCACAGTCTGTGCAAGAAAACACTATTAGTATTGTTGTAATTGTTGCTATTATTATAGAAGTATTAATAGTTTTGTGTAGAGAATAGATCTTTCAGTCTGATTCATTATTTTAATGGCCTTCTGAAAAGTACTTTCTTTGTTTCACTTCTGAAATAGAACTTAGAAAAAATATCTTTAGTTGAGACATTCAGAAACATCTGTAATTTCACACAATGCATATAGAATAAACCCCCACAGAATTATTTCCTAAAAGTATTTGCTGAAAAATAAATGAATTTTAGTTTATCACAATATTACTTTCTACCTATTATTTTAACTCCTTTTTTTTGTGACAAGAAGAAAAAATGTTTGACTAATGAAATGAAACTTCTATCTTACATTGTTAAAAATACCACTAAATATCACAAACTGTAGTAAATATAGTAAAGGATCAAATATTGAAAAGTAAAATACAGGATCAAATATTGAATTATTTAACATCACCCTCAAATATAGTACTTTGTTTTCATATTGTGGATACTGAAATGTAAATATCTTATTAATAGTAGTAGCTTCATATTGTCCTTGCTCAAGGCACCAATCAACATTAATGCTAGTAGATATAAGGTTGCATATCAAATAGCCTTCTTGATAATTTAGAACTTTTTTTTACATACTTCTTGTCATATATGATTATATTATTATTATTTTATATACCTCATAATAAGGCTGATGAATCACTCATGCCCTTCCAAGTTCTTATTATTTGCAAGTTCCTTACTTAATTAGTATCGTCGTTAATCACTCTTTATAGGAGTGTTTGAAAAATATTCGTCTATTTTGAAGTTTACTTAAGGTAGTGCTAGATAATGTTTTATTTGAATCAAGTCACACCAGGGACAGATGAACTAGACAATGTAATAAGGTGCTGACAGTGGCTGACTGACTAAATTAGGCTGATTCTGGAAACCTCTTCAGATTATGGATTTTCTCCTCTTCCCAGAGGGTATCATCTCTGGGGGAGATGAACGGAGAGTATGTCTAATTATATATAAATAACTCAATTTGCTTTTCTTCTTTTGGACAACAATAACTAAAATTTTCTCTTTGATACCAAGTAATAATCTTTATGCAAGGAGATCCAACCAGTCCATTCTAAAGGAGATCAGCCCTGGGATTTCTTTGGAAGGACTGATGCTAAAGCTGAAACTCCAGTACTTTGGCCACCTCATGCAAAAAGTTGACCCATTGGAAAAGACTCTGATGCTGGGAGGGATTGGGGGTAGGAGGAGAAGGGGATGACAGAGGATGAGATGGCTGGATGGCATCACGGACTTGATGGACGTGAGTTTGAGTGAACTCCGGGAGTTGGTGATGAACAGGCAGGCCTGGTGTGCTGCGATTCATGGGGTCGCAAAGAGCTGGACACGACTGAGCAACTGAACTGAACTGAATGGAATCATCTTTCACTGTTTATATTGAAGATTATAATTTAGATTGGAGATTGGTATTCTTTTCCATAAAGGACAGATAGTAAATATTTTAGGCTTCTTGAGTCACAGCCTCAACTGCAACTACTCAATTTTGCCATTACTGAATAAAGGCAGCCATATAAGATGTGTATACAGATGAGTAGGTCTGTGTGCCAATAAAACTTTATTTGCAAGAAGAGATGCAGACCGTATTTGTTCCATGGGCCATAGTTAGTTAACCTTTGATTTAGCTGATTAATCATGGAGCCAAATTTGGATTGAAAGTTTGGATTCAAATTTGAAATTTGAAGAGATCTGATTTTCAGAGTGGATTTGAAAGTACCTGAAATTTCTCAGAGAACAAAAGATAAGGGTTCAATGAGTGAGGGCTTGAGATACCTGTAAGAGTTGGAAGTTGAAGTAAATAACTATGATGCTAGTGATTGAGAACTCCAAGGAAATAATGGATGGTAACCAGGGCAAGAGTAGGCTGTTGTGAGAATGGCTGACATGAAGTGAAATTAAGATTTGTTGAAGTTGGGAAGGTCTGAGAATGGATGGTCGATTGGAAAGCTGTGGAAGGGATGTTGAAAGTTCCTTAGTGATTATCTAATCTATCCCTCTTGGATTAACAGATACTGTAAAATATAAACATTATTAAAATTTTTACTGTTTGAGAAGTGAAGGAGATAACTAGACAACTGTATATTTTAGTAGAAACCCTTAAGACAAACTCCCCAGGGGGTGGTCATTCTTCCTTTCTAGGTAATGGAGAAATAGTGGTAAATTATACTTGTTAAGTCTTCCTTTAAAGAATTGTGTGGTCTCTGCCTTGGGGAGTTTATATTATAGAGGAGGAAGCAAATAAGGTACAGATAAATTGTGTATCAATAAGCTTGGGCTGCCATAAAAAATATCAAATACTGGTGACTTAAACAAGAGACAGTTGTTTTTCACTGGAAGCTGGGAAGTCCAAGATGAAGGTGTTGGCAGCTTCAGTTCGCAGAAAAGATTCTCTTCCTGGCTTTCAGATAGCTAACCTCTCTCTATGTTCTTTTTTTTTTTTTCTCTCTATGTTCTTACATGATATAAAGTGCTCTGGCATTCTCTTTTCTTCTTATGTTGTTGTTGTTTAGTCACTAAGTCATGGCCAACTCTTTGTGACCCCATGGACTGCAGCACACCAGGCTTCCCTGTCCTTTAGTATCTCCCGGAGTGTATTCAAACTTATGTCTGCTAAGTTGGTGATGCCATCCAACCATCTCATCCTCTGTCATCCCCTTCTCCTCCTGCCTTCAATCTTTCCCAGCATTAGAGTATTTTCCAATGAGTTGGGTCTTCACATCAGGTGGTCAAAGTACTGGAGCTTCAGCATCAGTCCTCCCAATGAATATTCAGGGTAGATTTCCTTTAGGATTGACTGGTTTGGTCAATAAGTGAACTAATCCCACCATAGTGTCCCCACTCTCATGATCTTATCTAAACCTTCTTAAAGCCTCACATCCAAATTTCATCACACTGGGGGCTAAAGTTTTACCATGTGAATTTCAGAGGAGGGATACAAACATTTAGTTCATAACAAGCTATCAGATTCAAAAGTAAACATAGGTTAAGAAATATATTAGCAAAAGGAATAAAAATGGTGGTATGATGGAGTTGAGTTTAAGGGGGCAATCCTATCAGGGTCATCAGGGAAGTTCTTTCTGAGAAGGTGACATATTACCCAATATTTAAAAGATGAGAAGGATCCATGCATTGACTGGGAAAACTACTCCAGGTAGAAGTAACAACAAGAACTGTGCCTCTGAAGCAAGGAAGAGCCTGGCACGTTCCAGAATCTATCAGAAGGCTGCCAGGGTGACAGTGGAGGAAACAAGAATGGAAGTGGCATAAGATAAGCCTTGTCCCCCAAGTTTCTTGAGACTGATTCTTCTTTTCTTTCCCAATCTGTTGTGAAATTTTCATGAGATTTCATTTCTCCCTGCCCTTTGAAAAACAGAATACAGTAGCAATCAGGAAGCTGAACTCTGAACCAAGATGGGCTGAGTCTGAAAAGTAGGTCTGCTCTGCGCCATCTGTGTTCTCTGGGCGCTCGCTTCCTAATCTATAAAATGGGGGAAGTGGTATCTACTTTTAAGTGTCTGGTGTTTTCAGAGCACTTGGAACTGTGCCTGTCACTTGTTTTAGTACAGGGTTAGCTCCGATTGAACCACACTATGAAAGAGTCACTGCTCTGACAAATCATTAAGTTTTCATCTTATCAGGCTCACCATGAAGAGCGTTCTTCACTAGACTTCCCTGGTGGCCCAGTGGTTGAGAATCTGCCTGCCAGTGCAGGGGACACTGATTCATCCCTGGTCCAGAAAGATTCCCACATGCCATGAGGCAATTAGCCCATGAGCCACAACTACTGAGCCCATGCTTGAAGCCTGTGTTCTGCAACAAGAGAGGCCCCCACAACGAGAAGCTTGAGCACCTCAAGTAGAGAGTAGGCTGCATGTAGCAACAAAGACCCAGAATAGCCCAAAATACAATTACTTAATTAATTTTTTCAAGTCTGTTTTCCATTACTCCCCAACCTCTCACCAAACAGCTGACATCAGATGACAACACTGTCAATCCCCAGGCATTCGCCCTTCTACTGGGCTGCTGTGGTGTATGAATGCCAGTATGGGTCTGCTGTGGCCTTTGTCCAGAAAGATTTATTTTCACATATAGCACTAGGATGTCCTGTCCGCAGACACGTGGCCACAGAGTGAGAGCATGGGACAGGAATCCTAAAAAGGTTATGGGAGCCCCCATGGAGCAGTTCTGCCCAAAGGCTTTGCCCTAACGCATTCATCTACTGAATCCTCAAGATCCAGGCCTGTGAGAACCAGCTCTTTACACTTGGAGCGTTTATCTTTGACTCCCATCTGCTTTTCAGAGAACTGAAAGTTTAAGTGAACTTTGAAACTCCTTCTTTCTGGCCTTGACCTTTTCACTACAGTAAAACTGAACTGTTTTTACAAGCATTCATCTCTGTCTGAAAGCCCTTCCTCTTTTTCTCCCATATTTACCTCCTTCTTCCCACCATGACTCCCACTGTCTCCATTGGCATGTCTTACTCAGGTTGAATATGCTACTAGAGATCAGTGGAGAAATAACTCCAGAAAGAATGAAGAGATGGAGCCAAAGCAAAAGCAACACCCAGTTGTGGATGTGACTGGTGATGGAAGCAAGGTCCAATGCTGTAAAGAGCAATATTGCATAGGAAGCTGGAATGTTAGGTCCATGAATCAAGGCAAATTGGAAGTGGTCAAACAGGAGATGGCAAGAGTGAATGTTTAGGAATCAGTGAACTAAAATGGACTAGAATGGGTGAATTTAACTCAGATGACCATTATATCTACTACTGTGGGCAAAGATCCCTCAGAAGAAATGGAGTAGCCATCATAGTCAACAAAAGAGTCTGGCAGTACTTGGATGCAATCTCAAAAATGACAGAATGATCTCTGTTTGTTTCCAAGGCAAACCATTCAATATCATGATAATCCAAGTCTATGCCCTGACCAATAATGCTGAAGAAGCTGAAGTTGAACGGTTCTATGAAGACATACCTACAAGACCTTTTAGAACTAACACCCCCCAAAAAGAAGTCCTTTTTATTATAGGGGACTGGAATGCAAGAGTAGGAAGTCAAGAAACACCTGGAGTAACAGGCAAATTTGGCCTTGGAATACAGAAGGAAGCAGGGCAAAGGCTCATAGAGTTTTGCCAAGAGAATGCACTAGTTACAGCAAACAACCTCTTCCAACAACACAAGAGAAGACTTCACATGGACATCACCAGATGGTCAACAGATTGTCAATATAATCAATCAGATTGATTATATTCTTTGCAGCCAAAGATGGAGAAGCTCTATAAATTCAGCAAAAACAAGACCAGGAGCTGACTGTGGCTCAGATCATGAATTGCTTACTGCCAAATTCAGACTTGAATTGAAGAAAGTAGGAAAAACCACTAGACCATTCAGGTATGACCTAAATAAAATCCCTTATGATTATACAGTGGAAGTTACAAATAGATTAAAGGGACTAGATCTGATAGAGTGCCTGATGAACTATGGATGGAGGTTCATGATATTGTACAGGAGACAGGGATTAAGACCATCCCCAAGAAAAAGAAATGCTAAAAAGCAAAATGGTTGTCTGAGGAGGCCTTACAAATAGCTGTGAAAAGAAGAGAAGAAAAAAGCAAAGGGGAAAAGAAAAGATATACCCATTTGAATGCAGAGTTCCAAAGAATAGCAAGGAGAGATAAGAAAGCCTTCTTCAGTGATCAGTGCAAAGAAATAGAGGAAAACAACAGAATGGGAAAGACTAGGGATCTCTTCAAGAAAATTAGAAATAACAAGGGAATATTTCATGCAAAGATGGGCTCAATAAAGGACAGAAATGGTATGGACCTAACAGAAGCAGAAGATATTAAGAAGAGGTGGCAAGAATACACAGAAGAAGTGTACAAAAAAGATCTTCATGACCCAGATAATCACGATGATGTGATCACCCACCTAGAACCAGACATCCTTGAATGTGAAGTCAAGTGGGCCTTAGGAAGCATCACTACAAACAAAGCTAGTGGAGGTGATGGAATTCCAGTTGAGCTATTTCAAATCCTGAAAGATGATGCTGTGAAAACACTGCACTCAATATGCCAGAAAATCTGGAAAACTCAGCAGTGGCCACAGGACTGGAAACGGTCAGTTTTCATTCCAATCCCTAAGAAAAGCAATGGCATAGAATGCTCAAAACTACTGCACAACTTCACTCATCTCACACACTAGTACAATAATGCTCAAAATTCTCCAAGCCAGGCTTCAACAATATGTGAACCATGACCAGACATTCAAGCTGGTTTTAGAAAAGGCAGAGGAACCAGAGATCAAATTGCCAACATCCACTGGATCATGGAAAAAGCAAGAGAGTTCCAGAAAAACATCTATTTCTGCTTTATTGACTGTGCCAAAGCCTTTGACTGTGTGGATCACAATAAACTGTGGAAAATTCTGAAAGAGATGGGAATACCAGACCACCTGACCTGCCTCTTGAGAAATCTGTATGCAGATCAGGAAGCAACAGTTTGAACTGGACATGGAACAACAGACTGGTTCCAAATAGCAAAAGGAGTATGTCAAGGCTGTATAATGTCACCCTGCTTATTTAACCTATATGCAGAGTACATCATGAAAAGTGCTGGGCTGGATGAAGCAAAAGCTGGAATCAAGATTGCCAGGAGAAATATCAGTAACCTCAGATATGCAGATGACACCACCAATCTGGCAGAAAGTGAAGAACTAAAGAGCCTCTTGATGAAAGTGAAAAAGGAAAGTGAAAAAGTTGGCTTAAAGCTCAACATTCAAGAAAATAAGATCATGGCAGCTGGTCCCATCACTTCATGGCAAATAGATGGGGAAATGGTTGAAACAATGGCAGACTTTATTTTTGAGGGCTCCAAAATCACTGCAGATGGTGCCTGAAGTCATGAAATTAAAAGATGCTTGCTCCTTGAAAGGAAAATTATGACCAACCTAGACAGCATATTAAAAAGCAGAGACATTACTTTGTCAACAAAGGTCCATCTAGTCAAGGCTATGGTTTTTTCAGTAATCATGTGTGAATGTGAGAGTTGGACTATAAAGAAAGCTGAGTGCAGAAGAATTGATGCTTTTGAACTGTGGTGTTGGAGAAGACTCCTGAAAGTCCCTTGGACTGCAAGGAGATCCAACCAGTCCATCCTAAAGGAAATCAGTCCTGAATATTCATTGGAAGGACTGATGTTGAAGCTGAAACTCCAATACTTTGGCCACCTGATGAGAAGAGCTGACTCATTTGAAAAGACCCTGATGCTGGAAAAGATTGAATGCGGAGGAGAAGGGGATGACAGAGGATGAGATGGTTGGATGGCATCACTGATGGACATGAGTTTGAGTAAACTCCGGGAATTGGTGATGGGCAGGGAGACCTGAGGTGCTGCATTCCATGGGGTCGCAAAGAGTGGGACACGACTGAGCAACTGAAGTGTTAACTGACTCAGGTTCCTACTTTGTCACCTTTGAGGGATTAATTCAGTTGGCCCCTCTTGTAGGAAGCCCCCCTGATATCTTCCTCCCTTTGCCCCCACCAGTTGGGTTAAGATCCCCTTTCTGACCTCCACATTATCCTGCACATAGCTTTATCATGGCAGTTGTATACACTCTTGGCTGTGTGTTTCTCCTTTTTCTCTAGAGTATATGTACTTTGGCATCAGGATCCCTGTGACTGGATCTCATACAACCATAAATCTCTGATGTCTACCTCAGCACCTGGAACCCAGGTGCTCAGTAAATGTTCACCGAATGAATGAATGATGATTGAATAAACTATCCCCTCTAGGTCTTTTCTGTGTCCCTGTCCTCAGTCTCTGCTTATCCCCACAGAGCGTCCCATGCATCCCTTACAGCATCTTTTCTACTGCGGGCATATCTACCTTTCAGGTGATCTGCTCCATTGTTAAGTTACTCTGTTTTCAGTAAAATTCTTTGAACAGAAACTGCACTCCAAGCATCTCCTAGCTTCGGCCTCTTCCATCTGGAGCAAAACAAACCCACTGATTCCTTTATAAAATCCTCTTTCCCATACTTAAAATAACTATGAGTTCTTTTTTAGTGTTCACCTCAGGAAAACCATCTGGTTCCTTTGACTGTATTAATTCACCCAATCGTTTATCCATTTCTCCTTTCATTTTCTCATTCAAATGGTCTTTTGTTCTACAAATATAAGTGCCAGTGACACTCCAGGTACTTTTACAGAATTGAAGATGCGACGTTGAACACAGTAACTACAAATCCTAGCTTCTACTTGGTGCTTAGAGTTTGACAGGAGGCACATGTATTTTTGCTTAGTGATTTCTCCAGGTTTGTTTTAACTTTATAAATTATAGAGTCCATACAACCAAAATTAACTACCTGTCATCTTAATTACCTACAACTTTATTATGTACTTAAAGTCTTTCCAAAACCTTGGTGTTTAATTCCTTGCACTCCTTACTATTATATTTCAGCCTATCATTTCAGACTCATTATGTAGACCACATAATCTCTCAGTAACTACAATTCCTCTTTGCTCTTGATTCCATCAATTCCCTTTCTTTTTATTATTTTTATTAGAATATAGCTGATTTACGGGGGAGGCACATTTTAATAGAGGGTGATAAATGCTTTGATTAGAGAAATGTAGGATGATGGAGCACAGAGTGACGCTTCACCCAGTTTGGAGGAGACAGTGAAAGCCTCCCAGCGGGAATGACATCTAAGCTGAAGCCAAGTAGGAGTCAGTAGGGTCAATAAAGGGACAGGGAGAGTGTTTCAAGCAGAGGCCACGATGTGTGCTGAGGCCAGGGTGTGTGGGGAGTGGGGATTGGGGATGGGAGGTGAGAGAGAATAATGGAGTGGTCTCAAAAACTAAAAGAGGAGTAATGCGCTGAGGCATAGAAATGCCATAGCGTGGAGGGCTCTGTGAAAGAGTCAAAGGGATTAGATTGTATTCTGACTGAAATGAACATTTACTAAGTGTTTGAAGCAGGGGCATAAAGTGCTCAAGTTTCCATTATACAAAAAACTTATTCCTTCTAACCATAAGGTTTTATTTTAATCTCCTAGCTATTCCTCTCTAGATCTCTCAAGTCTAGATTTTCTAAATATGATCACAATTTCTAATGGGGAACCCAAAGCAAAAACAGGTTAGAGAACTGAGACCCAATGTCCCCGTTTAGCGATTCTAACGTGTTTTATTTACAGGATGTGCTTTCTGACATTAATGAAAGCATCTTCAGCTCTTGCTTGAGTCCTGGAAAAGAAGACACCTGTTTCAAGGAATGTCCAGCCTCTTCTAACATGGCAGCTGCTCCTCCAAGCTGATGACATTAAGGATGTGGCAGATTGAAGAGGCTGCAGATACCATTTGGTCAAACCACGTGGCTGTTTCCATCAGCTTTGTTTCTGCCATGCCCTTTGTCCACAGAAGGGACACAAGATGACTTTGTAATTCCTTGGCCATATGAAGATACAGATTCACCCAGGACTTTAAAAGCAAGAATATAATTGAAATGTCAAATGGGGACTTGATGATTGAAATTATGTTCCACAAAAGTTAATCTCTTGCTACCATTAGTGTTCTCTGGGTAAGGTTTCTGAACAAGAGTAACTCAAACTTCACTTTCAAAAAAAGGGAAAACCATGACACTCTGTCATCTGGACAGTTATGTGGTGGCATTGCTGAAGAAGCTTCCCAGGTGGTGCAGGGGTAAAGAATCCACCTGCCGATGCAGGAGACGCAAGTGATACGGGTTCAATCCCTGGGTTGGGAAGATCCCCTGGAGGAAGTAATGGCACCCCACTCCAGTATTCTTGCTTGGAGAATCCCTGGCAGGCTATATTCCATAGGGTTGTAAAGAGTCAGACATGACTCAGAGCACGTGTGCACACATACACACACTCCTGAAGAAGTGGAGAGATGAGTTGACTTTTCTCCCAGAAAAAGCCAGCAATGACACAAAACTACCCAATTCCATGTGACCAAGGAGCATGCGTCCATTTCCCTCGTGTGCTTCCTCTCTTGGCTCGCTGCTGCATTTCTCTTTCCCTTCTTTCCTCTGTGCCTTCTTTCCCGCACCACTGACCCCCACCCCCGAATCCCAACCTGATAAGATTGTTGGCCTTTCCATCCACATTCTGATCTCTCTGGTCTCCATGCATTTTGATGCAAATTGTTCTTGGGGCTTCCCAGGTGGCACAGTGGTAAAAAGGCCACAAGCTAAGAAACACGAGCAGGCCCTGGAAGCAGAAAAAGGCAGAGAAGCAGACTGTTTCCTGCTGCTTCCAGAAGGAATGCAGCCAACTCCTCAATTCTATAGTAAATAAAACCATGCTAACATTTTGCACATTTTAAAGGGGCAGCAGTAAATCCTTCACTATTCATGGACATTTAGAATTCCTTGTCACTAGAAACTCTCAAAGCTATGATTTTTTCCAGTAGTCATGTATGAATGTGAGAATTGGACCATAAAGAAAGCTGAGTGCCAAAGAATTGATGCTTTTCAACTGTGGCATTGAAAAACGACTCTTGAGAGTCCCTTGGACTGCAAGGAGATCAAACCAGTCAATCCTAAAGGAAATCAGTCCTGAATATTCATAGGAAGGACAGATGCTGAAGCTAAAGCTCTAATACTTTGGCTACCTGAAGCGAAGAACTGACTTATAGAAAAAGACCCTGCTGATGGGGAAAGACTGAAGGCAAGAGCAGAAGAGGGTGACAGAAGATGAGATGGTTGGATGGCATCACTGACTTGATGGACATGAGTTTGAGCAAGCTCCAAAAGCTGATGATGGACAGGGAAGCCTGGCGTGCTGCAGTCCATGGGGTTGCAAAGAGTTGGACACAACTAAGCGACTGAACTGAGCTAGAAACTCTCCAGGAAGTAACTTCTACATTGTTTCATGTCCTCAGCTTGACTGAAGCAGCGCACATACTAGCGCTCTTGCTTGTGTTTCCCTAAGGCTGACCCTCCAGTCTCTCCATATGGGATCCCGTACCTCCAAGCACGCTTGCTGCCCTCTATCGTCCCACTGTTTTCCGCTTCCCTCTGTCCTGCCCCAGTAGCTCCTCTTAAACCTACTCTAATTCTAAAATTACTGCAATTCTAAAATTAGGTTCTGTTTTTCCTCATCTTCACGGCCTTTCCCAAAGCTTCCAAGAAAATTCTCTTAACTGCCCTGCCACTAGCTTTGTTTTCATTTCCTGTACCTTCTCCCTCTTTTTCTAACTATGATAGTGGTCACAAAATTTGCATTTACTGGAACCAAAATTTCCTTGGTTGCCAAAAAATATACAGATGTAAATTGTCTTGTAATTAAACTTTGCATGAGGGGAACTCTCAGCTGGTTGGGAACTCTGGGCTCAATCAGTGGCAGGTTCCCTCCTTCCCTCCCCAGGGTCCCCAGATCAGCCTTCCAGCAGATGCTCTGCCAGCTCTTTGCAGCTTCCTGGGCTCTGCTCTGGGAATTGAGATGATATTATGGAGTTTTAATTAAACTGCCCCTCACAAAGTGGATGAGTGCCTTGAAAATCTTCCGGTAAAGAAACAGCAAAACACTAATCATGCAAGACCAGAGAGCAGTGAGAAAATAGCCATGCTGGCATCACTTCTAATCCTACAGTGTTTTATTCTCCAAATTCTGAAGGAAAAATAAGAATGATGAAACCAGATCTGACAGGAAGTTAGCCCCAAACGTTGACATGATCACAGTCTATGTGAAATATGGATTTATATAGTCACTCACACTGTCTGTGAAGCTTACTTCAATTGTATCTGTGCCTTGAGATGTTAGTGAATAAGAGCACAAAGCCATTGCAATGAGCAGGGCATTCGGTAAGAAAGTATGAGCAATGTAAGGACAAATGTTAACAGTATTTTTTTTTCAGGAATGTTTAAAGTTATGCATTACTTATCCTAATATTTCATGAAATTTCAACAAACTTAATGATAATTTAGAAACCTATCTTTCAGTTTTAAATTGAGTTTATTTTAATTAATGTATCTATTTTATTTTTAATTTAATTTTATTTTTAAACTTTACATAATTGTATTAGTTTTGCTAAATATCAAAATGAATCCACCACAGGTATACATGTGCTCCCCATCCTGAACCCTCCTCCTTCCTCCCTCCCCATACCATCCCTCTGGGTCGTCCCAGTGCACTAGCCCCAAGCATCCAGTAACTGGAGGATAATTACTTTAAAATATTGTGATGGGTTTTGCCATATATTAATATGAATCGGTCATAGACAAACACGTGTCTTTTAAAAGACAAAAAGTCATATATCTCTGTGGCCATCTCCTGATCCAGTGAAATAAATGGAAAACAACATAGTAACAAGCCAGATGTATTCCTTTGTCAACAAATACTATGATGCTGCTAAATATTTATGGAAATAAACATTCAAACAATTACACAACAGAATGTATGTTTTACATGGAATGAAAGTACAAATGTTTCCAACATGTTTCTGTTTATAGGATTTTCTGGATTCTCATGTAATATTAAAGGATATGAAAAAAAATATGTGTGATCCTAGAAAGCAAAAATGCCCTCACAGAGAGTAGTTGGTTTAATGAACACAGCACTTTATGGAAGAAGTGCCTAAATGCCACCATTGTTGGGGCACAAGCTCTCACATGAGAAACTATAAGTTTGCATAATTAACACAAATAGGGCAACACATTTAAAAGTTATTTCCTGCATAAGTTATAGCGAAGCTATTGCATCAAAGTTGAGTGGAAAACCAAAAAAATGCTTTACATATGGAATGCACTTAATGCTGTCAAAGTCTCTAAAACAAGAAAGAATAAGTAATATTTTCCATAAGATAGGAAATGACTGCAATCTTTTTTACACTATGGATTTTATTGTGGAAATTACCTCATGGCAAAAATGTTGAAGGGACTGCAGAACAATAAAGAGAGATGTGCATTCCTCTTTTACAATAAAGGCCAGTGTTCCAAATTTGCTGACCTGCTCTGTAATAAGAAGTGATTGTCGGTAGCCAGCAGAAACGTTTGTAAAAATAAATCCACTCGATCTGTCCCTATGAGGTAGAAGTGGCATTTTACAGTGAAATAACTGCTCCCAAGGGAAAATCATAAAATGAAGAGAGCATTTGGAAAATATGTATTTGAAAATATTTATATTATTATGCGATTTATTTATTTATTGGACTCCCCCCCAAAAAATAACCTAATTGGGCTACCTCTAGTTTATCTCTTAAAACACACATCAGGCATGATGCTATAGTTAGTCTCCTCTGATCATCCCATAAGTTAGATTACCCTTTCCTTGGCCCCTCTTCTTCTGCACCCTGTACGCATGCTTGTATTGTCCTTACAGCATGGTAGCAGAGTATGCTACTTGTGTGTGCATCTCCTCCACTGAATTCTGAGTTTATTGAAATCAGGAAAAAAGCTATTGTCCTACCAAGATGAGAACAGAATCCCTCAAAGATGCTCTGTAAATATTTGGCAACTGGATTAAAAATCAAACATACAATGTACCAACGGACTGAAATAATTGGCCAATATAATAGTAATACTGCCAATATCAGTAATGATCATCATAGTGTCTGATGCTTGAACTAGTTTGCTATGTGCCAGGCACTGATCAAATCTTCTTGTACATATGTTCTGATTTAATGTTCATTACAATCTTAATGGAATGTACTGTTAGATTCCCTAATTTATAGATGTGGGGGAAGGAACTTGTCCCAAATCATGCAGTTAATTGCCTGAGATACAATACAGGTGGTCTGTTCACAGATCTCAGATCCTGTAAAACGAGGAAAACCAAAGCTCGGCACCTGGTTTCAAAAACAGAATTGGAAATGGACAGATTATGTAAAATAAATAATCATAATACTAGATTGACAGTTACATAGCAAGGACTCTTGATATAATACAAATGATTCTACCTTAAGCATATAGGAATTTGTGTTCTACAAGGCTACAGGTTCTACTTCTCATTCTGTATTCTCAATAACATGTAGTATTGGCTCCTTAAACTCTCTGTAGAATAGTCTTTATTGTATCGTTGTAGAATGAATAAATGAATGTATGAAATGAATATTATGTTCAGGGGCTTCACGTAATTGATCATGTCACATCATACCACAGACCTACTGCTAGTCCCAATGCAAAGCCTAGAATACAGCAGCTCAGAAAGGTCCTTCCTTTCCCCAGTGTCAGACAGCTGGTAGATGGATGGCTCCCTCCCTTCCCGAAGCTCTTTGTCCATCCAGATTGGTGCTCTCAGCCCTGTTTATCTCAAATGAAGAGGGGCAAGAGTGACTGGAAAGTATCCACAGCTGTGTGGCCTTATCACCACAGGGCACGAGGAACAGCTGAAGGGACTGAGGGCATTTGGCCTGGAGTGAAGGAGACTCAGGGAGATGGAATCACAGCCTTGAAGTATTTAAATGGCATCGAGTGGAAAAGGGATTGCACTGAGGGAATGTAGCCCAGGAGGGTGACTCCAGGAGTGCTGCAAGGAAGTGAAAGGGAGACAGGTTTCAGACCGAGGAAAGAACTTCCTGGTATTTGGAGACGTGCTCTAGTGGGAAAGATCATCTTGGAAGGTTCAAATGACCCATTGCCGAGGGCAGTTCCTACACAAGGTGGTTGGTGGAACTTGTCTACTTTCTGTTTCATAGATTTTATATGATTAAATACGATCACGCAAGACCAAGGGAGGGTACTTTGTCATCTATAGAATGACATAATAATTAATTATATGTAACTAATAATTAATAATGGCAGATTATTTTTTTTTTACTTTTTATTCCAAATCATCACTGTTAATGTTGTTTGCTCAACTATGAAATGATGATAATAATAGTACTTTCCTCATGGTGTTTGTTGAGAAGATTCAATGACTAGAAATCTGTGTACTGAGAATGCTCCCTAACACAAAGAAAGCATAAGATTTTTACTTTAATGCTACTACTAATAATAAATGTCATTGTTCAGTGGCTAAGTTGTGTCCAGATCCTTGTGACCCCATGGACTGCAGCACACCAGGCTCCTGTCTTCCACGATCACCCACTCTCTCTATTCATCTTACCCTCTGCTGCTCCCTTCTCTTTTTGCCTTCAATTGTTCCCAGCATCAGCCATTTCCAATAAGTCACCCCTTCGCATCAGGTAGGCAAAGTATCGGAGTTTCAGGTTTAGTATCAGTCCTTCCAATGAATATCTCAGGATTGATTTTCTTTAGGATTGACTGGTTTGATCTCCTTGCAGTCCAAGGGACTCTCAAGTGTCTTCTCCAACACCACAGATCAAAACCATCAGTTCTTCAGCCTTCAACCTTCTTTATGATCCAGCTGTCACACCCATACATGACTACTGGAAAAACCATAGTTTTACTATACAGACATTCATTGGCAAAGTGATGTCTCTGCTTTTGTAATACACTGTCTAGGTTTGTCTTAGCTTTTCTTTCAAGGAGCAGCATCTTGTAATTTCAAGGCTGCAGTCACCATCCACAGTGATTTTGAGCCCAAGAAAATAAAATCTGTCACTGCTTCCACTTTCTCCTCTTCAATTTGCCATGAGGTGATGGGACTGGATGTCATGAGCTTAGTTTTTTTAATGTTGAGTTAAAAACCAGGTGGGTGTGGGTATAGCCCCCTAGGTAACCTTAAGCTTTTGCAGAGGAGAGAGAGGTTAGTACCAGCCAGCATTCACCAGGATGGATGGAGTTCCTTGGACCTGCTTCCTAATCACAATCCTATCCCTTAGGCAGGTCATTTAACCTCTTTCAGCTCATTTCATTCATTAATAAAATGGGGACAGTAATGTTCATTTGTCAGGGATGCAGTGGAATTGAAGGACATGATGTGTAATTAAGCACTGTTGTGATGTCTGTCAGGGACCCTGATAAAGTCAGCCCTCTTTCTGCTTGTCTCTGCTCAGTGGGGTCTTTTCTCATCACCTCTTCCATCAACATCAGCCTTACTCCCTCGCCTCACCTTCAATACCAAACAGCAGAGGAAATCTTCACCTGAAGTTATCATTTGGAGCCTTAACACTATACAAGCACTGTTGGGGTCTCTATACACTTCCAAGAAGATAGAGAGGTTGAATGGGAATAGAAAAATCTTCCTAGACACTCAGTGCATAATTTAATAGGGTCATCACAGAAGCCCAAGAAAGGATAAAACATAACTATACTTGAAACTTTACCATGGCAGCTCCTCTCCTTTATTTCAAAGTTCAGAATGCCTATAACATGATGATTTTATGCCTGGTTGAAATATCAAGAACTTCAGCCTTTCCTAGAGGGTAAGATTTGGTCAGGGGACGTGGTAATGCCATAAAGACTTGGAAATTTGAGAAGGTCGGGTCACAGAACTTAAATACTCAAAACACAGAAGCACAGCATAAATTAACCATCTCAGAACTCTAGCAGGATGGTCTAAGACAGAAGATTTTAATTTGCATTGCCACCAGAATTTAACACAAGGTGGAGCCTTGGAAAACAAATATCACAAATTCTCATTAAATTGTCAAACACTTTTCCAGCATTTCCTCTCCTATTATACCTGATTATCATCACACACACACACACACACACACACACATACCTTGATAAGTTATTAGGAAATGTGGGGAAATGACTGAGCATCTAATGAGATTTAGGGAAAATAAAAACATGTATTTTAATGTTTTTCCAGCAGTAGAAATAATTCATCAAATTTTTTAAGATTCACTCAGCTTCATTTCTTAAAATGTCTTCATAAATTTTGAAGAACAAATATTACTGAGCTCTAAAAGAGTTGCAGATCAGTCCTCTCACCTCCAATCACTTATCTCAGCATCTGTGCACCTAGATTATATATCCAATTATAAAAACACTAAGTGCTGTGCCCCATGCCTGGCATTACTCAATTTTAGACGTTTTCTTCACACATCATATTGGCTTTAAGGTACATTAGGATGACAGCTGGTGGCTTGTAGAGTGGTGATTGTAGTAAGTCATATTCGAAGATACCTGAAGAAGTGTAGATCAATTCACTGATGGGTTATAGTGTAGGGAGAGGACTTCTTGACAAAAATGATGCTAAAGTAGAAAGAGTTCCTAATTAGAGAGTCAGTTCAGTTCAGTCGCTCAGTCATGTCCGACTCTTTGTGACCCCATGAATCGCAGCACGCCAGGCTTCCCTGTCCATCACCAACTCCCAGAGTTCACTCAGACTCACTTCCATCGAGTCAGTGATGTCATCCAGCCATCTCATCCTCTGTCATCCCCTTCTCCTTCTGCCTCCAACCCCAGAATCAGAGTCTTTTCCAGTGAGTCAACTCTTCGCATGAGGTGGCCAAAGTACTGGAGTTTCAGCTTTAGCATCACTCCTTCCAAAGAAATCCCAGGGCTGATCTCCTTCAGAATGGACTGGATAGATCTCCTTGCAGTCCAAGGGACTCTCAAGAGTCTTCTCCAACACCACAGTTCAAAAGCATCAATTCTTTGGCACTCAGCTTTCTTCACAGTCCAACTCTCACATCCATACATGACCACTGGAAAAACCATAGCCTTGACTAGACGGACCTTTGTTGGCAAAGTAATGTCTCTGCTTTTCAATATGCTATCTAGGTTGGTCATAAATTTCCTTCCAAGGAGTAAGCGTCTTTTAATTTCATGGCTGCAGTCACCACCTGCAGTGATTTTGGAGCCCCCAAAAATAAAGTCTGACACTGTTTCCACTGTTTCCCCATCTATTTCCCATGAAGTGATGGGACCAGATGTCATGATCTTCGTTTTCTGAATGTTGGATTTTAAGCCAACTTTTTCACTCTCCTCTTTCACCTTCATCAAGAGGCTTTTTAGTTCCTCTTCACTTTCGGCTATAAGGGTGGTGTCATCTGCATATCTGAGGTTATTGATATTTCTCCCGGCAATCTGGATTCCAGCTTGTGCTTCTTCCAGCCCAGTGTTTCTCATGATGTACTCTGCATATAAGTTAAATAAGCAGGGTGACAATATACAGCCTTGACGTATCATTTTCCTATTTGGAACCAGTCCATTGTTCCACGTCCCATTCTAACTGTTGCTTCCTGACCTGCATACAAATTTCTCAAGAGGCAGGTCAGGTGGTCTGGTATTCCCATCTCTTTCAGAATTTTCCACAGTTTATTGTGATCCACACAGTCAAAGGCTTTGGCATAGTCAATAAAGCAGAAATAGATGTTTTTCTGGAACTATACTGGATAAATCACATTTCAGGTGACTTTTAGGAAAAAAGCGCTGAATAAATAAATTGTGATAAATAACTTCTAAGCATAGTTTGGGCTTCCCAGGTGGTTCAGTGGTAAAGAATCCACTTGCCTAGCAGGAGACTAGGGTTCTGTCCAGGGGTCAGGAAGATTCCCTGGAGAAGAAATGGCAATCCACTGTAGTATTCTTGCCTGGGAAATCCCATGGACAGAAGAACCTGGGAGGCTACAGTCCATGAGGACTGCAAAAGAGTCGGATATGACTTAGACACTAAACAACAATAAGGGCATTTTAAGTACTGAGACTGTAGGATACTATGGGGAAGAAAGAAGGGAAATATTTTGCAGTGTGAGTTGTTCCCAGCCCTAAAGGATAGTTACAAAGAGCAATCTCTACTTTGAATACAGTGTATGTGCTTAAGAAATATCTTTAGCATGTATTTAAGGATGTGATACAATTAAAATATGAAGTAGGAAAAAATTAATCTATATCAGAGGAGGTTGAGGATCAAGGGCTGAATAATAATTTCAAACCACTCAGCTCATGAATTTCAAAGTTAGGATAGCTCATTGGACTCCAAATCCTGGAATCTTCCTATTGATTTTTCCTGGAGCAAATAGGAAGGCAAAACATCAGCAGACCTATGACAGACTGGACACAAGCCAACATTGAGGGGGACCAAAGACCCCCACCTCCAAAGTTCTGAGCATATTTAGAAGGGAGAATGATGACAATATTGATTTAAATAGGAAAGGTAGTGAAGGAACTTGTTTTGTCTGCAAATTGTTAATATTGGGGTTAATCATATTTAGAGATGACTGTGGTCATTGAGAGAACAGAATCCAAAAACAATTATGAAGTAATAACAGCCAACATTCAATACTTACCAGGCAGTTGTCATAAGTGCTTTTTGTATATTAACTCATTTAGTATTCATAGCAACTCTAAGAATCAGTGCTACTAATGGGGAAAGTGAGGCACAGAGAGGTAAAAAAAAGTGATCTGAGGCCAAACAGTCAGTAAATGGAAGAACCAAGAACTATACCCAGGAGTCTGGCTCCAGAGTCCACATTTTTAAACACCACAGTCTGGTACAGGGAGATTTGGAAGATCTTCACAGAAATCCACAGGCACACAAGTTAGGGGAGCTGCCATACTGCTGGGTAAGTTAGAGAAGGCTTCTCAGGAGAGGTGAAGCTTGAAAGAGAAAGTACACAAACTATTTTCCACATATTTTTGTGTGAACTTGACCATTGCATATTTTCTCATGGAAAAATAAGATGGAAGAGAAGGGAAATGAGAACTAATTCTGTAAAAGTTTGTGATAGAGTTCAGGTCCCAGGAGATTGTCTTGGTAGTATTAATTTTTATTTGTTTATAGGGCTGGCTTGATTATTTGGGGCTTACGGACCAATCAGTTCAACCATGTAACACAACAGCCATGTATGTTTGTTCTTTTCATCCTTCAAATTAGTCTCCTAACTGCACACAAAGTGTATTTAACAGAAGGAAACCATCAGCAAAGACCCAAGCAAAGCTGGTTGTGTTTGCAGACGTAATCAGGTCTGAGGTAGATGGAGAATATTCCAGTTTCATTTTAATCCATATTCAACCCGGAATTATGTACAATAAGATTCTTAACAATGTTTACTAAAGATGATGTATTGAGGCGTTTGCTGCAGAAATGTGAAACAGTGACTTACAATAGGGAGAGTTGGATTGAGACAGTTATATGGATGGAAGTTTCCTGAAAGCATTGTGGGAAACATCATTTGGATATGATACTTGGACGAGGAGTTGATTTATTAGTACTGGAAGGGTGCATGAGAGAGAGGAAGTACGAGGTTATGAGAGAATGACCCTCCTGTAATGGTGGGTGGGAGAATTCTTACAGTGTATATGTTAGCACTGCTGTGTAGAGAAGGTCTTTGTACTTCCTGGGTCTGCACTGTCCAACATGGTATCCACTGGTCACATGTGGCTACTGAGCACTTGAAATGTGGCCAGTCTGAATTGAGATATGCTGTTAGTGTAAAATACAAACTGGATTTCAGAATTAGTATAAAAATGTAAAAAACCTGATAAATAATTTATATTTAATTGAATATTGAGATAGTAAAAGTTTTGATACTGATTTAAATAAACTACATCATTAAAATTAATTTTTACCTAGATTATTTTGCTTTTTAAAAATGTTCACTTATTTATCTTTGGCTGTGCTGGGTCCTTATAGCTATGTGCGGGCTTTCTCTAGTTGAGGTGAGCAGGGAGTACTCTCTAGTTGCTGTGCGAAGTGCCTAGTTGTCCTGCGGCATGTGGGATCATCTAAGAACAGGAATCAAACTTTTGTCCCTGCATTAGCAGGCGAATTCTTAGCTGCTGGGCCACCAGGGAAGTCCTCATCATTTTACTTTTTTTAAGATGATGTCCAAAAAATGTAAATGTTAAATATGACTGACATTATAATTTCTGTTGGGGAGCACCTCCCTTAGCCTTTCAGTGGCCTGGACACATCTCTGTTGGGATGGAAACATCTAGCACAGTTGTTGGTTTGAGAGTGATTGGTGCTGGCAGCGTATCTGGGGAGGGTCATTAGGACTCAGTGACTGTCTGATAGAATTGCTCCCTGACTCTAGAGGACCCAGGCTGGGGAAAACAAGTTAGGAAAAGGTTTTACATTCATGGGAGGAAAAGTCTTTTGCATCTTGCTAGAGACAAGGCAATGGCATCCCACTCCAGTACTCTTGCCTGGAAAATCCCATGGATGGAGGAGCCTGGTGGGCTGCAGTCCATGGGGTCGCTAAGAGTCAGACACGGCTGAGCGACTTCACTTTGACTTTTCACTTTCATGCATTGGAGAAGGAAATGGCAGCCCACTCCAGTGTTCTTGCCTAGAGAATCCCAGGGATGGGGGAGCCTAGTGGGCTGCCGTCTCTGGGGTCACACAGAGTCGGACACGACTGAAGCAACTTAGCAGCAGCAGCAGCAGAGACAAGGCAAAAGAGACAATGGTTAGCTTCATGGAAGCCAGAGAAGTGAGAGGGAGCCAGGGATTAGAGGTCTCTGAGAAATGAGGCCAAGATTTGGACAAAGTGCTGATTCCCAGACTAGGGCTTGAGAGGATTTCTCTCAATACAATAATCTGCTTCTGGAAAAGATATCTGACTAGACACTGCTTGTGTGTTCAATTCTGTTGTGTTCTTCCTTAGTAAATATTTTTCTTAAGTTCATTGCACCTCATGTTTGCCCTGGAAACACAGAGAAATTTTGTACAAGCTTAGCCAAGCTTTTAAAGGGAGTATGGCATGACTCCAAGAAAGAGACGTGCTGATATGTACTGAGAAATGTTTTAAATGTTGATAGGATGAAATGTGTCTGAGACCAGGGATCACATCTTTATTGTTCTCTGAATCCCTTACACTGAGCTCAGTGCCTGGAACATAGTAGGTATCCAGTAGTTGCTTGATGAATGAATTAATGGCTTAAGAGTAAAGTGATACTCAAGAGGATAAAGTCAGATCAGCTCTCTCTCCCTGTCAGAAGCTGTTGGTACAATTCTTGGAGAATTTTGACTTAGCAAAATAAAAGTACATCCTTAAGTGAAAATAAATGGAAGAAATTAGTCTAATCAGTAGAGGAGTTCTCATGAGCCAGGACTAAGGCCTTTACATGTATTATCTTATTGTATCTATATCAAAGAATTAACTATGATCTATATAACATTAAATCTAATTTTATAGATGAGACAATTGAATTGTAAAGAAGTCAAAAAATCAGCTGAAATTTATAAAGTTAGCAAAAGTGAAGCTGGAATTTGAATTCAAACAGTCAGACTCCAGAGTAAGTTTTCCTGATCATTATGCCATAATTATATTCATTTAAATATTATCCATAAAGTGAAATATTATACATATGTCTCTTTTGTGGAGGTTTCGCTCGCTGTGTAGGTGAGTGTGTGTACATGTAACTACGCACAAATGTGTTAGCACCAGGATAGACGACGTCTTCCTCTGTTTTGGTCCATTCTAGTAAGAGATGAATATTTAATTGAGCTCAGTGGTTAGAATATTTCTTAGTAAATTTGCCTGTTTGTTTAAATTACATTAAAATTAGCTACTTTCAGCATATTTGCATGTGTAATGGTTATTGTTCAGCTTAGCAGATTCTCTAATCAGATCTAACATTTCTGGTTTTAACTTATAGATGTATCACTCTTCCTGCTACTACTATTATTACACATATACACACACGTGAACATATATATGTGCACGCATCTTTAAGCTCTAAGACTATTCTCAGCACTACCTCTTATGGGTCATATTAGCAAATAGAGATTCTAGGCTCTGCCTTTAACCTTTTTGTTATATGCAAAGCTATTTCTTGCAGTGTAATATATTTGTTTTTAAAAGATGTTAAAATAAGTTAAATGTCAAATGAGAGGGTTGGGAAAATTACAATAATTCCGTAAGAGAGACCATTACATGCTTTTTTTTTAAATTTTATTTTTTAACTTTACAATATTGTATTGGTTTTGCCATATATCAACATGAATCCGCCACAGGTATACACGTGTTCCCCATCCTGAACCCTCCTCCCTCCCTCCCCATACCATCCCTCTGGGTCATCCCAGTGCACCAGCCCCAAGCATCCAGTATCGTGCATCAAACCTGGACTGGCGATTCATTTCATATATGATATTATACATGTTTCAATGCCATTCTCCCAAATTATCCCACCCTCTCCCTCTCCCACAGAGTCCAAAAGACTGTTCTATACATCAGTGTCTCTTTTGCTGTCTCGTATACAGGGTTATTGTTACCATCTTTCTAAATTCCATATATATGCATTAGTATACTGTATTGGTGTTTTTCTTTCTGGCTTACTTCACTCTGTATAATAGCCTTCAGTTTCATCCACCTCATTAGAACTGCAAAGAGGTTCTTGGTAAGTTCAAAGAAATTGTAATTAAAAGTTAAGTGGAAAAAAAGGACATAACTATAATTGAATTCAGTGGTGGTGTGGTGGTAAAGAATCTGCCTGCAATGTAGGAGACCTAGGTTTGATCCCTGGGTGGAGAAGATCCCCTGGAGAAGAAAATGGCAACCCACTCCAGTATTCTTGCCTGGAAAAACCCATGGACAGAAGATCCTGGTGAGCTACAGTCATGGGGTCCCAAAAGATTTGGACACAACTTACTACTAGACAACAACAACTCTGTATAGCAATATATGTAGAAGGAAGGATATATACCAGAATAGTAGCAATGTATTCCAATACACAGTTTTCTCTTTGTGTATTTTCTACTATATGCATAAATACACACAAGTTTATTTATATGCATATGTATGTGTGTATCTGTATCTATATCTATATATGTACATATACTTTACATAGGAAGCAATAGTTAGAACTGGACATGTAACAACAGACTGGTTCCAAATAAAGAAAGGAGTATGTCAAGGCTGTATATTGTAATCCTGCTTATTTAACTTATATGCAGAGTACATCATGAGAAATTCTGGACTGGATGAAGCACAAGCTGGAATCAAGATTGCCAGGAGAAATATCAATAACCTCAGATATGCAGATGACATCACCCTTATGGAAGAAAGCCAAGAAGAACTAAAGAGCCTCTTGATGAAAGGGAGGAGGAGAGTGAAAAAGTTGGCTTAAAGCTCAACATTCAGAAAACAAAGATCATGGCATCCAGTCCCATCACTTCATGGCAAATAGATGGAGAAACAATGGAAACAGTGACAGACTTTGTTTTCTTGGGCTCCGAAATTACTGTAGATGGTAACTGCAGCCATGAAATTAAAAGACACTTGCTCCTTGGAAGAAAAGTTATGACCCACCTAGACAGCATATTAAAAAGCAGAGCCATTACTTTGCCAGTGAAGGTCCATCTAGTCCAAGCTATGGTTTTTCCATTAGTCATGTATGGATGTGAGAGTTGGTCTATAAAGAAAGCTGAGCACCAAAGAATTGATGCTTTTGTTGGAGAAGACTCTTGAGAGTCCCTTTGACTGCAAGGAGATCCAACCAGTCCATCCTGAAGAAGGTCAGTCCTGAATATTCATTGGAGGGACTAATGCTGAAGCTGAAACTCCAATCCTTTGTTCCCCTGATGTGAAGAACTGACTCATTGGAAAAGACCCTGATGCTGGGAAAGATTGAGGGCAGGAGGAGAAGGGGATGACAGAGGATGAGATGGTTGGATGGTATCACCAACTCAATGGACATGAGTTTGAGTAAACTCTGGGAGTTGGTGATGGACAGGGAGGCCTGGCGTGCTGCAGTCCATGGGGTCATAAAGAATCAGACACAGCTGAGCGACTGAACTGAACTGATACTTTACATATACATATTATTTTTGTGATTACAAAAATATGTGCATGGGCTGTCTACTTTAGATGGTGTGATCTGAAAAGACTTTTCTGAAGAGGTGACAAAGGATTTGAAATTATGTGAAGGAAAAGAGCCCAGTCGTCAGTAGAACACTCCAGAGAGAAGAACAGTGAACTTAGTGACTGAGCCTGAACACAAGTCCATAAGTTCCCTACACAGCAAAGGAGGGAATAAAGAGCAGGTCCAGGCTACTTTTCACATCTGCATGCCTCCAGGTCTTCATCCACTGTTT